>NC_056742.1:101357903-101657903 GCF_019279795.1 Protopterus annectens
GTGTGCCCCCTGCTTGTTTATATACCACATGACCGTGGTGTTGTCAGTCTTTATCAGTAGTTGTCCTGGATGAAGTAGGTCCTTGAAGGCTGTCAGGGCATTTTGAACAGCTAGCATCTCTTTTTGATTGATATGTAGATGCATTTGGTTTGTGGTCCATGTGCCCTGAATGCATCTTCCTGCCATGTGGATCCCCCAGGCATAATCTGATGCATTCGTTGTTGGTGTCTGCCTGGCTGGGGGTAATGTGAATGGCTGTCCCTTGTTTTGGTGACAAGCCTTTGCCCACCATCGAAACTCCTGTTGCAGACAGGGAATGAGAGTAATCATAGTTTCCAGGCTGTGGCAATGTTTAGTCCAAACACTTTTTAGGTACCATTTAAGTTTCCTCATCTGCAGTCTTGCATATGGAATTAGTAGGATGCAGGATGCCATGAAGCCCAAAGCCTGCAGAATTTTTCTTGCACATAACTGGGCCTTTGTTGCCAACATTTTGAAATAGGTACTCAGTTGCCTTTGTTTGTCTGGTGTGAGATAAGCCATCTGGGCAGTTGTATTTGAGCTTGCACCCATCTCTTGAGAGGTTACTAGTTTTGATTTCTTTTCGTTGACTGTGTACCCTAGGCATGTTAGAAGTCTTTTCACAAATGCCAGATGCTGTAGAAGAATATCCTTGTTATCTGCTTGAATTAGACAGTCGTCCAAGTAAGGATATATTTGTATTCCTCTGTCTGCAGAATGCAATTACTGATGCCAGGCACTTTGTAAAGACCCTGGGCACAGTAGATAAGCCAAAGGGCAGTGCAGAGAATTGGTAATGCATTGAGCCAGCCTTGAATCTGAGGTATCTTCTACATATTTGTCTGATTGGGACATGCAGGTATGCCTCTTTTAGGTCTAAAGTCACAAGCCAAGCGTTCTTGCCCAGCATGGGCAGAAGCTGCTGCAAAGTCAACATCTTGAATTTTGGTATATCCAGGAATGTGTTCAGAATAGATAGGTCCAGTATTGGCCTCCAGGCCTTGTCCTTTCTGCGTACCAAGAGTATTCTTGAGTAAAATCCTTGTCTCTGCTCTTGCTCTGGTACTTGCTGAATGGCCCCCATGTCCATGAGGGATGAGGCTTGTTTTTGTGCCTCTGCCCATTGATTTTTTGGCAGATCTGGCCAGCTGTTTGCCTTTGGCAGGGTATGGAAATGCAACTTGTAGCCCTGTGACACGATATTTAGAACCCACTTGTCCTGGGTTATAATGTGCCAATTTTGAGAAAAAAGTGCTAATTTCCCCCCTAAGGATGCTGCCAGGAGATAAGTGCTTGGTGCAGGCAGGGGGAAGTCATTGGGACTGTTTCCTGTATGGTTATGATTTGTCTTCTCCAACTTTGGAGGTAGAAGCACCCCATTGCTTTGACCGGTATGAACCCTGCGCCTGGGATCTGCCTCTAGGGCATCTGGATCTGCCCCTTTGAGGTCTGTCTGACACAGGAAAGGACCAATTCTTTGTTGGCCAGTGTCTACTAAACCTAGGCGGCTGTACTTGTAAAAAATCTTTGACCGTTTGCATAGATTTAGCTTTGTCCTCCATTTTCTTTAACACCTCTTTTGCCTTAACACCAAACAAAATATCATGCTGTAAAGGTGCATCTAATAATTTAACTTTGACAAGATCAGGCAGATTTTGTTCCTTTAACCAAGCATGCCTCCTAATTACAGAACCCATAACTGCAGCCCTGCAGCAAGCCTCCAAAGAATCAAAACCACATTGCAAAGTATGCTTTCCAACTTGTTCAGCTGCATGCAATAAATCCTGCATTTCCTTGTTTTCTGCACATTCAGAGTTTAACAACATTTTCTGTTTAAGCAATGCCATGACATGTTGCTGATATTTGAGCATATGAAACTGACAGTTTAAGGCCCTTATAGCCAAGGTAACAGATGTGCAAACCTTTTTTCCCCATCTATCCAGTGCCCTAGAATCTCTGTCAGAGGGGGTAGGGTTCTTTGCAGCGGAAGCCTTAACTCCTTTGGGACCCTGATAAATAGTTTCTGGGTCTGCAGCAGGGTTTTTAAAAAGGAATTTATGAGAGTCAGGAACCCTGTAATATCTGTCAGGCTTAACAGGAGCTGGAGGTAAGGAGTCAGGGGTAAGACTAGACTCCGAAAACACATCATCTACAATGTCTAACACAGGTGGAATGGCTAGTGGCCTGTGTTGAGGTAGTAAAAGGAAATCCCTGAGCCTCTTTTTAGATTCTGAAAAATCTTGGCTCTCCCAGTGGAAATGCTCTCGTGGTATGCAAGGTTTCCCCAAAAGAAAAGTCCTCTGGAGGAGAAGCTGAAGGTATATGTTCTTCAGCATCAGAATCCTCATGGGGGGAAGAGAATATTCCTGATCAGAAAAGAAATCAGAAGAAATGGAAACATGATCTGAAGATTCATAGTCAGTCTCTTGCCTAGGCCTCTTATCAGGAGGGGGATGGGAACCCCTGATCAAAGTAATCAAGTCTTCGGCCATTTTGAGCATCTGTTTTTTGGGCATAGAGGCCTGACCACGTGGCTCTTGAGCTTGTTTCTTTGCTTTAGAAGGTGCTTTAGTCTTTGCCTTTGAAGCTGAAGTCGGTTTAATGTAAAGATGTTTAGGTCTGAATACACCCTCAGAAGCTGATGCCTGCTTAGTGGCTCCAGACCCATCTGAAGGAATTGTATCCGAGGCTCCAATACCTTGAGTTTCCAGAGGCATGGACGACTCCACGTGGGAGTTGGCAGCAGCCTGCGACTCTAAAGTAGCGGGGCATTAGGGGCTGCGAAAGCGCCTCACTGAGAACCGGCGACTGGCTTCGTCATCGGTTTTGGGCCTCGGATGTCTATCTCCTTTTCTTTGCGCTTTTTGTGAACTCTGGTAGTCGGATGGCTATCCGACGACATTTCTGGATAATTAAACCGGCATCCAAAATAGTTTAAAGCAAAATCATACCGACGCTTAATAGTGCGTTGGTTAAAACTAGCACAAAACCGACAACCAGAAACGTTGTAATCAGGGCCTAGGCAAGGAATACAGTAAGAATGAAAATCCTTATGAGGTATTTGCTTTCCACAAGAAATACAATTATTTACTTTTTCTGACATCGGTCTGGAGCAAGAAAAAAGTTTCCCCAACGGGGTACTTAGCTTTATTGAAGACTTCGGATCTGAAACTCGAACACAAAAATCTCAGGAGTCTGCCGACCAGCACTTGTGAACTGCTTCTGCTTCGGGCACCGCACGGCAAGAAAGACTGAAGAAAATGGCGTCGGCTGCTTATTTTATACCCCTGACAACCTGACGTCAGGGAAGGGGCGACAGCAGCCAACGCAGGATCCAGGACTTTGGTATTCAGGCCGACTGAGGGCAACCTGCCAGCAGGATTACCCAAATGTAATGACTGCAACAGTGAAACAAGAACATCGAACAGCAAATGAAATATTCTTGCTGACAAATACTGTCATGGTCAGCTTAGCGTTTGATTTAATTGTGGAAAGGACAGTGAAATGTGTCATTTTGGTGCCAAGAAATGTATATGCCGCATATTTATGCTGTTTTGCTGAAGTGAAGCATCTGATGACTTTAAATGTCTACTTGTTGCCGTGTTTGCTTAGCTTCACTCGATATTTACAGCTGCACTGAATGACTGTGAACAATGTGGTATGGGGCTCCTTCCTGAAATGAAGTGAACGCTTATGTTGTAGAGATGTGAACTTAGACTGAGGTAATGCTAACTTCCTTAATTAGAGTAACTGAACTGTGGGCTGCAATCCTTTTTTAAAGTATATCGGACCCTCTTAAATACTGGAAGAGATTAATGGGAAGGGGTGGTGAGTAAAGGATGGGAAAGAAGAGTTAAGGGAGGGAAAATTACATCTCCTGTGGTTGTTGGCAATGTAAACATAAATCAGATGCAGCTGCAGCTGTGAAGAATGATTGCAACGTAGACATACAAACAGTTGCGGTTAGTGAAATAGATGGCAACTCTCAAACTATAGTGGTCCAGACCTTGAGAGTGTTAATTACACTATTTGTTGCCTCGGCCCACTGGAGTTGTATCTGGATAGCAGCATTCACTGGTCTATGATGCTGTTATTGCAGATTGTTGGATTCTTAATGCGAGGTCACTTGATTACTGGTCTCCATTAAGGAGGATCGTGGTGCGATGGTGCAGTGGCTGGGAACATGAGATGTGGGTAAATTTTGCTTGCAATGCTTGAAGGCTTTGTCCACAAATTATGGATACTAGAAGTTATGTGCTATAACACAGAGAATTAGTTGTGAGATGGAATGCAAGAATTGCATGGTGTGGTGTATCAGCGGTATATAGAGTGGATGTGGAAACTGACAATTGAGTGCATTTGATTTTACTTGGTATTAATTTAACTGATTAATGCTCAGCTGATTAGTCCGGGGAGTGCTCTGTCCGGATTGAACTTGTGTCAGTTGTTGCCTTTGTGGGTATATAAACTTGATAGAATGTTGAATAGATACGAGGGAGTTAGCAAGGGCGAAGGCTAAAAGTATATGGTTTTAGAAGTGGAAAAGCAGGAAAACAGTACACTTGTGAGCAGCTAGTGGTGATGCTCTTTAAGCCCAGAAAGGTCGCGAGCATGTTTAACCTTTTTAACTGACTCATTGCAGGCTTACAGTACTTGCTTAATGTTGTTATAGTTACTGGAAACAAAATCAATGATTTGTTGCTTAAACTTCAGTGGAATGAAGAAGTTAGACTAACGGAGTAAATGCAGAAATCATTTAGACTTCTTAAGTCATTTTATAACTTAGTAATGTGAAGTATTTGCAAAACCATATACAAACGTTTGAAATAACTTGTTAATCAATTCTGCAAAAGCATTACAAAGGTTAATAGTTTAATGTTCTGTTGTTAACCATATTCTGCATTTATGTAGTACTGAATGACATGTTTACATATATTTCTCTCTATGTTGAGCCACATTATATA
Organism: Protopterus annectens; assembly: GCF_019279795.1. NCBI lineage: Eukaryota > Metazoa > Chordata > Ceratodontiformes > Protopteridae > Protopterus > Protopterus annectens. The sequence goes on from NC_056742.1 coordinate 101,362,889, forward strand.
CCTGTTTGTATCTAATGCTATACTAGTTGTTTTATGTTACGTGTGTTTGAATAAATGTCATAAAGCAATGACACAAAGATGTTATAAATATTTCCAACATTAATAGACACATATACTACTGAATAACACTGACTGTCAGTAAATGATAAACTACATTCACACTAGTATGTTACCTGCTAGGTCACTTTGTACAATTACCCGACAACCTTATTTTATGATACTGCTGGAAATTGGAAACAGGTGTGAAATGTTACATCATAATGTGTAGATATAATATATTCATATATTAATCTCAAGTAGTAGGTCATACTAGAATATAAACATAGCCTTAATTTTAAATCATAACACACCAATACTAATATGTATTTTTACACTTGCACAGGATCTTAAGACTTGTTATTTCAACATAATGTTTGGAGAGTGGATGAGAGAAGTGGGAGAGAGGAAGTGAGGGAAGGGAAAATAAAATTTAACTGTCTTACGTGACTCAGGAATATTCAATGGTAGTGTTGAGGAAACAGTCTTTTATACTGTAATGAATGTAATTTGAATTATTATTAAAACAGTACAACAACCTAATTTGTAAACACCTGATTATAAACAATCCAGTTATTACTTATAAACAATATGAAAAGAATGGGAATGGTCAGATGGTATGCTGATACAGATTAATAATTAAATCAGAAATACATACTGTATTGTTACAGTACATTACAAAGGAGGACACATTACATATCTTAATAGCTCACAAAAAGAAAAATTATGTAGTTTATAAGTTGATGGATGGAAATAAAAGTAAGAAACTAATAAAAAGCTTTTAGCAAGTTAATTATCTCTCCTTAAAATCTTTTTGTGAATTCTAAACTATTAAATCTGTTTTTAAATATGTATACGAGCTATACAACAGAGCAGTTATTCATATGATACTTCACATTTGATTCAATAGGATACTTTTAATGCAAATTCTATCATACTACGAAATCATACATTTCGATAAGTTAAATAACAAAATGTCACAAGTTATTTTAATCACATAACAGCCTTCTTTAAAACTGCAACTTACCCATGGAGCTTAAACAAATGGGAAAGAAAGTTAGGGAGTTTGGTAAAACGGATTTATTCCCTATCTGTTGGAGCAGGAATGTTTTTCATTCCATGTTGGATGTAAATCAAAGATTACACTAGTATAACTTTATCGCATACCTTAATACTTAAATTCATGTTTAGTTTCACTAAGCTTGACATTAGTTTTTCTTTGTCTTTTTTGAAGAAAAATGTTGACTGAGACAGAAGGATGTATACAAGCTATTATAAAACAGGATGTATACAAGCTATTATAAAATTAATGATTAGAAGTTTTATACATTAAAAATAATATAACAATTATTTCTCTAAAAACAATCTGAAATGGACTTCATGTTGTTATATTTAAATACTGATGTCTTAAATAATCTAAACAAGAGATCTAATTTGTTAAAATATCTAAAGTTAAATAGATCCCAAATAATATTCTTACAGGAAATGCATTTTTAAAAGAATGATAATTTATATGGAACCCAAGTGAATATATGATTCTAACTTGTTCCTCATATAAATCAAAGACTAGAATGGTAGCAATCTTATGGGAAAAAAAAAGTTTTCTAAGCCTTGAAATTAAATTATTCACAAACATGTAGACAGTGATGGTCTTATAACTGCCAAACGTATTCCAATAAACTCCAGAACAAAACCACAGTGAAGGACCAACAGCTAACACGAACAGCTTTATTGAAACAGTTGAGCACTTTCTTCCCTTCTGTGATAAGGGACTTCTTCAGAACAAAATTACAAAATAGCCACACACACTACTAACCCAGCCTTAAATAGTAAACGACTAATTACACATCAGTTCTTAAAATGACATACCATATATTGAAAAAACAACATATATAAAACATGTATCCAATATAATTTGAAAATATGAACAGATAATACCTAACATTACCTAAAATATTATGTTAGATAAATTATATTGTAAAAAAACACTATGTACCAATCCCCTGAATAAGAAATTTAACCTAATATATGTCTTAATTTTAATATGCTAGATAATCTGATAGCCTCATTGATACCTGGATACTTTGTGGCATCAAGCTTAAGTTGCCATCTTAGCTCACAGATATCGAAGTGGACATCTAGGCATCTACCTTGTGGATCTTTAAACAAATGTTGGACCACAAAAAATCTAAAAACATGGTCTCTACATTCGTTAATATGCCTTGCTAATGCATTTGTTTGTCTATTATGTCTGATGTCCAATAAATGTACATTTATTCTGTTCTTAAAAGGTCTAGTAGTCTTACCCACATAAAAATAGGGCACATTAAACATTTAACTACATAAACCACATTAGTGGTGCTACAGTTAAAATGCCCATTGATCTTCAGTGTTTTTCCATTTAACACAAAACTGACCCAGTTTCTAAAATATGGGGGCAAAAGTTGCAGTGCTGACACTTAAAATTCCCTTTTCTTCTATTTGTGCTGGTAACCCTATTTATCTTAGTACCTTCTATTATATTTTTAAAAGACCTATCTTTTTTTTTTTTTTAAATAATTTTGGCCCCTCCCCCCACTTTCTGCACTACATTGACATCAAATTGTAAACTGTCCCAATTATTAAAAATAATATCTACAATATTCTGGAAGGATGGGTGTGCACTGGTAAACTCTAAATAAGAGTTTGAAAAAGTAGGTTTTCTATAAATTTTTGATTCCACCACATTGTCTTCAGTAACAAATAACTACAGCTAAATAAGCAATGTTTTTTCGATTATGTTGATATGTAAATTTAAAAAAACAGCAGTGTCGTTTATGTATACATAAAACTGCTCTAATTCCTGCTCAGTACCTTTCCACAAAATAAACAAATCATCTAAAAACCTTGTGTAAAACAAAATATTGGATTGGAATGTACTTTGCATTACATACTGTTGTTCCAATTAGACAATGTAGTTAGCAAAAACGAGGGGCGCGCGCAGGCAGCACCCATGGCAACCCCCGTTTTTTGCCTGTAATACTGACCTTCAAAATATAAATTATTCTGAAGCACCACTTCCATCAGCGTTATGTATACATTAATAATGACCTGATCATAGAGGCCAGTATTAAACAATTGGGTCTCTAACCATGCTAAACTTTCTACATGTGGGATGACCGTAAACAAGCTATCCACATCAATAGTGACCATGATTACACTTTCAAACTTTATTCTACCCACTTTGTCTAAGAATTCCCAATAATCTTTACTTATACATGGAAATGTTTTTAATCCTGTCTGTAATTTTTTTATCCAAAAATTTACTTATAAAACAAGTTTTTGATCGTTTACCATCAACTATGGGTCTAAACTGTGGGTCCCAAGTCCCTTATGGACCTTGGGAATTCTAAATATATTTGGTACCATAGGGTACTTATTATACATGTATGCATGCTCATCCTCACTGATTTGCCCCTGGTACAACATGTCATCCATTAACAAGTCAATTTTCCTATACATTACATGTATCTCGTTAAGGGAACTCTCTGTATAAGACCCATCTAACAACAGGGTATTAATCCCGTTCAGATGATCAGCCTTATTCATAATAACAATTCCATTTCCTTTATCCAGTTTCATTAACCGTATATTAGTGTCCCGTACCAAATTATTTAGCAAACTTTCTTCACCCACAGTCATATTGGTACGAACATGTTCTGTTTTAACTGATAGAACCCTACATATATCCTTTTCATATATCCTTTTCATATTTGTTTTCAAACAACCGTATTACATTATTTAAAGGTGGATTAAATGCGCTGGGTCTCCAACACCCATTACCATCCCCATTACCTTCACTTGGGGAGTTAAACCCGACCTTAAAATTCAACTTCCTAGTGTAACTTTTAAGGTCTATCAAAGTGTTATCTATCCTTGCCTTTCTAAAGGGCACAAAAGTGAACCCTTTAGCCAATACATTTACATGTTCAGTTCCAATTTCTTTTGTAGAATAGTTATAAACTTTAACATTATTTCTCTCATTTTGAATGACAACAGGTTCAAATTCATTTTCTAAGTTCATTTTATCACAACTTTGAATCATGCCACCATTGTTACCTACAAATTCATTGACTGAATTGTCCACATTTAGTTGAAAATTCAACGGAAAGTCACTATCAAAAGTTCCATCCGAAACATCTTCCTGCTCACCAAAAACATTCAAATTAGTATTGCTCACAGCCATCCCACTGTCACTATAGCATTCGTTTTCGTGGCGACCCCTAACTGGGAAAAGCCAAAAGACACAACAACAACACTATGAACGCCAAGCGAACCAAAAGAATTAACAGGAAAAGTACTTACAGACCCCAATAGGTCCAAGACCAGATCCATCAAGTCCTCCGCTGTTGGCTCCTGTTTCTGCTGCTGTTGTTTTTCGTCCGTGCCCCCTGCACAACATAGTCCCGATAAGTTTTGTGGTTGGCTTGTTTACGGTCATCGCACATGTAGAAGGTTTAGTGTGGTTAGAGACCCAATTGTTTAATACTGGCCTATATAATCAGGACAATATTAATGTATGCATAACGCTGATGGAAGTGGTGCTTCAGAATAATTATTTATATTTTGAAGGTCAGTATTACAGGCAAAAAAACGGGGGTTGCCATGGGTGCTGCCTGCGCCCCCATTTTTGTTAACTACATTATATCTTATTGGGAACAACAGTATGCAATGCAGAGTACATTCCAATCCAATATTTTGTTTTACACAAGGTTTTTAGATGATTTGTTTATTTTGTGAAAAGATACTGAGCAGGAATTAGAGCAGTTTTATGTATACATAAACGACACTACTGTTTTTTTTAATTTATACATCAACATAATAGAAAAAACATTGCTTATTTAGATAGTTATTTATTACTGAAGACAATGTGATGGAATCAAAAATTTATAGAAAACCTACTTTTGTGAAAAGATACTGAGCAGGAATTAGAGCAGTTTTATGTATACATAAACGACACTACTGTTTTTTTTTAATTTATACATCAACATAATAGAAAAAACATTGCTTATTTAGATAGTTATTTATTACTGAAGACAATGTGATGGAATCAAAAATTTATAGAAAACCTACTTTTTCAAACTCTTAGTTACAGTTTACCAGTGCACACCCATCCTTCCAGAAAATGTCTATAGTTAAAGGACAATTGGTTCGAGCAGCCAGGATGGTGAGCTCGGACATAGTATTTATCGATGAGTTAAAAGTTTATTTTAAATATGTTTTAGGCTAGGGGATATCGAGCTGCCCTACTTGAAGTGATTAGTCAGGAAGTGGTGCATAAACGAAAAAATGTTTTTTATAAACCAATTTTGATATTTGGTAAAGATGGTAATAATGTAAATAAGGGGAATATGGATTCAAACATTGGACTAGGCTTTATTATATGTGTTAATCAAGATGTTCAGAATATTGTAGATATTATTTTTAATATCTGGGACATTTTACAATTTGATTTCAATGTAGCGCAGAAAGTGGGGGGGAACCCAAAATTATTTTTAAAAAAGATAGGTCTTTTAAAAATATAATGGAAGGTACGAAGATAAATAGGGACACCAGCACGAATAGAAGAAAAGGGAATTTTAAGTGTCAGCACTGCAACTTTTGCCCCCATATTTTAGAAACTGGGGGCAGTTTTGTGTTAAATGGAAAAACACTGAAGATTAATGGGCATTTTAGCTGTAGCACCACTAATGTGGTTTATGTAGCTAAGTGTATAATGTGCCCTATTTTATGTGGGTAAGACTGCTAGACGTTTTAAGAACAGAATAAGTGAACATTTATTGGACATCAGACATAATAGGCAAACAAATGCATTAGCAAGGCATATTAACGAATGTAGAGACCATGTTTTTAGATTTTTTTTTGTGATCCAGGTTGATAGGCTATCAGCTTATCTAGCATATTAAAATTAAGACATATATTAGGTTAAATGTCTTATTCAGGGGATTGGTACATTGTTTTTTTACAATATACTTTAACATAATATTTTAGGTAATGTTAGGTATTATCTGTTCATAGTTTCAAATTATATTGGATACATGTTTTATATAATGTTTTTTTAATAAATGGTATGCCATTTTAAGAATTAATTGATGTGTAATTAGTGGTTTACTACTTAAGGCTGGGTTAGTAGTGTGCGGGTATTTTGTAATTTTGTTCTGAAGAAGTCCCTTATCACAGAAGGGAAGAAAGCGCTCAACTGTTTCAATAAAGCTGTTCGTATTAGTTATTGATCCTTTGCTGTGGTTTTATTATGGTCTTATAACTATTGTTATATTGAAATTTAATAATAGAATATGGACTTTAGTAAACTTATACTGGATCCCTGGTATTGGGGTGGGAAATGTAAGAAACATTTATATCTCATAACAAGTATATCTAAAGGAAACTTGATAATAGGCGGTGATTTTAATTGCATCATGGATGCTTCTGAAACCACAAATAAGAAACCCCACATTTAACATCTTCTGCAAAACTTCTAAAAAGATGGATTGAGGCATTAAAATTAAGTGATACCTATAATAGTATAAACAGCAACTCAATACTATTTTCTCATCAAGATTACAGATTTGGAATGCAAACCAGAAGAGACAAAATAGATGTTTCTGAGAATCTTTGCTAAAAAATCACTTACTTTTCAATAATCCCATGTTCTTCCTAAGATCATAACTCTCTTATCTTGAAAATTCAAACAGATTTTAGGCCATTGACACTCACCTCTAGAATCCCATCACATGTTACAAAAACTAAATTTAAACAATGAACTACAACACTTTTTAGATATTAATTATAAGCCAGATGTAAGCACAGTTATGCTTTGGGATTCATTAAAAGCTTATACTGTGTGGAGTCTGCATGTCCTCCCCACGGTTGAGTGACGTTAAAGACATGCAGTTAGGTACTGGCATGTCTTCGTTAAAGTTGGGCATCGGGCCGGCAACTCGGCACTGTAAAATCCACTGCCAATCATGAGCGGGCCGGAGTTCCGCTGTGGCGACCCCTAACCAGGAAAAGTCGAAAAATTTTTTGTAACAAAATGCAAGAAGACATTTTTACCATATTACTGTATTGTATGTTTTGTAGATTTGGGTTTTGTGCCTTTAAACTATGTGATACTTAATTGATTTGATTAATTATACTATATTAGTAGTGACTGTATTTAAGAAACTTATGCAGTTAGGATTATTGTGGTGGGTAGGATTATTATTAGGGTGGGAGGATGGCATACTGGTTAAGGTGTTTACCTTGAAGACACAAGGTGCAGGGTTTGATTCTCACATAGGCTAACTGGCTAGGCTTAAAATAGCCCACAAGGGCAGTTAGCCTAGTACTAATCTATGAACCTATGAATATATATGGTAAAAAGTACAGTTTTGTACCTACCATAAATGTAGATGTCCGATAGGTATGCATCTGCAGTCATCACATATGGGTTGTCCTGCCTCAGGCAGCCCTTCGGTCGGCCGGATTCCAAAGTCTGGGTCTGTCCTCGGCTGATGTCGCACTTTCCCCGACGTCAGAGCGTCTGGGGTATAAAAGCATCAGCCAACGCCATTTTCCCCAGTTTTTCTTGCCCCAGATGCCAGGTGACCTTCTAAGGAAGGCTAAAATTTGGAGAGATGCATTTTAAAAACAAATCCAAACATGCACAGTATTCTAAAAACAAATACACCATAATAGATCCTCCCAGCTAGCTATAAGAGGGGTAAGTACCCAAGAAATACCACTATAAAAGGGGTAAGCCCCCAAAAAATACCACAGAGGGGAAAGAGGGAGGGTAAACCTGACTGCAGATGCATACCTATCAGACATCTACATTTATGGTAGGTACAAAACTGTACTATGTCCTTCAAGGATGCATCTGCAGTCATCACATATGGGTAGAATACCATAGCCAATCTGGGGGTGGAGGTACTAAGTAAAGGATGGTGAAGCTAAAATACCCTGCAGGACTGCCGTAGCAAAGCCTGCTCTGGATCTGGAATATAAAGGTAAATTGTAATGCTTGGCAAATGTATGCACGGAGCTCCATGTAGCAGCTTCTAAAATGTCCTTGGTAGCCACCCCTCTTAGGAAGGCTGTGGAGGTGGCTGTGGCTCTCGTGGAATGAGGTCTAATGTTAGCTGGCACAGTTTTTCCATGAAAGGAGTAACAAAAATGAATGCAATTTCCTATCCATTTTGAAATTGTCTGTTTGGAAATTTCTTTTCCTTGTACCCCAGCAGCATATGCTACAAACAGCTGGTCAGTCTTTCTGTAACTTAGTTCTGTCCAAGTAGTAGCGCAACTGTCTGTGTATGTCCAGGGTGTGCAGAAGCTTCTCCCCTTTATTTTGTGGTTATGGGAAGAAGGTAGGCAAGTGAATAGCTTGGTTCAAAGATACCCTGGATACCACCTTTGGCATAAATGTAGGATTGGTTCTCAAATGAAACTCTGTCCTGATGAAAAATAAGAAATGGCTGTACTGCCATTAAAGCCTGTAACTCAGATACTCTTCTTGCTGAGGTTATGGCCAGAAGGAAGGCAGTTTTCCAAGACAGAAACTGTAAATCTGCAGATACTGCTGGTTCAAAGGGAGGAAGAGTTAGTTTTTCCAACACGAAGTTAAGGTCCCAAGTATGTAGAGGTGGTTTCCTTGGAGGATTGATGTTTTTGATTCCTCTTAGAAACTGTCTCAGGAGAGGATGAGAGAAGACAGGTGGATCAACATTGTATTCTGCTGAAATTGCTGAGGCATGTATCTTAATGGAAGAGTAAGACAGGCCGTTGTGGAACAATTCTGCCAAATATTCCAGTATATGTGCCATGTTCATCACTGTCGCATCTAGGCCTTTTGTTTTGTTCCAAATGTGAAATCTTTTCCATTTTGCTGAATATGCCTTCCTTGTGGGAAGGCCTGCGAGCTTCCATAATAATATCCTTTACTCTCTGGGATAGCTTATCCTGAGGAGGAGTCAAGGTATTTTCCAGGCAGTTAGTTGCAAGGTTTTCAGGTTGGAATGCAGAGTCTTGAAATTGTGCTGTGTCAGTAGAAGTGGCCATAGGGGAAGAGGCCACGGTTTCGTATGTGACATGCTCTTTAACAGTGGGTACCAGTGCTGTCTTGGCCAGTTTGGAGCTATCAGAATCACTCTGGGCTGCTCTGTTCTGATCTTCAGTAAGACCTTGGTCATTAATGGGAGAGGTGGAAAAGCATACACTGTTAGAGCTTTCCAGCTGAAAGAGAGAGCGTCCACTTCCCATGCTTGTGGGTGGTATTGCCCTTGAGCAGAATTTCTTCAGTTGATGATTGTGGGGGGAGGCGAACAGATCTATTTCCGGCCTTCCCCATGATTGTGTTATGAGTAAGAAGATGTCTGGGTGCAGCATCCATTCGTGTGCATCCATGATATTTCTGCTTAAGCTGTCTGCCAGTATATTGTCTTTCCCTGGCACAAACTGGGACTGCAGCTGTATATTGAGTTTCAAGGAAAGTTCCCATAGATTCATTGCCAGTCTGCAAAGAGGGTAGGAATGGGTGCCTCCTTGCTTGTTTATGTACCACATAACTGTGGTGTTGTCTGTCCTTATGAGCAGGTGGCCTTGATGAAAAAAAAGTTTGAAGGCCTCGATTGCATGTATTACTGCCAGCATTTCCTTTTGGTTTATGTGCATGCGAAGCTCCCTTTGTGACCATAGCCCTTGGATACATCTGCCCTCCATGTGTGCTCCCCAACCTTGGTCTGAAGCGTCTGTAGTGATGGTTTGGTTGGCTCTTGGCTTGCTGAAGGGCAACCCACTGTTCGACTGGCAGGCTTGAGCCCACCACAGAAATTCCTTTTGGAGGCATGGAATGAGTGGGATCAAAGTTTCTAAACTGTGACTGTGCTGAGTCCATAAACTCCTTAGGTACCATTGTAATTTTCTCATGTGCAGCCTTGCTTGTGGAATCATAAGAATGCAAGATGCCATGTAACCCAGGGCCTGCAGGATTTTCCTTGCAGTCAGCTGAGTTTGTCTTGTCAGATTCTTGAAGTAATCCGGTAGTTGTTTTTGTTTTTCTTCTGTGAGAAAGGCCATTTGTGTGGTTGTGTCTAGATCCGCTCCCAGAAAAGTTATTCTTTGGGATGGAACAAGTCTTGATTTGTGGATGTTGACTGTATATCCCAAGGCCTGCAGTAGGCGGATGGCATAATCCAAGTCCTTTAACAAAGTTTGCTTGCTGTCCGCTTGTATAAGGCAGTCGACAAGATATGGGTAAATTTGAATCCCCTGAAGTCTGCAGTGTGCAATTACTGATGCCAGGCATTTCGTGAATACTCTGGGCGCAGTAGATAAGCCAAAGGGCAATGCTGAGAATTGATAATGCTCTGACCCTGCAAGAAATCTGAGGAGTCTTCTGCAACCTTGTCTGATAGGGACATGCAGGTATGCCTCCTTGAGGTCTAGAGTCACCAGCCAAAACCCCTTGCCCAGCATGGGAAGGAGTTGCTGTAGAGTCAGCATTTTGAATTTTGGCACAATGAGGTAAGTATTCAGTGCGGACAAGTCGAGAATAGGCCTCCATTGATTTTCTTTTCTTGGAACAAGGAATAGTCTGGAGTAAAATCCTTGGCCTTGTTCTGAAAGAGGAACCTTTTCTATAGCTTTTATTTGTATTAAGTTGGAAATTTGTTTCAAAGCTTCTGCCCTCTGATTTGGTGGCAGGTCTGGCATGCCTTTCCTTTTTGGCAATGTGTGGAAATGGAACCTGTATCCTTTGTCTATTATTTGCAGTGTCCATGTGTCCCTTGTAATGCTGTGCCAATTTTTTGAAAATAAAGAAAGCTTTCCGCCCAAAGGTGCTTCTAATTGAGCCCTGGTCGGCGGAGTCAAAACAAAGTCATTGAGTCTGTCCTGGTGTAGCAGTTGTAGTTCCTGCACTACCTCTCTGGTTGGGAGGCTGCCATTGACGGCCTCTGTAGGAGCCTCTAGCTTGCCCTCTACCTCTGGCACGCCTATTCCTGCCTCTCTGAGATCTGTCTGAGTCCGGAAAGGACCAATTCTTAGTAGTCCAATTTCTGCTGAATCTCGGTGGTTGGACTTGCAGAAAGTCTTTGACTGTTTGCACAGATTTTGCCTTTTCTTCAAATTTCTTTAAGACCTCTTGAGCCGTGGAACCAAATAATTTTTGCTTTTCCATAGGAGCATCCAAAAGCTTAGCTTTAACATGGTCTGGCAGAGATTGTTCCTTCAGCCAGGCATGCTTACGTATGACTGCACCTGTCATAGCGGACCTACATGAAGCTTCCAATGCATCATAACCACACTGCAAGAAATTGTTACTAACCTGCTGGGAGTTATGTACCAGATCCTGAAGGGATTTGCGATCAAGGGGTTCAGATGAAGACGGTTTCTTATGCAATTCATCTAACAAATACTCTTGGTACTGTATCATATGAAATTGACAATTTAATGCCCTCATGGAAAGAGTTGCAGAAGTATACACTTTTTTACCCCATCTCTCTAAAGCTCTGGACTCCTTTTCAGAGAGTAGAGGATTTCTAGCAGTGGCAGCTGCAACCCCTTTTGGGCCCTGGGAAATAGTTTCTGGATCAGCAGAGTGGGCCTTGTACAGGTGAAGATGTGAGTCCGGGACCCTGTAGTACCTATCAGGTTTGGCAGGAGCCGGAGGGAGAGAGTCAGGGGTTGTACTAGCATCAGAGTACACATCATCAATGACATTCAAAACAGGAGGTATAGCTAAAGGCCTATGCTGAGGTAAATGTAAAAAGGTACTTAATCTCTTTCTAGAATCAGAGAATTCCTGACCCTGCCATTGAAAATGTTCTCTCATAGAGTGTAATGTCTCTCCAAAGGAAAACTCTTCAGGAGGGGAGGCCGAGGGAATAGATTCTTCAGCATCAGAATCCTCGTAGGCCGAATAAGCCTCCTCCTGGTGGTCTGACAGAGTAGAGCCATCAGAGGGCTCATCTGAGGAGTGGGGGTCAGAGGGCTCAACCCTGGGCCTTTTGTCTGGAGGTGGCTGCGAGCCCCTGTCCAGATGAGGTTGAGAACCTCTAATTAAGGAGATAAGATCCTCTGCTAAGCTAAGAATCTGTGAGCCAGTAGAGGGTCTCTGAGAGGTAACCTTGGGAGGCAAAGCTTTAGAAAGTTTAGCAGCTTTAGCCCTAGAGAAAGCCTTAATGGACATGGATGCAGGAGGTCTGGCTGCACCACGTGCAGGAGTAGATTTGTCTAAAGGAATGGTGTCGGAAGGTTCCTGGACACCAGTTTCAGAAGGTAATTCAATAACCGACTCGGCCGGGGCCTCCGGGGCCAAGGTAGTCGGTTGCGCGGTTTCAGTATTCGGAAATACCAAGGACTCTGTTTCAGCTGAAACAGAGACACTCGCGGTACGCCTGACCGTGGTTTCAGCCGAAACCGCGGCCCGCGTGTGTCGGTCCTTGTCCTTCCGTTTCTTAACTGGATGCGAAGTCGGAGTCTCCGACGGCATCTTGTAAGCAAAACTAGCCCCAAAGAATTCCTCTGCAAACTCCGACCAACGTCTAAGAGTTCGTCGGTTGAAGGGAGCACAGGCTGAACAGGCCGAGACGTCGTGGTCTGGGCCTAGGCAGGGGAGGCAGTAAGAGTGGAAATCCTTATGAGGTATTTGTTTCCCACAAGTTAAACAATTAACTTTATCTGACATCGGCTGAGGCAAGAAAGAGTCCCCAACAGGGTACTTAGCTTTTTCGAAGTCTTCGGTAGCTGAATCACAGGAGCTGGCCGACCGGCACTTGCGAACTGCTTCTGCTTCGGGCACCACGCGGCAAGAAAGACGGAGGAAAATGGCGTTGGCTGATGCTTTTATACCCCAGACGCTCTGACGTCGGGGAAAGTGCGACATCAGCCGAGGCCACACCCAGACTTTGGAATCCGGCCGACCGAAGGGCTGCCTGAGGCAGGACAACCCATATGTGATGACTGCAGATGCATCCTTGAAGGACATCCCTTAGTTGGTTCAAAAACAAAATCAAAGAATGGGAATCAGAACTGCAAGAATTACAAAAACAACTTACGTCATATAAATCTAAAAAGGACTTTAATTTGTATGGTAACAAAAAGAAGATAGACAGTACAGTTGTGTACACTTACCATAAATGTAGATGTAAGTGTATTCACTGTTGCAGTCATTACATTTGGGTTATCTGCTGGCAGGTTGTCTCAGTTGGCCTGATTAACAAAGTCTTGGGTCCTGCGTCGGTTGCTGTCCCGTCTTCCATGATGTCAGGTCATCAGGGGTATAAAACATGCAGCCGATGCCATTGCATCACTTTTTTTTGCCCAAGATGTCAGGTGCCCCCCCCCCCCGAATGGGGAGGGAAAAAAAAAATATATATATATATATATATATATATATATATATATATATAAAATAAGAAACACAAAAATATACCTCCAAACAAAAGCAAATACACCAAAAAGGCTTTTAAGCATAATAAAAGAAAGAAGAGGTATAGTGAAAGAAAAAACAGGGGGCTGGAGGGAGGGTAACCAGGACTGCAACAGTGAATACACTCGAACGTCTACATTTATGGTAAGCGTACACAACTGTACTATGTTCATCATGTTTCACTGTTTAAGTCATTACATTTGGGTAGATTCCCAAAGCTAAGGTTGGGAGGATGGATTTATACAGGATAAGGACCAGCTTTAAGGCCCTGCAAAACAACAGTGACAAAGCCAGCTCTGGATTTAGAGAAGATTGGTAAGTGACCATTGCTTGGTGAAAGTATGAACTGAACTCCAGGTAGCAGCTTCTAGAATATGCTTGGTAGGAACGCCTCTGAGAAAGGCAGCTGAAGTATATGCAGCCCTGGTGGAATGAGATCTGATCCCCTGGGGGATAGGTTTTCCATGGTGCTTATAAAAGAAATTAATACAATGGCTTATCCATTTAGAAATGGTTTGCTTTGAAATAGCCTTCCCCTCTGCCCCTGCAGCAAATGCTGCCAGCATCAGTTCAGATTTTCTTCGAGATTTAGTCCTGTCCAAGTAGAATCTAAGTTGTCTGTGTACATCCAATGAATGCGGAATCTGGTCTCCCTTGTTCTGTGGATTGGGAAAGAAAGCTGGCAAATGAATGGACTGATTAAGAGCCACACTGGATACCACCTTGGGCATGAATGATGGATTGGTCCTGAGTGACACCCTGTCCACATGAAAGATGATGAAAGGCTCCACTGCCATAAGGGCCTGCAATTCAGATATCCTTCTAGCTGAAGTGATTGTTAAAAGGAAGGCTGTTTTCCAGGAAAGAAATTTTAAGTCTGCTGTTGCAGCTGGCTCGAAAGGAGGTAGAGTGAGTTTCTCCAATACAAAGTTAAGGTCCCAGGCAGGGGTTGGAGCTCTCCTGGGTGGTCTCAAGTTTTTGGCCCCTCTGAGATACTGCTTTAGAAGAGGATGAGAAAAGGGAGGGTCTGTGTTGTAAGGAGCTGAAATGGCTGAGGCATGGATTTTTATGGAAGAAAAAGACAGGGCCTTATGAAGCATCTCAGTTAATTATTGCAAAATCTGAGGTAAACTGGGCACTGCTGTGCTCATCCCTTGAGACTGATTCCAGGCAAAGAATCTTTTCCATTTGTCAGCATAGGATTTTCTAGTACTAGGTCTTCTCGCCTCCAAAATGACATCCATCACAGGTTTGCTGAGGGACGCTAAGGGTGAATTTAAGTGATTAGCCAAGCTGCAAGATTCAATGTTTGGAGCTGAGGGTGCAGAATTTGGTTCTCCTGCTGAGACAGTAAAGGAAGGTGTCTGAGGCAGGTGTGACGGAGAAATGTGTGACAAACTGCGCAGGAGTGGGTACCAGTGTTGGCGAGGCCAGTCTGGAGCAATTAAAATAAGAAGTTATGTACTCACCATAACGTTTCACCTGTGTAGGTAAACTTCATTTGTCAGCAACCTATGGGTTATCGGATCCACATCGGATCCGAGCCGGCAGTTTCCAACAGCTAAGATCCGAGCTCCAAGCTCCTCCCCCTTACCCATAACCCCCTGCCATCCCTTCTTGACCTCAGATAGAGTTTGCCTAAAGCAAGACTTGCAATCACAACCTGCATAGTCTAACCTGGATACAATCCACCCTGAAAGCAGAAATATCTACGAACATCCGAAAAGGACGGGGGGATGGAGGGAGGGACGGTTGCTGACAAATTAAGTTTACCTACTCAGATGGAACATTATGGTGAGTACATAACTTCTTAATCTGAAGTAGTTAACTTCATTTGTGCATCAACCTATGGGACAGAGTCCCCAGCTACCTGAATCTTGGGAGGCCCTTATGGAAGGATGTTCCGGAGCACTGCAGAGCCAAAGGATGCTCTCCCTCTGGAGACCAGATCCAACTTATAGTGGTTGATAAATATATGAGAAGCCGCCCACGTGGCTGCTGAGCAAATGTCATCCAATGAAACTCTAGCTCAAAAAGCAGTAGAGGTAGAAATAGACCGAGTAGAATGGGCATGGACTCCATGAGGTGTAGGCCGGCCAGAACTCTCATAAGCTCGAAGAATACACTGGGAAATCCATCTGGACAGTGTGACTTTAGAAACAGATTTTCCCAAACTGGATTTAGCAAAGGATACAAACAGCTGGTCTGATTGTCTATGACCGGCTGTCCTGTGCAAATAGAATCTTAATTCTCTGTGTACATCTAAAGAATGCAACTTGTATTCACCTTTATTTTGGTAATTGGGAAAGAAGACTGGCAAACTGATAGACTGGTTGATGTTCGATTCGGAAGCAATTTTGGGCAGAAAGGAGGGATTGGTCCTGAGGAATACCCTATCTTTGTGGAAAGTCAAGTATGGTGGCTTGGCACAAAGAGCTTGAAGTTCCGAAACCCGTCTTGCCGAAGTAATGGCAACAAGAAAGGCTGTTTTCCAGGATAAGAATTTGAGATCTACCGAAGCAGCAGGCTCAAAGGGGGGAGCTGTTAAAGCCTGGAGTACCAGCGTTAAGTCCCAAGGAGGAATTACATTCTTCACTGGAGATCTCAGTAAGAAGGTGCCTTTTAAGAAGGCCTTACACAGTCTGGATGAGGTCAAAGGGCCAAGATCACATCCAACATGGTAATGAGCGATTGCCGGCAATTGGACTTTGACTGTGGAAGAGCTAGCACCTTGATCGAATAATCCTGACAGAAAATCCAACACTGCTGGCAACGGAGCCGTAAAGGGATCTAGTTTCTGATGTTCTGCCCAAATAGAAAAGCGTTTCCATTTGCTACGATAAACCTTTCTAGTAGACGGCTTGTGAGCAGCTATTAGGATAGCTTTGACCGGCGAAGAGATACCGGGAGTCCTAGCTAACAGTGGAACTGGATCAACCAAGCTGCGAGCTTCGTCCAGGTTCGGGGCCGGCAGGCCCAAAGGGTGAGAGATCAGATTCGGGACGGGATCTAGAATCCAGGGAGACCACAGATGTGGGAACCAGGCCTGATGAGGCCAGAATGGAGCAATGAGGATTATCATGCTCCCCAACCATCTGGCTTTCTGCAGAAACTTTAGCATCAGGGGAAGAGGCGGGTAAGCATAAAGTAGACCGGGTGGCCAAGCATGCACCAGAGAGTCTCGTGGTGATTCCCCGGGTGGGGGAATTAGAGCGAAGTACGTGTTGCACTTCGTGTTTGAAGGAGAGGCGAAAAGATCGCAACAAAGTTGACCCCATTTGGAGAAGATCTGCTTCGCTACTTTGAGATTCAGAGACCACTCGTACGGCGAGAGGATGGTGCGACTCAATTTGTCCGCTAGGATGTTGGACCGGCCCGGAATGTGCGTCGCTATGAGAAAACGGTTGGTGGAAATCGCCCATTCCCAAACCCTCATGGCTTCTCGACAAAGTGGATAGGACCTGGTTCTCCCTTGTATGTTGATATACCAAACGACTGATATGTTGTCCGTCTGGATCGCAATAGTCCCGAAGGGAAGAAGGCTCTGAAGTGCTTGCAACGCTAACAGCACCGCCCTCGTCTCTAGGACATTGATATGCAGTAAGGTCTCCGTCTGGTTCCACGTGCCTTGGACGGTCTTGCCCAAACAATGCCACCCCACCCGAGGCGAGAGGCGTCCATAGTCACGGTGGCTAAGGGAGGGGACATAGAGAAGGGGCGCCTCTTCTGGAGGTCTGGAGAGTGGAGCCACCATAAGAGGGCTCTCCTGCAAACCCTGCTGAGAGGGACAGGGTGGCTCAGGGGATAACGCAGGAATGACCACTGAACTTGAAGGGTTCATTTCAGGATTCTCATATTTAGGCGCGCCAAGGGTAGGAGACTGATGGTCGCTGCCATCGTGCCTAGGGCCCTCAGGACCAATTCCGACGGAGGGGCTGGGCAATGAAGAATGGCCTGCACATGGAGTCTTAGTGTTCACATCCGGTCTGAAGTCAAGAAAGCTAAGAGCTGGTTTGTGTCCAACCTGGCTCCAATGAAGTCTATGATCTGCGTCGGAAGAAGGGAGGATTTTCCCGCATTGATCGTAATTCCCTAGCCGGGGAGCTAGGTGAAGAAAAAAATTCCTGGCCGTGCAGAGTAGATGCCTTGTGGGGGCGGTCAGAAGCCAGTCGTCCAGGTATGGGAAGACCTGAATTCCCTGGAGTCTCAGGTGGGCCGCTACCACAGTTAACACCTTGGTGAACACCTGGGGGGCTGTGGTGAGACCAAAGGGGAGGACCCTGAATTGGTAATGGCTGGCTCCTAGCAGGAAGCAGAGAAACCTCCTAGATCATCTGTCCATCAAGATGTGGCAGTACGCATCCTTGAGGTCTATGGAGCACATCCAGTCATTCTCCTGCAAGAGGGGGAGAATAAGAGTGACCATCCGGAACTTTTCTTTGGCTATTGACAGGTTCAAGAGGGATAGGTCGAGGATTGGTCTCAAGTCCCCAGTCTTCTTTGGCACCAAGAAGAAAGTACAGTTTTGTACCTACCATAAATGTAGATGTCCGAGAGGAATGCATCTGCAGTCATTACAAATGGGTTGTCCTGTCATCTGGCAGCCCTTCGGTCGGCCGGATTACAAAGTCTGGGTCTGGCTTCGGCTGGTGTCGCACTTCACCCGACGTCATTGCGGCAGTTTTTGGGTATAAAGGCATCAGCCGACGCCATTTTCCTCAGTGTTTCTTGCCCCAGATGCCAGGTGCCCTCTTGGTAGGCTAAATTTGGATAAATGCCAAAGTTTCCAAATAGTAGAGAGCAAACACACAAAATAAACATGTATGTACATATATACAAACAAATACACCATAATAGATCCCCCCCAAGCTAGCTGAAGATTGGTAAGTACCCTAGGAGTACCTCAGAGGGGAAGGAGGGTGGGTAATCCTGACTGCAGATGCATTCCTCTCGGACATCTACATTTATGGTAGGTACAAAACTGTACTATGTCCTTCAAGGATGCATCTGCAGTCATTAAATGGGTAGAATACCATAGCTAAACTAGGGAGAAGGAAATGAGAATAGATTATGGTGTAGTCAGGATCCCTTGCAAAACAGCAGTGGCAAAGCCAGCACGGGATCTAGAATATAGAGGTAAGTTATAATGCTTGGCAAATGTATGCACGGAGGTCCAAGTAGCAGCCTCTATAATGTCCTTGGTAGCCACTCCTCGTAAGAAAGCTGTGGTAGTGGCTGTGGCCCTTGTGGAGTGAGGCCTGATGTTCTCTGGAGTTTTCTTTCCATGGTAGGAGTAACAAAGTCTAATGCAATTTCCTATCCATTTGGAGATTGTCTGTTTAGAAATTGGTTTTCCTTCTTTTCCTGTTGCATAAGCTACCAGAAGCTGGTCAGTTTTTCTATTGTTTTTTGTCCTGTCCAGGTAGTAGCGTAATTGCCTGTGTACATCCAAGGTATGTAAGAGCTTTTCTCCCCTGTTCTGTGGATTGGGGTAGAAAGTAGGAAGGTGGATAGCCTGATTTAAAGAGACTCTGGATACCACCTTAGGCATAAATGCAGGATTTGTTCTCATGGACACTCTATCTTGATGGAAGATTAGGAAGGGTTGTACTGCCATTAATGCTTGTAGTTCAGAGACCCTTCTTGCTGAAGTTATTGCCAGCAGGAAGGCAGTCTTCCAGGATAAGTATTGTAAGTCTGCTGTAGCTGCTGGCTCGAAAGGAGGCAGAGTCAGTTTTTCTAGCACAAAGTTCAAGTCCCAAGCTGGCAATGGAGGCTTCCTGGGAGGTTTTACATTTTTAATTCCCCTCAGAAACTGTCTGATCAGAGGATGCGAGAAGACAGGAGGATCCAAGCTATACTGTGCTGAAATAGCTGATGCATGTATCTTAATGGAGGAATAGGACAGGCCTGTGTGGTAGAGCTCAGCCAAGTACTCCAGGATGTTGGCTATGTTCACCAGTGTCACATCTTGCCCTTTTGCAGCACTCCAGATGAGATATCTTTTCCATTTTGCTGCATAATTCTTTCTTGTTGAAGGTCTACGAGCCTCCAGGATTATGTCCTTAACCCTTTTGGATAAATTTGGGTTAATTTCTGTCATGTAATGTTCCAGGCAGTTAGCTGCAGAGTTTTTAGGCTTGGATGTAGAATGTTGTAGTTGTTCTTTGTCAGCAGTAATGGGATCAGTGGTAGTTTCCATATTTGTTCCCTGGACATGCTCCTCAGTAGTGGGTACCAATGTTGTCTTGGCCAGTCTGGGGCTATCAGAATGATCCTCGGACGTTCCTCTTTGATCTTGAGAAGCACCTTGTGTATCAAAGGAAGTGGTGGGAATGCGTATGCTGTCAGGCTTTTCCAACTGAAAGATAGGGAGTCCACCTTCCAAGCAAGTGGGTGGTAAGTCCTTCTGCAGAATTTCTTCAACTGGTGATTGTATGGGGATGCAAACAAGTCTATGTGTGGTAATCCCCATTTTCTTGTGATGTCTTTGAAGATGTCCGGATGCAGCATCCATTCGTGGGCATCTGTTGTAGTTCTGCTTAATATGTCTGCTAGAATGTTTTCCTTCCCTGGTACATAAATTGCCTGTAACTGAAGGTTGTAACCCAGAGCCACATCCCATAGGTCTAGTGCCAGCCGGCATAGGGGTATGAGTGTGTGCCTCCCTGTTTGTTGATGTACCACATAACTGTGGTGTTGTCTGTCCTTATCAACAGCTGGCCTTCGTGGAGAAGAGGTCTGAATGCCTGGATTGCCAATTTTACTGCCATCATTTCTTTTAGGTTTATGTGCAGATGCAGTTGGTCTTGAGTCCATAGGCCTTGAATGCACTTGTCCATCATGTGTGCCCCCAACCGAGGTCTGAGGCATCTGTCGTGATAGTTTGTCTTGGATGACTTTTGCTGAAGGGCAGTCCTGTGTTTGATTGACAGGCCTGAGCCCACCATAAGAACTCTTGCTTCAGGCATGGGATCATTGGAATTTTGGTTTCCAAGCTGTGCTTGTGCTGAGACCACAAATTCTTTAGGTACCACTGTAGCTTTCTCATATGAAGCCTGGCATGAGGGACCAGAATTATGCAGGATGCCATGAAGCCTAGAGCTTGTAACACTTTTCTTGCAGTTAGGTGGCTCTGCTTTGTTAATGCCAAGAAGTAGAGAGGAAGTTGTTCTTTCTTTTCTGCAGTTAGAAATGCCATTTGTTTTGATGTGTCCAGTTCTGCACCCAGAAAAGTTATTATTTGGGATGGAATCAGCCTTGACTTTTTTGTATTGACTGTGTATCCCAGGGCTTGTAGCAGATAGATGACTCTTTGTAAGTCTTCTGTTAATTAGTTTTTGCTGTCCGCTTGTATCAGGCAGTCGTCCAGGTAGGGATAGATTTGAATTCCCTGAAGTTTGCAATGAGCGATTACTGATGCCAGGCATTTCGTGAACACTCTGGGCGCAGTAGATAAGCCAAAGGGCAATGCTGAGAATTGATAATGCTCTGATCCTGCAAGAAATCTGAGGTATCTTCTGCAAATTGGTCTTATGGGGACGTGCAGGTATGCCTCCTTGAGATGTAGAGTTACCAGCCAAGACTCCTTGCCCAGCATGGGAAGAAGCTGCTGTAGAGTCAGCATTTTGAATTTTGGAACAATGAGGAATGTGTTTAGAGCGGACAGATCTAGAATAGGCCTCCATTTGTTTTCTTTTCTTGGTACCAGGAAGAGCCTGGAGTAAAATCCCTTCCCTTGCTCCATAGATGGTACCTTTTCCACAGCTCTCATTCTTAATAATTGAGATATTTGTTTTAGAGCTTCTGCCCTTTGAGTAGGTGGTAGGTTCGGCATTCCTCTCTTTCCTGGTAGAGTATGGAAATGGAACCTGTAACCTCAGTCTATAGTTTGCAAAATCCATTTTTCTCTTGTAATGCAGTGCCAGTTTCTTAAAAATAAGGTTAGCTTTCCGCCTAAGGGTGCTTCTAGTTGTTCCCTGGTAGGCGGTGCCACCGCCAAGTCACTGTGATTGAGTTGTTGTAGTGGTGGTGGCTGTGTCCGTGCCTCGTTGGTTGTTACACTGCTACTGGCGACCCCTGTAGGCACCTCTGGATTGGTTTCTGCCTCTAGAGCGCCTATTCCTGCCTCTTTGTGCCTTAGAGGACTCCGGGAAGGACCAATTCTTGGAGGGCCAATTTCTGCTAAACCTTGGAGGTTGAACTTGTAAGAAATCTTTTACTGTTTGCACAGATTTTGCTTTCTCTTCCATCTTTTTCAGAACCTGCTGTGCGGGGGCACCAAATAAATTGACCTTGTCCATAGGTGCATCCAAAAGCTTAGATTTGATATGGTCTGGTAATGCCTGTTCTTTCAACCATGCATGCCTCCTGATAACTGTGCCCGTCATGGCTGATCTAAAGGAAGCCTCCAGTGCATCATAGCCACATTTTAAAGAATGGTTACTAACCAGCTGAATGTTATGTAACATTTCTTGAACATACTTTTTATCTAAAGATTCTTCAGAGGACAGCTTTTTAGTTAACTGGTCAAGCATAAACTCTTGATATTTAATCATATGAAATTGGCAGTTCAAAGCTCTAGCTGACAAGGTAGCAGAGGTGTAAACTTTTTTACCCCATCTCTCTAAGGACCTGGAATCCCTTTCAGAGGGAGGGGTTTTAGAAGAAGTAGCTGCTACAGCTTTAGGGCCCTGGGAGATAGTCTCTGGATCTGCAAAAGGGGCCTTATATAAGTGGTGATGGGTGTCCGGGACCCTGTAGTACCTATCTGGTTTAGCAGGAGCCGGAGGTAAAGTATCAGGAGAAGTGCAAGCATCATTAAATGCATCATCAACAACAGATAGAACTGGAGGAATAGCTAAAGGCCTATGCTGTGGTAAGAAAGGTCCTAAGCCTTTTTCTTGAGTCTGAGAAATCTTGGCCCTGCCACTGGAATTGTTCCCTCATAGCATGCAAGGTTTCCCCAAAGGAAAATTCCTCAGGAGGAGAGGCTGAAGGGATGGATTCCTCAGCATCGGAGTCTTCGTAAGGAGAATAAGAAGCCTCAGGAGGATCTGAGTGTTCTGAATCATCAGAAGAATCATCTGTGGCTGCTGGCTCAGGGGGCTCTGCTCTAGGCCTCTTTTCTGGAGGAGGGAGAGAGGCCCTGTCTGGATGAGGCTGGGATCCACGGATTAAAGTGATGAGATCCTGTGCCAAAGAAAGCATATGGGAGCTGGTGCTGGGCCTGTGAGAGGGGGGCTTAGCAGGCACTGGTTTGGAAGTTTTGGCTGCTTTAGCCCTGGCAAAGGCCTTAATAGACATAGCTGGAGGAGGCCTAGCAGCTCCACGTGCAGGAGTAGAAATATCGAGGGATGGTGTCTGATAAATCCTGTGAAATCGCAACAGAAGGCTGGATTTCAGAAGCCGTTTCTACCAGAATCGAAGAGGCCTCGGTAGAAGGCAAGTTATCGGCTGAAGAAAGAACCGCTTGCTCGGTTTCGGCCGAAACCGAGACACTCGTGGTTTGCTTGGCCGTGGTTTCAGCCGAAACCGCGGACCGCGAGTGTCGGTCCTTTTCTTTGCGTTTTTTAGTTATTTGCGTAGTCGGAGGATCCGACGGCATAATGTAGGCAAAATCGGAGCCGAAAATCTGTTCAGCAAAGTCCGAGCGACGTCTCAGCGTCCGCCGGTTAAAAGAAGCACAGGCTAGACAAGCTGCTACGTCGTGGTCTGGGCCTAAACAATGTATGCAATAGGAGTGGAAATCCTTATGAGGTATTTGTTTCCCACAAGTTAAACAGTTATTAACTTTCTCTGACATCGGCTGAGGCAAGAAAGAGTCCCCAACGGGGTACTTAGCTTTATAGAAGTCTTCGAAGTAGTATTCGGTAGTAGTAATCTCTGGATCTGACCGACCGGCACTTGCGAACAGCTTCTGCTTCGGGCGCCACGCGGCAAGAAAGACTGAGGAAAATGGCGTCGGCTGATGCCTTTATACCCGAAAACTGCCGCAATGACGTCGGGTGAAGTGCGACACCAGCCGAAGCCAGACCCAGACTTTGGAATCCGGCCGACCGAAGGGCTGCCTGATGACAGGACAACCCATTTGTAATGACTGCAGATGCATCCTTGAAGGACATCCTGGAGTAAAAGCCTGATCCGTACTGGTCTGGGGGGACGCGCTGGAACGCTTTTTCTAGCGGCTGGCAAATTTCTGCGGCCTCCCTCTGATCGGGTGGGACATCGGGGAGGTACCTGGGTCTGAGAGGGGGATGGAGAAACGGAATCTCGTAGTCTCTGGATATGATTTGAAGCACCCAGCGGTCTGTCGTGATGGACTCCCAAGCTGCTAGGTGCTTCGAGAAACGCCCCCCGACTGCCTCCAGAGTGGAGCAGTCGGGTAACCTCTCAGGGTTGCTGTGTGGGCCGATCAGAGAAAGGTTCTCTGGACCTAAAGTTCTTTGGGCCCCCTCTGCCTCTAGGGCGGCGTCCACCCTGTCCTCCTCTGCCTCTGAAGGACGGGGGGGGGGGGGGGTCCGGAGCAAAACGGGACTGCTGAGACTTTCGGAACTACATCTTCTTCTGTCCCTTTTGGTTCCTTGAAAAGGACCTCTGGGGAGCAGAGAAGCGGACTCTGACGGCAGACGTCTTCCCGTCTTTCTCGCTCTGGACCAAGGTGTCGCGTACTGTCTTGCCAAAGAGGGCAGAACCATCAAACGGGGTGTTAGCGAACAACGCCTTGAAGGGTTCCACAAAATCACAGTGGCGGAGCCACGCCTTCGGACGACGCCTGCTCCGCTAGCTCTAGCGGCTCCTTCCGTAGCATGGGATAGTAGCCGCATAGAGGTATTGGAAATAGACCTGAGTGGCCATTCGGGTAGAGTACACTTGTTTGTCCTCTGCCGACATGGACTCTGGGGGCGACCCAGCGTATTCTTTAATAAGACCCCGCTGAAGTCGTATGACGTGTGCCATGTAGTTCAGTGACCTTATCGAGAAGGTGGCTGAAGCAAACATCCGCTTCCCCAATTGGTCCATCACTCGAGACTCCTTGTCAGGAAGATGGGCTGAGGGACTCTCCTGGGCCAGTTCCCTTTTGGTGGCTGCCGCCACCAACATGGCATCTGCGGGGGTTCCCTTACTCCAATGTGACCTGTCTGAGGGGGGGGGCTAAGAATTCTGTCTGGTCTTTTAGGGACGGGCTCCACAGTGTCCGGCTCCTTCCATGCCCTGGTAGTGATCAGATCTACCAGGGGGTCAGCTGGAGGGGACACCCAAGAGGTAGACGGGCCTGCTTCAAACGCCTCCAGGAACACAGACTCATCCGAGGTAGGCTTTGGGGCAGACCCCCCCCCCCCCTCTGATCCTGAGCATCTCCATGATGTCTCCAAATGAGACGTCTTCGGGGGGTGATCTTGGGGAGCCTTCCCCTTCCTCCAAGTCAGTGTCCTCTGTCAAAGACTTAGGGGAGTCCAAGTGCCTCCTTTTGCACTTGCGTTTGTGAGGGACTTCCTTGGGGGAGCTGTCCGAGGAGGCCTCACCACCCACATCTTGTTCCAACAAGGGAACGATCTGGGATGTCTGAGCAGGCTGTCCCTGGGGCCGGGTGATGGAAGTCGGACCCGTCTGCGAGGGAGTGTAGGGTGGAGAGGTAGTTAAGGCCGGGGGCCTGGAATCCCTCGACAGAACCCTTTCTACCATGTAGAATGCCGAAGGAGAGCCGCTCTCCCTGGGATCCGAGAACAGACCTTCCCTCAGATCCGATGAGCAGATCGGGACCAGATCCGAAGGGCCAGTACGCTTCGACCTAGCCGGAGCCGAGGGCATACTGACTGCCTCAGATCCGAAACTCGGCTCTCGGCTCCGAGAGCTTGGATCCGTAGAAAAGGGACCCGACAGACTCAAGGGTGCTGTCGGCGCTGAAGTACCCGACTATCGGAGCCGACATTCCCCCGGCTCCAATGCTACTCGGCTCCATAGACCCCGAACCCGGGAAGCGGGTCGGGGAAGGAGCAATCGGGGCAAAAAAGGGGGTCGAGCTCTCCCCCCGGAGGGGGGGGGGGCAGGAGCACTCCCATCTGCAGCTGGGCCTGGAGGAACCTTCTCATCATCCAGTCGAAGTCTGCATCCGTTAAGCTTCTAGTGGACCTAGAAGAGGCCACAGAGGCAGGACGGGAGTGCCGCCTCGATGACCTCGAGGGAGACCGGGCCTCCTCCTCCTCCGGCCCTGCAGAAAAGCAGGGAGAACGGAGCCGGGAAGGAGAAGGCCCTGACGTCCCGGGGGGAGAAGCCCGCTTGGCTAGTGGGGCCGAAGCAGAGGCTTCGGCCCGCTGCTTGTGGTGTTTCTCTTGGCGCTTCTCCCTCCTGGCTTCCCTATCCTCCTGGCCCAAGGTGGGAGGTTGAGTCCCAGCCAAGGGAAGGGAAGTATCCGTAGGCAGTGCCGCAGCCGCGGCAGGAGCCACAGAGGGACCGGAGGACGGAGCCGAGTCTGGAGGCAAGAGTCCCACCAGAATCAGCTTTGACCTCCGGTCCCTGATAGCCCTAGGGTTGAACGCTGCACAAATAGAGCAGCCAGATGACAGGTGTTCAACCCCAAGGCATAAAACGCACCGAGTGTGGTCATCAACCGGAGAAAGCTTATGGCCACACTCGGTACACTTAGAGAAAAAAGTTTTGGAGGCCTCAGACAAACTAAAAACGCACACACTAGGCTCCAAAACCACACACACCCTAACGCTCTCACAGAAAAGAGGGGGAGGAAACACAAAAAAAAGGGAAAAATACACTAACAATTACTTCTAAAACTAATAGACTAGCACACACACACAAAAACTCACACAAAACTTTAAACTAGAGTAGAAAAGGAAAAGATTTTTCTCACAGAAAACTCTTTGAAGACCTGGAAGCTCGAGATCAAGCTGCTGGTGTAACCGCGGCAAACTAGATCTGAGGTCAGGAAGGGATGGCATGGGGTTATGGGTAAGGGGGAGGAGCTTGGAGCTCGGATCTTAGCTGTTGAAAATTGCCGGCTTGGATCCGATAACCCATAAGTTGATGCACAAATGAAGTTAACTACTTCAGATTAATTTTTGGCTTGTCCTGTTTGACTTTTAGTAGAACTTTGGATTGCAAAGGCAGAGGGGGAAAGGCAAAGGACAGAGCATCCACTTTCCAGGCTTTTTTGTGATGAGATCTTGTGCAAAATTTGTCCAACTGGTAGTTCTGGGGTGAGGCAAAAAGATCTATGTCTGGGCTTCCCCATTTGCGTGTCAACATGTTGAAAATCCGTGGTTCCAGCTTCCATTCGTGAGAGTCCATGAGATTTCTGCTTAGTTCGTCTGCCAGAACATTCTGCTTTCCTGTCAGGAATTGAGCTTGTAGTTGTGCTTGGCAGCTCAAGGCCATGTTCCACAATACCATGGCTAATCTGCAGAAGGGGTATGAATGTGTACCCCCTGCTTGTTTATGTACCACATAACCGTGGTGTTGTCCTTCTTTATCAGTAATTGTCCTGGATGAAGGTAGTCAGTCCTTGAAGGCTGTCAGTGCATTCTGTACAGCTAGCATTTCTTTTTGACTGGTATGAAGGTGCATTTGATTTGGGCTCCATTTGCCCTGAATGCATTTTCCAGCCAGATGATCCCCCCATGCAGTCTGATGCGTCTGTAGTTAGGGTATGGGTGGCAGGATGTGGTGAATGGCAGTCCCTTGTTTTGGTGGCAGGCCTCTGCCCAACATAGGAACTCTAGGCGCAGGCAAGGTATAACAGGAATCGTTGTTTCCAGGCTGTGACAATGTTGACTCCACAAACATTTTAAGTACCACTGAAGTTTCCTCATATGCAGTCTTGCAAATGGCCATGAACCCCAAGGCTTGCAGTATTTGCCTTGCAGATAGCAGGGTTTTTGTGGCCGCCTGTTTGAAGTAAGTCACCAAATATAAGGAAAGCCATTTGGGCAGTTGTATTCAATCTTGCACCCAGGAATGTAATTTTTTGAGAGAGTACCATTTCAGATTTCTTTCTGTTTATGGTGTACCCTAGACAGGTTAGAAGTCTTTTTACAAACGCCAGATGTTTTAGAAGAATGGCCTGGTTTTCTGCCTGAATTAGACAATCGTCCAGGTATGGATATATTTGAAAATTTCTTTGCCTGCAAAATGCAATTACTGGAGCCAGGCACTTTGTGAATACCCTGGGTGCAGTAGACAAGCCAAAGGGCAGTGCAGAGAACTGATAATGTATGCAGCCTGCTTTGAAGTTTAGGTATCTTCTGCAAGATTCCCTCATTGGGATATGCAGGTAAGCCTCTTAAGTAGAGAGTTGCCAACCAGGCATCCTTGCCTAGCATAGGAAGTAACTGCTGAAGAGTCAGCATCTTGAATTTTGTAATGTCCAGAAAGGTGTTTAGAGCAGACAGGTCCAGAATTGGCCGCCATGATTTGTCTTTTCTGGGTACCAGGAAAAGTCTGGAATAGAAACCTTGTCCCTTTTCCTCTTCTGGTACTAGTTGAATAGCCCCCATGTTTAGGGGGGAAAGTACTGGTTTCTGAGCCTCTGCCCACTGATTTGGGGGCAGGTCTGGCCACCCATTTGGAGTTGGCAGCATGTGGAAATGAAATCTGCATCCCTGGGACACTATATTTAAAACCCATTTGTCCTGGGTTATAAGTTGCCAGTTTCTTAAATGAAGAGCCAGTTTCCCCCCCAAAGGGGCGGCTAAGAGGTAGGTGCTTGGTAATTTCAAAGGGAAGTCATTGAGACTGCTTACACCATAGGGTGGTGCTTTGTTGTTTCCAGATTTGGAAGTGGAAGCACCCCATTGCTTAGTTCTGAAAGTCCCTTGGGACTGAAACATGGTGGTTTTGGAATGTCTGGGTTTGGCCGTAGTGGCTCTGAAAGGAGCTGGGAAGGACCAGTTCTTAGTAGGCTAATGCCTATTAAATCTAGGAGGTTGCACTTGTAAGAAATCTTTCACAGTTTGCATAGATTTAGCTTTATCTTTCATCTTTTTTAGAACTTCTTCAGCCTTATTGCCAAATAAACGGTCCTGCTGTAAAGGAGCATCCAAAAGTTTTGCTTTAACATGATCAGACAGAGATTGCTCCTTAAGCCAAGCATGCCTTCTACGCACAGACCCAGTAACAGCAGCCTTACAAGAGGCCTCTAAGGAATCAAAACCACATTGCAAAGTATGTTTGCCAACTTGTTCAGCTGAATGCAATAAATCCTGCAAATCTTTATT
Organism: Protopterus annectens; assembly: GCF_019279795.1. Taxonomy (NCBI): domain Eukaryota; kingdom Metazoa; phylum Chordata; order Ceratodontiformes; family Protopteridae; genus Protopterus; species Protopterus annectens. The sequence continues at coordinate 101,391,605 of NC_056742.1, forward strand.
CTCCACAGTCAGAAATCAACATAATTTTCTGTTTAAGCAGTCCCATGATATGTTGTTGATATTTTAGCATATGGAATTGACAGTTTAAAGCCCTGACTGCTAAGGTTGCAGAAGTGTAAACATTTTTACCCCATCTATCCAGCGCCCTGGAGTCTCTATAAGAAGGGGTAGGATTTTAGCAGTAGAAGCCTTAATGCTCTTGGGCCCCCGAGAAATGGTTTCAGGGTCCGTAACAGGATTTTTGAAAAGGAATTTGTGGGACTCAGGAACCCTGTAATACCGGTCTGATTTGCTAGGGGCTGGAGGCAAGGAATCAGGGGCCATACTGGATTCCAAAAACACATCAACAATATCTAGTACAGGAGGTATAGCCAAAGGCCTATGCTGAGGAAGAAGGAAGAAATCCCTAAGCCTCTTTTTGGATTCAGAGAAATCCTGACTTTCCCAGTGGAAATGCTCCCTTAAGGTATGTAAAGTTTCCCCAAAAGAGAAATCCTCAGGTAGAGAAGCAGAGGGATTGGAATCCTCTGCATCAAAGTCCTCATAAGTAGGTATGGACAAATCCAGATCATTAGAAGAGTCAGAAGAAACGGAGTCCTGTTCAGAAGATTCATAGTCAAATTCAATCCTAGGTCTCGGGGGGGGGGGTTGACTACCCCTGATGAGAGTAATTAAATCTTCAGCCATTTTGATCACTTGTTTTTTAGGCATAGGGGCCTGAATATGTGGCCTGGGCATCGTTTTTTTAGACATAGATCGAGATTTAGGCCTTAGCACTGAAGTTGGAGTCGGTTTAATATGCAAGTCTGTAGGCCTGAATACACCCTCAGAATCCGGTGCCTGCTCAGCGGCTCCGGACTCATCCAATGTAGAGACATCCACTGGTTCCATATGTGAAGCATCTCGTAGCATACCGGACTCCGAATGGGTCTCAGTAGAGGCCAACGAATCAGAAGTAGCGGGTATCAGTGGCTGCGAAAGCGCCTCACTGAGTACCGGCGAACTGGCGACTGGCTTAGGAGAAGCGTCGTCGGCAGTTTTGGACCTCAACGGCCTGTCTCTGTCTTTTTCTTTGTGTTTTTTTCGGTATTCCGGTAGTTGGATGGCTAACCAACATCATTTCTGGATAATTAAACAGAGAACCGAAATATTTAGAAGTAAAAACGTACCGACGACGGATAGTGCGCTGATTAAATAAACCACAAAACCAACAGCAAGGTATGTCGTGGTCAGGGCATAGGCAAGGAATAAAGTACAAATGAAGATCCTTATGAGGTATTTGCTTCCCACAAGTAATACAATTATTAACTTTTACTGACATTGGCAAGGAGCAAGAAAAAGGTTTCCCCAACTTGGTACTTAGCTTTAAGTTGAAGACTTTGGTTCTGAAACTCGAAAACAAAAATTTCAGGAGTCGGCCGACCGGCACTTGCGAACTGCTTCTGCTTCGGGCACCACGCGACAAGAAAGACGGATGTAATGGCATAGGCTGCATGTTTTACACCCCCGACAATCTGACATCATGGAAGAAGGGGCAGAACTGACGCAGGACCCAAGACTTTGTTAATCAGGCCGACTGAGGGCAACCTGCCAGCAGATTACCCAAATGTAATGACTGCAACAGTGAAACACGATGAAGATGTAGTAAATAAAAGATATAATGAAATACTAAGCCACAAAACCAACTTAGCCATGGAAAGATTAAAATTAAACTCTTATGGAACGTCACCAAAGCACTTACATAATCTAACCATGAAAATTAAAATGGAAACTAAAGCTAATTCTATTGTTAGCATCTTGCATGAAGGGAATGGTAAGAAAGTTTCAGAGATAGGTGATATTTCAGATGCATTTAAAAATCATTACACGGAGCATTATACAACTAAAAGAACTATAAGGGAACATTTAAATTTAGAAACTATTCTTCCTAACATTAGGAAAATACCTACGGAATTAAAAACAGAATTGGACAAACCTATTACATACAATGAAATTACAGAAAAGATTAAAGAAAGCAAAACTGGTAAGGCCCCAGGAATTGACGGATTAATAGCAGAAATGTATACACTTTTTCCCACAAGTATAAATTCATTGTTACATAAAACATTTCTTGAACTACAAACTCATGCAATAATTCCCCCCTCATGGAGATGCTCTTTAATTACCCCTCATTTTATAGGATAAAGACCATGTCTATTGCAGCTCTTACAGACCAATATCATTGTTGAATATCTATTATAAATTATTCATGTCAATCATAGTAAACAGAATAAAAGTTCAAATATCTGATGCAATCAATAATGATCAAACTGGATTCATATATAATAGACACATAGCATAAAAAGGATATTGACATTAACTGATTATTTAAACAGAGAAAATGAAGAAGCCTTGACAACTGGATTGGACATAGAAAAAGCTTTTGATTCATTAAACTGGGATTATTTAAAACCCTAGAAGTATTTGATTTTCCCCTCTCTTTTATCAATTATAAAGAAAGTCTATAAAAAAAACTTAACTTGTGTTAAATTGGGACCCTTTACTTCAGAAGTAATGCAAATTACCAAAGGCACTAAACAAGGTTGCTCCATGTCTCCCATTTTATTTTCATTAGCTATAGAAATACTTGGTATATTAATAAGGAGCAACTCCCAGGTATTAGGAATAGATATACATGAACAATATAGCTCAAATATTATGCTCTTTGCTGATGATGTTCTTCTTACCCTGCCTAACTCAAAAGAAGTTCTAGATGAGGTAGATTTATTGATAGAGAAATTCCATAAGACCTCAGGACTTCATTTTAATAAATCTAAATCAAAATTCCTGTTATTGAACGAACAAAAAAAAATTACAAGTAGGTGGGAATCGCATCATTGGCGAGCAAGTAACCACCTTAAATTATCTAGGGATTGTCTTCTGTGGAAATATAAATAAGATATTAAATGTTAATTACAGAAAGATTATGGATATAATTAAATCGCTGGTGAACAAATGGAATAATAAGTTTATAAATTTTGAAAATAGATTACAACTAATAAAAATGGTATTGCTTCCTAAAATCCTATATGCAGTGCAAGCTATCTTGCTAATGTCTGAGAAATGTTATCTTAAAGAAATAACTTCAGAATTGCATTATCACATTACATTAGGCAATGGGAACAAGGAGGACTAAACTTTCCAAACATAGAATCTTATACAAGAGCTACCTTACTCAAAACTGTAATTGACTGGATAAATCCTAAATATACATCTAAATGGAAATTATTACACACATCTATAACAACAAATGAAAACAATTTGTAAAAATTACTTTAGTTATAAACACAAGACAATAAATTATGGTATTCATTGAGCTTAAATTTACAATAGAATATAACAAAACTTACTAAACTAAACCTAGTTAACCACGTTTTACATTATTTTAGAACATTTGTTAATATGAATATATACTTAAAAACTTGATTCATAACTTTAGTCCCTTTCAGCATTACTAAGAACTTCCCAGATAGAATATATAGAGATATTCTTACTTCTTGGGAACATAATAATTAATATGTTGGTTGCACTGCATAAAGAATCAACAAGTCTTAGATGCACAAAAATTATCAAATTTTTAGTTAAACTCATATGACTGGTTATTACTACAGAATGTTTTGACATACTCCAATGATCTATGTAGAGTAATAAATAACTCTTCCTTTAAAAATCCTCCAAAATTTATAAGTGGTTGTTTGGAATTATTTACAATAATGGAACTATGAAAAATGAAACTTCATACTTGCATAATATAATAAAAAATTATAAAACAGCCCCTAAAACGACTTATTGGCAACTTATTACTAAAGGAATATCGATAACTCTATCTTCAGAGAATAAATCTAACATACTATTATCAGTTAAATTAACATTATATTCTCAATATTGGATAATATTTGGAAATTTCTACATAGATTCTTCTTAACCCCTGAAAAAAAATTCAAAACTCAGTACTTCTAGTAAAGGTTTATGCTGGAGATGTTGAGTCTCTAAAGTGGACTGATCTCATATTTTTATGACTGTATGCAGATAAAAACTTTCTGGAATTATGTTAATTTCTTACAAGCAATTTTCACATATACATTTGTTATGACTAAAGCTCTGATTTTATTGAATATAAATGAAGGTCCTTCCATGAATAAAACAAATTTATATCAACTGTGGACAATACTAGCAATAAGTAGAAAATGTATAACCAAGAAATGGAATTTTAACATATCAACCGCCATGGAGGACTTTCTATGTCTAATGAAGAAGACAGCACTAATGGAAATAAAAGTCAACAAACTAAGAATATTCCCTAAGCCATTAGTTAATAATCCATGGAAGACAGTTCCATCATTGAGTGACACTTTACAATCAGTCTCAGTCACCTCATGATAGCTTATTATATGTTTCAACTTATCACTTGTTTATATCAAATACTATCTAAAGTCTACTCATGTCAAGCTAAAGGTAAATACTGTAAATAGTTGATCAATTATTACATTTATTTAATTGTAATAAAACTTTGTTTTATTTCAAAATAATAATTTGTGTAAAAAAAGAATACTTCCTAATTAGTAATATATGTAATATGTAGCACACTTTTACACATCATAAATCTACACAGGGTTTTAAGGCACATTATAGAGTTTTCAGAAACATGAACTTCATACGGTTGAGATCATATGTTCAACTTTCTGAAACAAAACAAAAATCTACATTTTTGCATGGGGGTAATCCCCCCTTGCTCATTATATACACCAACTCAAATATCACACTACAGTTGGAAAAAGGGTTAATTCCCCAATCTACACAGTACTGAGATCTCCATACATATGCTTTGAATTTTTGGAAAGTCAAACATATGGTCTCAACCATATGAAGTCTGGGTTTCTGAAAACTTGATCATCTGACTTAAACCCTTTAGACAATAATACCACATGCCACTACTAGTACTACTTATTCAACTTCTCAACTTTATTTTATGCTCTGTCTTTTCCGGACAGCCAGAACCGCAGAGCCTTATTACAATAACTACTTTGTCTCTAGTAATCTTTTATCCGTCAACAGACTATGGTGGTAACCCAGTGGCAAGATGATCACACCCCTACCTCTCATTTCCTCCTATTACTTGATTATATATGCAAACATCAAAAACAAGTCAATCAACATAGAGTTGAAGGAAAAACAGATTGCAAAAAGCTGACTGCAAACATTTCAAACCAAAATGCAACTGCGAATGCTTTCCATTTTAAGCACCCAGGAAACCAATCTGCATTTCCATGGGGGCTTTCCCCCAAACACCTCCTTACCTATATATACTAACTCCAAGGTTACACAACAGCCCAAACCACCACCACTGCCCTTGCATGTCAGTCATCCAAAACAACAGTTATGTACTACACCCTTATTAAATTCTCCTAACATTTCCTTCCCTCATCACAATATTTACATACCTACCTCTGCCACATTTCCTCTCCCACATACCCTTACATTAATGCTAAATTCACATCTTCGCCCAGTCAACTCTATGGTGGCTTCACAGACGCCTGAAACCACACACCTTGACCTCTCTCTACTTAACTGTAACCTTCCCTCTTATAGCAGACATTTCATTCATTCACTATTGGTTCATCTTCAACCACAACCTCATCCAATTTTCTATTACACCAATAAATACTTCCCTTTTCCTTACAACTGCAAACTGGCGTAATACAGTCTGGAAGAGAAAATCTTTTAAACTTAACTTATCCAACAACCTCTCTATGCACTTATTTTTTCTCTCTTGCCCTGAACTTCTTTACTTGCCTTCTAAAATCTTCAGAAACATCCTACAAACTGGAAGTGTAAACTGTCATTTAATTTATAATAAAAGCAAAACTGGCATGGCAGCTCATTTCTGTCTATACTTTGTCTCAACTTTCTTCTACAATTCTATTTTCCTTATTCTCAACATGACTCAAACAAGATAACACTATCGCCAGCATTTTTTCACACTTCCTCAGTCTTACAAACTAGTTATCTATGCTGACAAGCTTTTACATACCTCCCATTCCCTACATTCTACTCTATACCACACTCCCCAGGTCCTCAACACACCCAAACTTAGTGAACTCAGCTATTAGCCTAAACTCTAACTTGCCCCTAGTTTATGCTGCTAACTCCCCACAAATGAAAGCAACTAGCACATGTTGCGTCACTACCTTCACGCTTCTCATGCAATCATTCTACTTCAATTCAGAGACATCATGCATAATCCTAGCCCTGTTACTAATAACAGACTCTCATCAAATCCTCAAATATTCATACATAATGACTTGTAAGCTCATCTTTGGTTTCACATACATAAGCAGCATGAACAGCAAACTGGACCAACTCCACTCTGGTAAATTGCATCACCTCCTAGACATAACTGGCATCTAAGAAATCAATTTCAAACCAGACAACCAATAAAAACCCTCACTTTCCCAGTTATAAACCCAAATGCATGACTCGCTCAGGTTCAAGGACTCGTGAAGGCCATCTACTCCTAGAAAACCATCAACTGTTCTTTTAACTGCTGCTTCGTGAACTAGTAAATGTTATTTTCTTTTCCCTCCTTTTTTAATAAAATGGCTGCTTGCTGTTTTGAACCCAAATTCTACACTGTCCATCCCTAGCATCCACTACACTTATCAAAAGTCTTCTACAACAACTTCACATTTATTGCTAATAGTTAACCTTCTATTGATAGACTTTAATGTGAACTTCCTAGGACCCCAGAGACTAGACAATACAGGCCACCACAAAGTTTCACAAAGCCTATCGGACCACATTACATTACTAAGAAGCAATCTCCTTTACACTTTATATTAGATAACTCCAATTCTAACATTGTCGATGACCGATTGCCCCTTTTACCTTCTCAAGGCCTAGTAAAAGGTCAAAATTACCCCCACCTTCCATAAGATGCAGAGCAGCTGAAAGTATCTATGCAATTTACTGCCTCGCCAAAACAGACTGCTCATACTTCTACTTAGCAAGTGAACCCAAAGCTACCTGCACTATTCTGATCAATATACTCTTGCAGCTACAAACCAAGTGCTTTCTTTTTATCTATAGCTACAGAAAAAGTACAGTTTTGTACCTACCATAAATGTAGATGTCCGATAGATATGCAACTGCAGTCATAACATATGGGTTGTCCTGCCTCAGGCAGCCCTTGGTCGGCTGGATTCCAAAGTCTGGGTCCGACGTCGGCTGATGTCGCATTTCTCTCCGACGTCAGTGCGGCTGGAGTATATAAGCATCAGCCAACGCCATTTTCTTCAGTGTTTCTTGCCCCAGATGCCAGGTGCCCTCTAAGGAAGGCTGTAATCAAATTGGAAGACAAAAACAGGATTCCAGACAAATAAGTAAGCAATAAACAGATACACCATAACAGATATCCCCAGCTAAGAGAAACAGGGATAGGAGTGGACCCAAGACATAGAGGGGTATGGAGGGAGGGAAAATCCGACTGCAGTTGCATATCTATCGGACATCTACATTTATGGTAGGTACAAAACTGTACTATGTCCTTCAAGAATGCAACTGCAGTCATAACATATGGGTTGAATACCATAGCTTAGCTGGGGAGGAGGAATGCTCTAGGAAAGAGATGGTGTGGCAATCAAACCCTGCAGGACTGCCAAGCAAAGCCTGCTCTGGATCTGGAGTATAAAGGGAGATTGTAGTGTTTGGAGAATGTATGCACGGAGCTCCATGTAGCAGCTTCTAGAATGTCTTTTGTAGGCACCCCTCTTAAGAATGCTGTAGAGGTGGCTGTAGCTCTGGTGGAGTGTGGTCTGACATTGGCTGGAACATTCTTCCCATGGAAGGAATAACAAAATCTGATGCAATGTCCAATCCATTTTGGAATAGTCTGTTTGGAAATTGCTTTTCCTTGTACTCCAGGGGCGTAAGCTACAAAAAGCTGATCAGACTTCCTACTGGTCTTGGTTCTGTCCAGGTAGTAGCGAAGTTGCTGTGAATGTCCAAGGTATGCAACAGTCTTTCCCCTTTGCTCTCAGGATTGGGGAAGAAAGTAGGCAGGTGAATAGCTTGATTTAAAGAAACCCTGGATACCACCTTTGGCATAAAAGTAGGGTTGGTTCTTAAGGAGACCCTGTCTCTGTGAAAGATTATGAACGGTGGTATTGCCATTAGGGCCTGTAGTTCCGAAACCCTTCTTGCTGAGGTGATTGCCAACAGGAAAGCGGTCTTCCATGAGAGCAATTGTAAGTCCACTGAAGCTGCTGGCTCAAAGGGAGATAGAGTCAGTTTTCTAGGACAAAGTTGAGGTCCCAAGCTGGCACTGGAGCCTTTCTTGGTGGCTTAATGTTCTTGAGTCCCCTGAGGAATTGCCTTAACAAAGGATGTGAAAACACAGGTGGATCAGTGTTATATCTAGCTGAAATAGCTGAAGCATGTATCTTTATGGAAGAATAGGAGAGTCCATTCTGTAGCATATCTGCCAAATATTCCAGGATGAGTGGGATGTTCAATAATGATGCATCATGTCCCTTGCTGGTATTCCAAATGCTGAATCTCTTCCATTTTGCTAAGTAAACCTGTCTGGTGGATGGTCTTCGAGCTTCTGTTAATATCCGCTGAACTTCCTTGGAGAGAGATAGATTGAGGTTATTCATGGAATCTCCCATGCTGTTAACTGCAGCGTCTGAAGGTTTGGATGCAGTGTTTTGAAGTTGTGTTGAGTCAAAAGTAGGGGCCATTGGGGAAGGGCCCACTTTTTGTTGTGACATATGCTCCGTAGTAGAGGATACCAGTGTTGTCTTGGCCAGTCTGGAGCTATTAGGATCCCCTTGGGCCTCTCTGCTTTGATCTTTAGTAATACTGTGGTCATCAGTGGCAGGGGTGGAAATGCATAGACTTTTAGGGAGTTCCAGTTGAATGAAAGAGCATCTATTTTCCAAGCTTGTGGATGATATGTCCTTGAACAGAATTTTTGTAGATGATGGTTGAGGTGGGAGGCAAATAGGTCTACTTCTGGCCTGCCCCATGTCGAGATGAGTTGTGTGAAGATTTTCGGATGTAACCTCCACTCGTGTGGATCTATGAAATTCCTGCTTAGGCTGTCCGCCAGCACATTGTCTTTGCCAGGAACAAACTGGGATTGCAACTGTATGTTTAGGCTCAGTGATTTTTCCCAAAGATTCATGGTCAGTCTGCAAAGGGGGTAAGAATGGGTACCCCCTTGCTTGTTTATGTACCACATCACAGTGTTGTTGTCTGTCCGTATGTATCAGTAGATGGCCTTGCTGAAGTTGTTGTCGAAAGGCCTCGATGGCATGCATTACTGCTAGCATTTCCTTTTGGTTTATATGCAGATGTGTTTCCTTTGGAGACCATTGTCCTTGTATACATTTGTCCTCCATGTGCGCCCCCCCATCCAAGGTCTGAGGCGTCTGTGGTCATGGTCTGTGTTATCTGAGGTTTTTTGAATGACATACCTGTGTTTGCCTGGCTTACCGAGGCCCACCATAAGAATTCCTTTTGTAGGCATGGAATGAGCGGTATGGTTGTCTCTAGGTTGTTGCTGTGCTGAGACCATAGGCTTTTTAGGTACCATTGAAGCTTTCTCATATGTAGTCTTGCTAATGGAACCAGGAGAATGCAGGATGCCATGTAACCCAGGGCCTGTAGGAATTTCCTTGCAGTCATCTGGGTGAGTTTTGCCAAACCTTTGAAATAATGAGTTAACTTCTCTTGCTTGTCTTCTGTCAGGTAAGCCATTTGAGAGGCTGTGTCTAGATTGGCTCCTAAGAAGGTTATTTGCTGGGATGGCTGAAGTCTTGACTTTTGGAAGTTGACTGTGTATCCCAGAGCCTGTAGCAATTGCATGACATAGTTCAAGTTTTTTGTCAAAATCAATTTGTCGTCCGCTTGTATGAGGCAGTCGTCCAGGTACGGGTAAATTTGGATCCCGTGGAGCCTGCAATGAGCAATTACTGAAGCCAGGCATTTTGTGAATACTCTGAGGGGAGTAGATAAGCCAAATGGCAATGCTGAGAATTGATAATGCTCTGGCCCTGCAAGAAATCTGAGGTATCTTCTGCAGCTGTGTCTGATAGGGACATGCAGGTATGCCTCCTTGAGGTCCAGAGTAATCAGCCAAGACCCCTTGCCCAGCATGGGAAGGAGTTGCTGTAGAGTCAGCATTTTGAACTTTGGTACTATGAGAAAGGTGTTTAATGCGGACAAATCCAGTATTGGTCTCCATTGAGTTTCTTTTCTTGGAACAAGGAACAGTCTTGAGTAGAACCCCTGGTCTTGTTCTTGTTGTGGAACTCTTTCTATTGCTTTGATCTGAGCAAGCAGAGAAATTTGCTTGATAGCCTCTGCCCTCTGGTTTTGTGGTAGGTTTGGCATGCCTTGTTTTCTTGGTAAGGTATGAAAGTGGAACCTGTAACCCTGGTCTATAATTTCCAAAATTCATTTGTCGTTTGTCAATTTGTGCCAATTGTCTGAAAACAGAGATAATTTTCCGCCCAAGGGAGCTTCTTTTTGCTCCTTGGTCAGCGGAAGTAGAGGAAAGTCATTGAGATTGTCCCTGTGGGGCAGGGGAGACCCCTGTGTCACTTCTTTGGTTTGCTGGTTGCCATTGCCGTCCCCTGTAAGAACCTCTGTATTGTCCTCTTCCTCGGCCACGCCTGTTTTTAGCCCTTTGAAATCTTTCAGGATTAGGAAAGGACCAGTTTTTAGAAGGCCAGTTTCTGCTGAATCTGGGTGGCTGAACCTGGAGGAAATCTTTGACCATCTGAACGGATTTTGCTTTTTCCTCGATGGACTTTAACATATCTTTAGCATTAGCACCAAAAAGCTTGTTCTTTTCCAAGGGTGCATCAAGAAGTTTTGCCTTAACATGATCTGGTAGAGGTTGTTCTTTTAACCATGCATGTCTACGAATGACCGCCCCTGTCATAGCTGCCCTACATGAAGCTTCCAGTGCATCATATCCACACTGCAGAAAGTGATTGCTGACTTGCTGAGAATTATGTACAGCTTCCTGCAAAGACTTCCTGTCTAAAGGTTCAGGAGAGGCCAATGTTTTCTGTAAATCATCTAACAGGAAATCCTGATATTGAAACATATGAAAGAGGCAATTCAAAGCTCTCATAGATAAAGTAGTGGAGGTGTAGACCTTTTTCCCCCATCTCTCTAATGACCTAGCTTCCCTGTTGGAAGGCAAAGGGTTTTTGGAGGTGGATGCTGAAACCCCTTTAGGTCCCTGAGAAATAGTTTCTAAATCAACAGCATGGGCCCTAAAGAAATGAGAATGTGTTTCTGGGACCCTATAATATCTGTCTGGTTTGGCTGGAGCAGGAGGAAGAGTATCCGGGGTAACACTGGAATCAGAGTATAGGTCATCCAAAACATCAAGCACAGGAGGTATAGCCAGAGGCCTGTGTTGGGGCTTTTTAAGGAAGGTTCGAAAGCGCTTTCTGGAATCAGAATATTCCTGGCCTTGCCACTTAAAATGTTCCCTCATGGTATGCAGAACTTCCCCAAAAGAAATGTCCTCAGGAGGGGAGGCCGAGGGGATGGAGTCCTCTGCATCCGAGTCCTCATAGGTCTGGAGGAGCTCTTCCTGGCCATCGGAGTGAACAGAGTCCTCAGAATCTTCATCTGAAGGGACAGGGTCAGAGGGTTCAACCCGGGGCCTCTTATCAGGAGGAGGCTGGGATCCTCTCTCAGGATGGGCCTGTGAACCTCTAATCATGGAAATTAAGTCTGCGGCCATAGTCATGATTTGTGTTTCAGGAGTAGGCTGAGGTAAGGCTTTAACAGTAAGGTGCTTGGTCTTGCTGGCTGCCTTAGCACGTGTATAGGCCTTAATAGACATGGCCATAGGAGGCCTAGCAGCTCCACATGCAGGAGTGACCTTATCTACAGCAATGGTCTCGGGCATTTCCTCGGTTTCAGTATCCGGAGGAAAATCTATAACTGGCGTCGGTGTGGCCTCCGGTATCGGAGGTATCGGAAATGCGGTGTCTTCGGTTCGGGGCGGTGAAATAACCGTCTCAGGGGGAACCGGAGCACTCGCGGTAGGTTTTGGCGTGGAGTCGGTGGAAGACGCGGGCCGAGGATGTCGGTCCCGGTCTTTTCGTTTCTTAGGAGTCTGCGATGTCGGAAGTTCCGACGGCATTGTATAAGCAAATTTATCGCCGAAAAAGTCTTCAGCGAACTCCGCCCGGCACCTGAGAGTGTGCTTATTGAAGCGAGCACAGGCGACACAGGCCGAGACGTCGTGGTCTGGGCCAAGGCAAGGAAGACAGTAAGAGTGGAAATCCTTATGAGGTATTTGTTTACCACAAGACAGACAATTGTTAACTTTTTCAGTAATTTCTGACATCGGCTGAGGCAAGAAAGGGTCCCCAACGGGGTACTTAGCTTTTTTGATGACTTCGGATCGAAGAATACAGGAGCTGACCGACCGGCACTTGCGAACTGCTTCTGCTTCGGGCACCACGTGGCAAGAAAGACTGAAGAAAATGGTGTCGGCTGATGCTTATATACTCCAGCCGCACTGACGTCGGAGAGAAATGCGACATCAGCCGACATCGGACCCAGACTTTGGAATCCGGCCGACCGAGGGCTGCCTGAGGCAGGACAACCCATATGTTATGACTGCAGTTGCATTCTTGAAGGACATCACTGAAAGGAACTGTGGATTACCAAAGACATCCTTCTCTTACTCAAAAAAGATATTGCCTGAGCTATGTGGGGGACAACAAAAACAAACCAGTGACTAGTAGTGCTCTCTCCATCCTGGAAATGGCACCAGGTCGTCATGACAGCAAAAAGCCATATACACACTACAGAGTGACTACACAAAACTAAAACCCTATCCAACGCAGAAATGTTCTGAAAAGAAATTAACAAAACTAATGGAATACTGGAATACCAATAACTTCCAAACACTATCTTCAGACTCCCTAGTTATATACTTCACCTTGAAACCTCATTCCACCTCTCTACTCCTAACACAATTCAATCCATTTCTACACAGTCTAGCTGAACTAAATAGAGTTAAAGATGTTAACACCCTCAACTCCACCCCAAAACCATGACATTACCTATTACTGACATATTCCCCCTTGAGTCAAAATATGTAAAGATGCCATCATGCATCAAACCTATCATCTCTCTATTCTGTTATCTTTCCATCAAAATTGCCCCTTTCTTTGGAAAAAAAGATACCATCATTCCCATCCCCCAGACTAATCCTCCATCCTGCCCTCTACACTTCAAAACCAATCTTCTTTAACAACCAGAAGAATGTATTCAAAAAGCCACAAAACTAAACCAGTGAATCCTTATGCAAGTACAATCTAATCTTCATTCATCAACACACATTTTATAGGGCATGATCATTACAGAACAGAGCACCTTTAGTTCCCTTTCCTCACTCACAGGCTTTAATTATACACTGACCTCAATATATGCGGTCACTAAAAAAAATGCAGTTTTTTTTATAACTAAATTTTGTTTTATCCTAACCATAATGTACCATTTTCATCACCTCTTTCATTATTTTAATATCCTGTATAATTTTGTCTTTTTATATTTACTTTGAATATGACAGCCAGGGTAGAGTGATGATCCCACTGGACCTATTTCAGTCTCTTTCCTTAAGTCAAAATGTCTATATTTTGCTATGTTACCTCAGTTACCCCCTTTCTCATGGGTCTTTACCTGTTCCAGTTCTGTTCCTTGACAGTTTACCTTGATTTATTTCATCTACTTATTCCCTTTCAAGTTGTTCTCTATTCCCTCCATCTACAATTAAAATCAAACCCAACGTGGTTACTCTCTCACAGTTTTTACAAATTGGTCTGCAATTCTGAAGGACCAAATTCTCCACATTGCCCACGCCCTATTTTGTTACAACTCTCTGCGAGATGTGACAAATTACCACAAATAGGTTTTGGGATTGTTCTTGGCATTTCACATTTTCATTCTCTGTATTCCCCATTACCACACTGGATACATGCTGCATTTTGCTCTCTTTTACAAAGTTACTCACACCTCCCAAGCATCTGTTCACAAATTTCTTTTTTTCTAAAACTTTTTTGTCATACACTTTTGGAAATATATGCTTTCAATTCAAGTTCTTCTATGTCCGAGGTTTTAGACTATAACAAGATTTTCTTTCCATGGAGTTAAAACATTTTTTCACATTCATTTACAAATTGTTCTGCCAACAAAAAAGTTTCAAACGTCACTTCACAAAACTATTCAGGCCCTAAACGTATTAGGGGTCTAATGTCAGTTACTTTAAATCTCAATGGTATAACAACACTGTCAAAAATAAAAAATAAACTACATGTCAACAGATTTTTCATTTTTCAGCCTAATTCTTGCCACTAGTCTTCTAAATGCTGGCTCTTGCTCCACATTCTCTCAATGCATATTTTATCCATTATTTTGTACCTGCAGCTATTTCTGCAGCTACTGCATATGAAGTCAGTTAAACTACAAACGCCCGTCTTTAATTTGCTATTCAACATGCTCTCCTATAGCACTGCATGTTGCCCGTCTATAAGGCATATCCTTAAAGCTGGCAAATCCTCCAGTTAGATATGCTCCCTTTTCACCTCTACCAATCTCCTCTAGTTCTCAACTTACTACTACTGTTGTTTCACCTCAGTTACTGGTTTCTTCCTCTACTGCACTGCTTCACCTTCTCCTGGTTCATTCTCATTCTTCACTATCAACATTACACTGATAGACAAAAGTTCTGAAGTCATGACAGTGACTTCTGTATCATTTTCAGCAGCTAGTTTTTTTTCCCATTCCAAAACCCTCCATGCTCTCTGCAACAGCACTGCTGCCTTCAATCATCAAACCAAACTCATGTCTCAGCAGCAGAAGCCTTCTGGTGCCACCTAGTGGTTTGGAAGAAGAGGGAATGTTTTCCAGTACCTTGGACAAATTTCCAATAGTCTGCATGAATACTACCTTGGGTCTTTCTCTGAAAAGGCAAAACGGACCTAGTGGGACTAACGTGTTTAAAAAGGAGTAAACTTATCAAAAGTCAACCAATGTATACTGTTAGACCTCCTCCTTATATACACACTGAACAGACAAAACTACTCCGATGTTAGCACAATCTGTTACCAAATTATTGTTTTCTGGAAGTCGCTATTAAAAAAAAAAAAAAAAAAAAATGATCACATATTCATTACCTATTAGCATTTGTCACTTGACTAGATGCTGTTCTTTAATAAGCCATGCTCTGTCACTCTTCCCGGCATGCCTGCCTATATATATATATATATATATATATCTGTAACGTAATCTTACCTGTTCTTCTACCAGGCTGTAGCTGAAACTGGTCTCAAGAGATAAGCCCACTGTCACACTTAAACCAAGTTATGTTTCAGACTAGAAGCCAGCATCCACTGATGGTAAGATACGCCGAAGATTAAACTAAAAAGGTATGCACTTACCATAATGCTAGATCTGTGCCATCCTCTTCTGTCAATAGGTATTATCAGATCTGAAGCCAGCCTCTCAGAATGTTCAGCTCTGAAGCTCCACCTCCTCTCCCACAATGTTCTGCATCCCTAAGCATCCTCAGATTGAGTATGCCTTACAGCAACAAGTTTAAACCACCAAGATCCCCAAATCGAACAAGGAGCAGACCAGAAGGTCTTGTAAAAAAAAAATTAGTCAGTGTGCAAGACCACCAGGAATCAAAACTAACAATGAAATTTGGTAGGAGAATGAAAGACAACACAAATCTAGCATTACAATAAGTATATAACTTTGTATTCGATGTTGTTTTTTCCATTGGTCTTCAGCCTGTGGGACAAATTTCCAAGCCTGACAGTTGAGTGGTTCTAAGAAACAACACTCTGCAAAATGATGGCGCCAAAAGAAAATTTGGATCTGACTGAATGTCTAGCTTATAATGGGAGTGAAACGTATGAGTGGTAGACCATGCAGCTGCTAAACAAATCTCATTCAAGGAAGTGTGGCTAAAAAGGTTAAGGCAACTGTCCTAAAAAATGGGCCTTGGGCTTTAAAAGCAGAGAAATGAAAGTTATGTACTTACCATAAAGTTAGATCGATGCTATCTGACTTTCATACAGATCAAACGTGTCAGATCTGACTTCGAAGCTTCACTGGATCCAGAGCTCTGACTCCTCCCCTACTAATAATGCCCTAGACTCCACCTTAGATGCTCAGATCGAGTGTGCCCCCCCCCACTCTGTGATATATTAGGAACATGCTATAAAAGGAATCATCCTACGAATGAATCCCTAAATTAGATGGTCTCAAGCTGCTGATGAATAGTGACAATTTGGAAGGGGGTAGTAAAAGGGAGGGAGTTTGAACTGAATGAAAATCAGACAACAGGGATCTAAAGTTCTGGCAAGTTCATAACTTCTGTATCCAATGCTATCTGCTTTAAACGTATGGGACAGAATCCTATGCTGTCAAATTGAGTGGAATACAGGAAGGACATTCCAGAGTATGGTGGAACCAAAGGAGGAATGTAATCTGGATTGAGTGTCAAGCTTACAGTGAGACACAAAGGTGTGTACCATAGCCCAGGGGACCACGGCAAAAATGTCATCATTTCATCTGTTAAATGCTGTCAAAATAGAATCAGGTTGAAAGAGCTTTTGGTTTACCCAGTAAGGGTAAATTTTTATTATAGACAAAGGAGATGCAATCTGAAAGTCATCTAGACAAAACAACCTTAGTAGCTGCCTTCCCAAACTTTGTTTTAGAAAATAAAATTAACAATTTGTCTTTTCTAAATTCTTTTGTCCTGTGGATATAGAATCTGAGCTGCCTGTGTATATCATACATATGCAACAAGTATTCTCCATTGTTTGAATACCTTGGGGAAAAAAAAAACACAAGCAAGTTTGCTGATTTCTTGAAATTAACTTCAGATGCCACCTTAGGAATAAAGGATGCATTAGTCCTAAGGAAAATTCTGTATCTATGAAGGGTCTCCTTCAAAGGATCAAAATTTCAGAACATTGAACGTCTGATCAACGACCAAAGGATTGAAGTTCTGAAATATCAAACCTAAGGAAAAAAATCTAAAATGTAGAAGCTTTGTATTTCACATTTTTGCAAGGGGGCAAGCCCCCATGCACCCCCACACCCCATGCAGCTTAAGTATACTAACTCAGAGATCCCACTACAGTGAAGAGAACAGTAAAGCTCCCGTTCTGCACTGTACGGCGATCTCCATTCACAAGGTTTGATATTTTAACATGCTGATCATCTGGTCTTCACAGATTAGATCGATCCTTTGAAGGGGGGCCCATTTGTGAAAGACTAGATATGGAGGCTTACATGAATAGGTCCGTAACCCTTGAGATTCACCTGGCTGATGTTACCACCACTAAAAGAGCTGCTTTCCAAGTAAGGAAGTTTAGATTTGCAGTGGTAGCAGGTTTAAATGGAGCACAAGTCAAAGCTTGCTGCGTAATGGTGATGTCCCATGGAGGGGCTGGGTCTCCAATGGGAGGCCTCAGTAGAAAGGCACCTTTCAGGAAAGGCTTTTGAAATTTTCAGTGAAGCTATTGGAATACCTTTACGTCAAAATATGGACATCTGAAACTGTACCTTGATGTTGGCAAAGCTGGAACCTTTATCAGAGAGATCAGATAAAAATTCTGCCACCCATTTTTATATCTTCGGCTTACAGAGATATTTGGACTTAGAAATTTCCCCAAGGGGACTTAAGAGCGTCAAATCTCCTTCTGCTCCATTTAACATGTTAGATGAAAAGGAAAATAATTTTTCTAAAAGGTGGCTTGCAGCTGCTCACCACTGCTCATTAGAATGGATAGCAATTTTGTTAGAACATGATCTTAAACAATCAAAAATTAAATACAAGTATCATGATCTGTCTAAACTTGTTAGTCCCAGTAGTTTAGACGCGCAGCTCACCGACATTAATTATACTTAGAAAATACGAGAATGAACTTATTGAATGCAAAAGTACTAAGCTTAAAAGAGATCTAAGGGATTATGAAGGTGGAAGGGCTTTTTTATGGCACAAAAAAAAGATAAGAAACTCTGCAGGTACCACCTTAAATAAATTGTCCAGTTCCTCTAGAGGTGTTACTTTTGCACCTGACGTGTCTACAGTCGCAGCTGGAGTGTAAAGTAATGGGGAACAATTTCCTGGCTTGCCTGCTGCACAAGACCGTGTAAAATTAGAGATTTTCGTAAAGAAGTTACAAACATGGAAGAAACCACCAACGATCGAAAATAAGAAGTTATGTACCTACCATAACGTTCCATGTTAGTTGTCTTCTCTCGCCTTCTTTATTGCTTGATGGGTTCGGAGCCGATCCTCGGCTCCGACTCAGCACTTGCTTTAGCTCGAGAACTCCTTTTACCAGCTCGAGGCAGCCCCATATCCCATGATGCAAGGCGGTAAGTACCCAGATCTCGTTTGTTGACAAAGAGCAATAACACCAAGCATAAAATACTTCCCAAAGGAAGAAGAAACTTACAGATGGAAAAAGGACCAGGTCTGAATGGTCTTTAGCATAATAGTTTCTTATACAAGGTCTGTCCAGGCCAGGGGGAAGGAGGGAGGGTCGCAATAAAGAAGGCGAGAGAAGACAACTAACATGGAACGTTATGGTAGGTACATAACTTCTTAATGTTAAGTTGTCAATCTCGCCTTCATTCTTGCTTGATGGGACCGCGCCCTAGCACCTCTATCCTGGGTGGCTCAATGGAACAAACTCTTGAGGACTGTAGAGCCAAAACTGGCTCTGTCCCTGGAGGCCAAGTCCAATTTGTAATGGGAAACAAAAGTGTGAGGAGGGCCCAAGTGGCGCTGCACAAATAGTGTCCAAAGGAAGTCTAGCTTGAAAAGCTGTAGAAGTGGCTAAACTCCTAGTTGAATGTGCTTTAGGTTTTGAGCACAGCTGTTTACCCTGAGCTATGAATTTCAGTGATGACCGAAGAAAGCCATCTGGACAAAGTCACTTTAGAAACAGGAAGGCCTTTTTATTATCCGCATAGGAAACAAAAGTTGATCAGATTTTCTAAATTTTTTGTTCTGTCCAAATAATATCTAAGTTGACGGTGGACGTCAAGATAATGTAGCTTTGTTCAGCTCTATCTGAATAGTTTGGAAAAATACCGGGAGATCAATGGATTGATTCAGATTGTTCTTTGGAGCGACCTTAGGTAAAAAGGACGGATTAGTTCTCAAAGATACTCTGTCTTTGTGAAAAATCAAATAGGGGTCGAACCGAAAGAGCATGAAGTTCAGACACCCTCCTGGCAGATGTAATAGCCACTAGGAATAAAGTTTTCCAAGAAAGATATTTCAGGGAACAAGAAACAGCTGGCTCGAAGGGGAAGAATCAAGGATGTCAGCACTAAATTTAAATCCCACTGAGGAGGAGGATTCCTGATTGGAGGCTTTAGTAGGAAAATTCCTTTCAAGAAGGCCCTGCAGAGCCTATGGGACATAATATTATGATCTGCTATCCCGACATGAAAATTGGAAATAGCAGCCAATTGAACTCTGACTGTGGAAGAAGAGGAGCCTGCATGAAAAATCTCTGCTAAGAAGTCCAGAACTGCCTGAACAGGGGCAGTAAAAGGATCAATATTTTGGGCCTTGGCCCAATAAGAGAAACGTTTCCATTTGCTTGTGTAAATCCTCCTGGTAGAGGATTTTAGTGAAGCTACTATGATGTCTCTAACTGGGTTAGAGATCAAAGGAAGCCTGGCTAAGGAAGGAAGTGGAGCAACCATGCTGTGAGGTTGAGAGAAGGGATTGACCGGTGCAGCTGACCGGATTGGTGAATCAGTAGATCTGGCACTGGGTCCAGATGCCACGGCTGCACCAAAAGATGATGATGGAGGAACGGGAACCAAACTTGTCGAGGCCAGTAAGGGGCAATGAGAATCAATTTGGCTCTCAAAACGGTAGCTTTCTGGATTACCTGAGGGATCAGAGGAAATGGAGGGAAGGCATAAAGAAGTCCCTGGGGCCAATCCTGGGTCAGAGCGTCTCTGGGGGGATGGCCTGATAGAGGAAGAGGCTGAAGAAGTCTGGACATTTGCTGTTTTGGGGAGTAGCAAAAAGATCGCAACATGGACGACCCCATTCCAGAAAAATCTCTTCCGCTATGGATTGCTTGAGAGACCACTCGTGAGGCATGAGGATAGCTCTGCTCAATCTGTCCGCTATAATGTTGGTTTTCCCAGGGATATGCGTTGCTACCAGAAACCGATGAGAGGAGATCGCCCATTGCCAAAGTCTGAGCTTCTCGACACAAGGGGTAGGACTTGGTTCCGCCCTGTTTGTTGATATACCAAACTACAGACATGTTGTCTGTGTGGACTGCAATTGTCCCTATGGGAAGAAAGTCGTTGAGGGCTTGCAACGTTAAAAGCACTGCTCTCATCTCCAGGACATTTATGTGCAGATGGTACTCGAACGGTTGCCACGTCCCATGAACCATCCTGCCCTGATAATGACCCCCCCACCCGATCAGGGAGGCATCCGTGGTGACAGTGGCTATCGGGGACGGAGGTACAAAGCACCTGCCTTGGTGAAGCTGAGACGATGTGATCCACCAAGCAAGATGTTCTTTGCATGTTTGTGTCACCAGAATCTGGTGACGCATTGGGAGTTGCTGGTATGACCACTGTGTGAACAGCATCCACTGAAGGAGGCATGTAGAATCGAGCCAGGGAAGAAGAGTAATGGCCGCAGCCATGAGACCTAATACTTTTAGAACCATTCTGGCCTGTACTTTCTTGCTGGCCAGAATGATCCTGACATGAGTCTGAATGTCTGAAACTCTTTGTTCTGTAAGGGTAGCTGACATCCGAACAGTGTTTAAGTTTGCCTATGAAGGTAATAGACTGGCAGGGCGATAAGGATGACTTTTGAAGTTGATTGAGATGCCCAAATGAGAACAAAGGTCTATTGTGTAATCCCTGGCTTGTATAAGCTGATGCCTGGTGGTGGCTGACAGGAGCCAGTCGTCAAGATATGGAAACACCTGGAATCCTTGACGTCTCAGGTGAGCCGTGACCACTGCCATGCATTTGGTGAACACTCTGGGGGCTGTAGTGAGACCAAAGGGCAGGGCTCTGAACTGGAAGTGACTGGACCCCAGCCGAAGCGGAGAAATCTCCTGAGCGTCTGTGAATTTTGATGTGATAGTGCATCCTGAAGATCTATTGAGCACATCCAGTTGTCCTTCTGTAAGAAGGGCAGAATTGACTGAAGAGTGACCATTCGAATCTTGTCTTCCTGACAGACTTGTTGAGTCTGCTGAGATCCAATATTGGTCTCCAGTCTCCGTCTTTTGGGGACCAAAAGAACCTTGAGTAGATTCGGCTCTGAATGATCTATTGTAACTGGCTGAATGGCTCTTTTGCAGTAGTTTTGATTTCTAACTCTGCAATGTCCCTTAGACCGGGTGGTACATCTGGAAGGGAACTTGAGGGAAGGGACTTTCCTCGAAAGGAATTATGTAACCCTTGGATATGATCGACTGTACCCATCTGTCTTGAGTGAGGGAATGCCAGGCTTCTGGGTACAGTGATAATCTTCCCCGACTGCCTCCAAGGAGGGACAGCCGGGCAACACCTCAGGGATGCTGAAAGGGCTTATCAGAGAGGCTCTCTGTTTCCCTGGTTCTTCGGACCCCTCTGCCTCTAGAGCGGCGTCTGTTGTTATTACCCCTCTGCCTCTAGGGGTAAACTGACCACGTGAATCGGCGTGACTCCTTGGGATTTACGGAACCACATCTTCCCACCCTTCTGTCCTTTTGGATAAGGCCTAGAAGGGTGGAAAACGGACTCCAACAGCAGAAAGAGTCTTGCCGTCCTGCTCACACCTGGTCAAGGTTTCCTTCACCTGAGGGCCAAACAAAGCTGACCCATCAAAGGGAGAATTTGTGAAGGACGCCTTAAAGGGATCCATAAAATCACATAGCCGCATCCAGGCTTGGCGCCTAAGAGCCACACCTGTGCCTGCTCTACTGCTCCATCCGCAGCATAAGATATTAGCCGCATGGAGGAGTTAGCAATGGAATTGAGGGTTCCTAGCTGTGAAGCAATCTTTTCTTGAGCCCCTGCAGCTGTAGGATCCTGAACTACTTCTCCCAGCTCCTTGAGGATATCTCTTTGGAGTCTGGTGAAGTGACATAGGTAATTCAGCGGCGCATAGCAAAGGTCGCTGAGGAAAACATCCGCGCTTACTACCTATCCATGGTCCTAGAGTCCTTATTAGGAGGATGGACGGGCACGGAAGGATCTGCAAGTTCCTTTTGGTGGCCGCAGCCACCACCATGGCATCAGCGGGACACCCTTGGTAAGGAATTGTTTGTCACTAGGGGCAGTGATAAATTTAGAAGGCCTCCTAGGGACTGGCTCTACAGAGTCAGGAGCTGCCCACGCCTTCGTGCAATAACCTGCATAAGGGGTCGAAGGCGGAGACACCCAGGAGGTGGAGGGCCGAGATCCAAATGCCTCTAGGTATACTGACTCATCCTCAGAGGGATTGTTGGTGGGCCAGTTTCCCTCTGTTTCAGAAGTTCTAGGATGTCTGAAAAGGAGACATCCTCAGAGGGGATCTAGGGGATCCCTCTGACTCATCAAAGTCAGTATCCGGCGTGACAGACTCGGGAGTCTACATGCTTCCTCTTACAAGTCCTCTTCCTAGGAGGATCTCCCGAAACATCAGGAGAATCCTCGGAAGAGGGGAAATTCCCAATGGGGAAACCTGAGGCGGAGGACCTCTGGGTCCTGTAGCAAGAGAAGTGGCAGAGATGTCAACAGGTACAATAGAGGGAGGAGCTACGGGAAGAGGCTGCTGACTGATACCAGTGGCCAGTACACTCTTCATCACCTCGAATGCTCCCTCCCAGGCAGGTCCGAGAGAACCCGCTCGAAGAGCTAGGAACTCCAGGGACCACCGAAGGGAAGCATCCGAGGCAGATGTCGGAGCCGAGCTCACCAAGGCCGAGGCTCCAAGGGAAGAGCGGGTTCGGACAAGGGTCCGATGCCACTCACCCCTCGGAGGAGACCATGGAAGCCCGACCACCGAATCCCTCTAAGGAAGAGGAGATAAGAGTAGAGGCTGAAGGAACAGAAGGAGGTATCCGTCCTCCAGCCGTAGCAGTAACCATGCCCGAAGACTCCAACTCCAAGCTCTGGGGTAGAGTTGAAGGAGGAACTGTAACGGGGTGTGGACCAACAGTCGTCTGCTGAGACGGACTGTGAAGCATTTGGGCCAGTACCTGTGACTTGAGCAATCTGCTGACCACTCTCTCTAGGTCATGGTCTGACAACCTGGATGACCTTGAAGATCGGCTCCGATGGCTCCGTTCCGATAGAAGAGGTGAAGCCGGGCCAAAGTACCGCCCCCAAGGAGGGAGCCCCCGCCCCCTTCCGGGAAGGACCCATCGGACCCGATGCTACAGATCCTGTCGGCGCAGACTTCTCGGAGCCGACAGAACGCTTGATGTATCGGCTCCAGCGAGCCGATACAGCCACCAAAGTAACGGTGTCGGAGCCGATCGGGCAGACACCGATGCCTGTGCCACATGGGTGTCGGAGCCGATCAGAGCCGACATCGAAGTGGACAATACAGTTTCGGCACCGATAGCCATCGGTGCGAAGTCAAGCCAGAATCGGCTCCAGCGGGCGATCTCGACTCAGTATGAAGTCGGAGCCGAGGCCGCAGGCTTAGAAACAGAAGCCTGGGCCTTGGAAACTCTTGCTGGTTTCGTGGAGCCGACTTAGCGGAGAGCCCTCCGGCAAGAAGGCCCCTAAGAACCAGTTTGTTATGTCTCTCCTGCAGGACTCTCTGGCTGAAGGAGTGACAAATAGCACAGGAGTCCTGCAGGTGAAGAGGGCCCAGACAATACAGGCAAGAAGTGTGACCGTCTGTCAGAGACATTTTCTGACAGCACGAGTCACACTTCTTAAAACCTGAAACCCTCTCCTTTGACATGGTGCGAACACACAATACACACACACACCAGTCAAAAATAAATTAAATTACACAAAATACCAAGAGGTATTCTATAAAAAACACCAACACACACACCCTAACAGGGGGGGGATGGGATAGGGATAACTAAGAAAAATTAAAAAGACAGGGAATTTCTGTCAGCAAGGGATAGAAATTAAATTTAAACTATCAAAAATTAGTTTTGACTAAAAAGGGGCTTGAAAATCACAAAGTGAAACAACTTACCAGGAGCTGGTAAAAAGAAGACCTCCCAAGCGAAGCGGCAAACGAGATCTGGGTACTTACCACCTTGCATCATGGGATATGGGGCTGCCTCGAGCTGGTAAAAGGAGTTCTCGAGCTAAAGCAAGTGCCGAGTCGGAGCCGAGGATCGGCTCCGAACCCATCAAGCAAGAATGAAGGCGAGATTGACAACTTAACATAGTACAGTTGTGTACACTTACCATAAATGTAAATGTTTGAGTGTATTCACTGTTGCAGTCATTACATTGGGGTAATCTGCTGGCAGGTTGTCCTCAGTCGGCCTGATTAACAAAGTCTTGGGTCCTGAGTCGGTTACTGTCCCTTCTTCCATGACGTCAGGTCATCAGGGGTATAAAAAGTACAGTTTTGTACCTACCATAAATGTAGATGTCCGAACAGGATAGCATCTGCAGTCATAACAAATGGGTTGTCCTGTCGTCAGGCAGCCCTTCGGTCGGCCGGATTCCAAAGTCTGGGTCTGGCCTCGGCTGGTGTCGCACTTCACCCGACGTCATCTCTGCTGGTCTTCCGGTATAAAGGCATCAGCCGACGCCATTTTCCTCAGTGTTTCTTGCCCCAGATGCCAGTGGCCCTCTTGGATAGCTAAATTTTTGGTAAAATGCCAATGTTTGCCAAGAAGTAGAAGGCAAGTACAAAAAATATGCATGTATGTACATATATACAAACAAATACACCATAAGAGATCCCCCCCCCCAGCTAGCTATTAGGTGGGCAATACCCTAGGAGTACCACAGAGGGGAAGGAGGGTGGGTAATCCTGACTGCAGATGCTATCCTGTTCGGACATCTACATTTATGGTAGGTACAAAACTGTACTATGTCCTTCAAGGATGTATCTGCAGTCATAACAAATGGGTAGAATACCATAGCCAAACTAGGGGAGGAGGAATAAGAATTATGGTGTACTTAGGATCCCTTGCAACACAGCAGTGGCAAACCCTGCTCGGGATCTAGAGTATAGAGGTAAATTATAATGCTTGGCAAATGTATGCACGGAGGTCCAAGTAGCAGCCTCAATAATGTCCTTGGTAGCCACTCCTCGTAAGAAGGCTGTGGTAGTGGCTGTAGCCCTTGTAGAATGAGGTCTTATGTTCTGTGGAATTTGCTTTCCATGATAGGAGTAACAGAATCTTATGCAATTTCCTATCCACTTTGAGACTGTCTGTTTGGAAATTGCTTTTCCTTCCCTTCCTGTTGCATAGGCTACTAGGAGCTGGTCAGTTTTTCTATTGCCCTTGGTTCCGTCCAGGTAGTAGCGCAACTGTCTATGTACATCCAAGGTATGTAGCAGTCTTTCCCCTTTGTTCTGTGGATTGGGAAAGAAAGTTGGTAGGTGGATTGCCTGGTTTAGAGACAGTCTGGATACCAACTTAGGCATAAATGTAGGATTAGTTCTCATGGATACTCTATCTTGATGGAAGATTAGGAAGGGTTGTACTGCCATTAAAGCCTGTAGTTCCGAAACCCTTCTTGCTGAAGTAATTGCCAGAAGGAATGCAGTTTTCCAGGATAGGTGTTGAAGATCTGCTGTTGCTGCTGGTTCGAATGGAGGGAGTGTCAGTTTTTCTAGCACGAAATTCAAGTCCCATGCTGGTAATGGTGGTTTCCTAGGAGGTTTTACATTCTTAATTCCTCTGAGGAATTGTCTGAGTAGAGGATGCGAGAAGACAGGGTGATCGAGGCTGTATTCTGCAGAAATAGCTGATGCATGTATCTTGATGGAGGAATAGGACAGGCCAGAATGTAAGAGCTCTGCCAAATACTCCAGGATGTTGGCAATATCTACCTTTGACACATCTTTCCCTCTTTCCGTACTCCAAATGACAAACCTTTTCCATTTTCCTGCATAGTTCCTTCTAGTAGAAGGTCTGCGGGCCTCAATGATAATGTCTTTAACCCTTTGGGATAAATCTGGGTTAGATGCTGTTATGTAATGTTCCAGGCAGTGAGTTGTAGAGTTTTCAGGTTTGGATGCAAGATGTTGTAGTTGTTCTGAGTCAACATCAAGGGAATCAGGGGTAGAGACCACGTTCCCCCCCGAGACATGCTCCTCAGTAATGGATACCAATGTTGCCTTGGCCAATTTGGAGCTATCAGAATTATTCTTGGTCGTTCCTCTTTGATTTTCAGTAGTACCTTGTGCATCAAAGGAAGGGGTGGAAATGCATATGCTGTTAGGCCTTTCCAATTGAAGGATAGAGAGTCCACCTTCCAAGCAAGAGGGTGGTATGTCCTTGTGCAGAATTTCTTGAGCTGGTGATTGAGTGGGGATGCAAATAGGTCTATTTGTGGTATTCCCATTTCTTTGTGATGGCCTTGAAGATGTCCGGGTATAGCATCCATTCGTGAGCATCCGAGGTAGTTCTGCTTAACATGTCTGCTAGGATGTTTTCTTTTCCCGGTACAAATATTGCCTGTAGCTGAATGTTGTAGCTCAGAGCCATATTCCAGAGGTCCAGAGTCATTCGGCATAGGGGGTATGAATGAGTGCCTCCCTGTTTGTTGATGTACCACATGACTGTGGTGTTGTCTGTCCTTATCATCAATTGTCCCTCTTTGAGGAATGGTCTGAAATTCTGGATTGCTAGTTTTACTGCCAGCATTTCTTTTTGATTTATGTGCAGGTGCAGTTGATCTGGAGTCCATAAGCCTTGAATGCACTTGTCCATCATGTGTGCCCCCCCAACCGAGATCTGAGGCGTCCGTTGTGATGGTTTGGCTTGCTTGAATGTTGTGGAAAGACAATCCTGGGTTTGCCTGGCATGTCTGAGCCCACCATAGGAACTCTTGTCTCAGGCATGGAATTATTGGTATTTCGGTTTCTAAGCTGTGCTTGTGTTGAGACCATAAATTCTTTAGGTACCACTGTAGCTTTCTCATATGCAGTCTGGCATGGGGGACCAAGATTATGCAGGATGCCATGAAACCCAAGGCCTGTAGTACTTTTCTTGCTGTTAGTCTGTTCTGCTTTGCTAGAGCCAAGAAGTACAGAGGAAGTTGTTCTTGCTTTTCTGCAGTTAGGAATGCCATCTGTTTTACTGTGTCCAATTCTGCACCCAAGAATGTTATTGTCTGGGATGGTGTCAGTTTTGACTTTTTTAAATTGACTGTGTATCCCAGGGCTTGTAGTAAGCAAATGACCCTTTGTAAGTCTTGTGTCAGCTTGCTTTTGTTGTTGGCTTGTATCAGGCAGTCGTCCAGGTATGGATAAATTTGGATTCCCTGAAGCCTGCAATGAGCTATTACTGATGCCAGGCATTTCGTGAACACTCTGGGCGCAGTAGATAATCCAAAGGGCAATGCTGAGAATTGATAATGCTCTGATCCTGCAAGAAATCTGAGGTATCTTCTGCAAATTGGTCGTATGGGGACGTGCAGGTATGCCTCCTTGAGATCTAGAGTTACCAACCAATACTCCTTGCCCAGCATGGGAAGAAGTTGGTGTAGGGTCAGCATTTTGAATTTTGGAACGATGATGAATGTGTTTAAAGCGGACAGGTCGAGAATAGGTCTCCAACTGTTCTCCTTTCTTGGTACTAGGAAGAGTCTGGAGTAAAATCCCTTGCCCTGTTCTGTAGGTGGTACCCTTTCCACAGCTCTTATCCTTGTTAAGTGAGCTATTTGTTTTAGGGCTTCTGACTTTTGATTTGGTGGCAGGTTTGGCATTCCTCTTTTTGCTGGTAAGGTGTGGAAATGAAACCTGTAGCCTTGGTCTATAGTTTGCAAAATCCAGTTGTCTCTTGTGATATAGTGCCAGTTTTTTGAAAATAAGGCTAACTTTCCGCCTAAAGGTGCTACTATTTGTTCCCTGGTAGGCGGTGTTAGAACCAAGTCACTGTGATTGTCCTGTTGCAGTGGTAGTGGTTGCATCCGTGCCTCGTTGGTTATTGCCTTGCCACTGGCGTCCCCTGTAGGCACCTCCTCTGGTTTGATTTCTGCCTCTGGAACGTCTATTCCTGCCTCTCTGATTTTTAGAGGAGTCTGGAAAGGACCAATTTTTGGAAGGCCAGTTCCTGCTGAACCTTGGGGGCTGTACCTGTAAGAAATCTTTAACTGTTTGTACAGATTTTGCCTTCTCTTCCATTTTCTTCATTACTTGTTGTGCAGGAGAACCAAATAAACTGACCTTGTCCATAGGAGCATCTAAAAGCTTTGCTTTAACATGATCCGGCAAGACCTGCTCTTTTAACCATGCATGCCTTCTTATAACTGTGCCAGTCATGGCTGATCTAAAGGAAGCCTCCAGTGCATCATAGCCACATTTTAAAGAATGGTTACTAACCTGCTGAATGTTATTCACCATTTCTAGAACATATTTCTTATCTAAGGACTCATCAGAGGACAGTTTCTTAGTTAACTGATCAAGCATAAACTCTTGGTATTGGATCATATGAAACTGACAGTTTAAAGCTCTAGCTGAGAGAGTAGCGGAGGTGTATACTTTTTTACCCCATCTCTCTAAGGACCTGGATTCCCTATCAGAAGGGAGAGGGTTTTTAGCTGAGGTCGAAGCAACTGCCTTAGGTCCCTGGGAGATAGTCTCCGGATCTGCAAAAGGGGCCTTGTATAAATGGTGATGAGTGTCCGGTACCCTGTAGAACCTGTCTGGCTTAGCAGGGGCTGGAGGTAAAGTATCAGGAGCAGTGCAAACATCATTAAATGCATCATCCACAACAGGAAGAACTGGAGGTATAGCTAAGGGCCTATGCTGCGGTAGGTGTAAAAAGGTCCTGAGCCTTTTTCTTGAATCTGAGAAATCTTGTCCCTGCCATTGGAATTGCTCTCGCATGGCATGTAAGGTTTCCCCAAAAGAAAATTCCTCTGGTGGAGAGGCAGAAGGAATAGATTCCTCAGCATCAGAATCTTCATAAGTAGAAAGAGGAGCCTCTGGATGGTCTGTAATGTCTGAGTCATCTGAAGAGTCATCTGAGGAGCCTGGCTCTGGGGGCTCTGCTCTAGGTCTCTTTTCTGGAGGTTGTGAGGCCCTGTCTGGGTGAGATTGGGATCCTCTTATTAGAGAGATGAGATCCTCTGCCAAAGTAAGCATTTGTGAACTGGAGCTAGGCCTGTGAGAGGGGGGCTTAACAGGCACTGGTTTAGCAGTTTTGGCTGCTTTAGCCCTGGCAAAGGCCTTTATAGACATGGCTGCAGGAGGCCTAGCAGCAAAGGGATGGTGTCCGATAACTCTAAGGAAACCACATTTGTAGGCAAAATTTCAGAGGCCGATTCAGCTAGGGTAGCAGGGGCCTCGGTAGCAGTCATGGATTCGGCTGTAGATCGAACCGTTTGCTCGGTTTCGGCCAAAACCGAGACACTCGCGGTTTGTTTTACCGTGGTTTCGGCCGAAACCGCGGACCGCGAGTGTCGGTCCTTTTCTTTGCGTTTCTTAACAATTTGGGTAGTCGGAGGATCCGACGGCATAATATACGCAAATTCTGAGTCGAAAAACTGTTCAGCAAACTCCGACCGACGCCTAAGCGTTCGTCGGTTGAAGGAAGCACAGGCTAAACAAGCTGCTACGTCGTGGTCTGGGCCTAGACAAGGTAAGCAGTAAGAGTGGAAATCTTTATGAGGTATTTGTTTCCCACAGGTTAAACAGTTATTAACTTTTTCTGACATCGGCTGAGGCAAGAAAGAGTCCCCAATGGGGTACTTAGCTTTTAGAAGTCTTCGAAGTTGTATTCGGTAGTATTAATCTCTGGATCTGACCGACCGGCACTTGCGAACAGCTTCTGCTTCGGGCGCCACGTGGCAAGAAAGACTGAGGAAAATGGCGTCGGCTGATGCCTTTATACCCGAAGACCAGCAGAGATGACGTCAGGTGAAGTGCGACACCAGCCGAGGCCAGACCCAGACTTTGGAATCCGGCCGACCGAAGGGCTGCCTGATGACAGGACAACCCATTTGTTATGACTGCAGATGCATCCTTGAAGGTCATCATGCAGCCGACGCCATTACATCAGTTTTTCTTGCCCCAGATGTTAGGTGCCCCCCCCAATGGGGAGCAAATAAAGTACAGTTTTGTACCTACTATAAATGTAGATGTCCGATAGATATGCAACTGCAGTCCTTACATATGGGTTGTCCTGCCTCAGGCAGCCCTTCGGTCGGCCAGATTCCAAAGTCTGGGTCTGGCATCGGCTGATGTCGCCTCCTCCCCGACGTCAGAGCGGCTGGGGTATAAGAGTATCAGCCGACGCCATCTTCTTCAGTGTTTCTTGCCCCAGATGCCAGGTGCCCTCCAAGGAAGGCTAAATTTAGAAACTGGATAAAAAATTCCAGACATACACAACAGTAATAAACAGATACACCATAACAGATATCCCCAGCTAATTAGAAAGGAGGGAAGTGGACCCAATATACAGAGGGGTAGGAGGGAGGGAAAACCTGACTGCAGTTGCATATCTATCGGACATCTACATTTATGGTAGGTACAAAAAGTACAGTTTTGTACCTACCATAAATGTAGATGTTCGAGGATCCACATTGCTGCAGTCATAACCTGTGGGTAGTCCGCTGTCCTCGGTCGGCCCGAATACCAAAGTGTTAGGCTGGCGTCGGTCATGGTCGCTCAGATCTGACGTCAGTACGCAGTGGTACTAAAGCGCATGACCGACGCCATATCCCCAGTCTTTCTTGCCCCAGATGTCAGAAGGCCTAAAAAGAAAAGGCCATAGCCAAAATAGAAAATACCCAACCACCAATATAGAAAAATAATTACCCCAAAAACCACACAGCAACTCCAAACTACAGAGGGGAAGGAGGGAGGGAAAATTGGACTGCAGCAATGTGGATCCTCAAACATCTACATTTATGGTAGGTACAAAACTGTACTATGTTCTTCGTCTCACATTGCTGCAGTCATAACCTGTGGGTAGAATCCCAAAGCAAAGGTAAAGGGAGGTTGCCAAAATCAAAAAGCATTAGGAGCTGCTAACATGCCCTGTAAAACTACAGTGGCAAACCCAGCCCTAGACTTGGAATAAAGAGGGAGATGGTAATGTTTAGAAAAAGTGTGCACTGAACTCCAAGTAGCTGCCTCCAAAATATCCTTAGTAGCAACTCCCCTTAAAAAGGCAGTAGAAGTGGCAGTAGCCCTAGTGGAATGAGGTCTGATCCCAGCCGGAACATCCTTTCCATGATGAGAATAACAAAAAGCAATACAATGGCCAATCCACTTAGAAATAGTTTGCTTTGAAACAGCTTTTCCTTGTGAACCCAAAGCAAAAGAAATGAATAACTGTTGATTCTGCCTGAACCCTTTAGAGTTCTGCTCAAATAATAGCGTAACTGCCTGTGAATATCCAAAGAATGCAAAATTTTTTCCCCTTTATTTTGGGGATCAGCATAAAAAGTAGGCAAATGAATAGATTGGTTTAAGGCCACATTAGAAACAACTTTAGGCATAAAAGTAGGGTTAGTACGCAGGGATACCCTATCCTTATGGAATATCAGGAAGGGTTCAACTGCCATTAGAGCCTGCAATTCAGATACCCTCCTAGCAGACGTAATGGCCAACAAAAAAGCAGTCTTCCAAGACAAAAACTTCAACTCAGATGTAGCTGCAGGTTCAAAAGGAGGTAAAGTAAGCTTTTCCAACACAAAATTGAGATCCCAGGAAGGAGTAGGAGCTCTACGTGGGGGTCTTATGTTCTTTGCCCCTCTAAGAAATTGCTTAAACAAAGGGTGAGAAAATAACGGAGGGTCACAATCATAGTGAGCAGAAATAGCTGCAGCATGAACTTTCACGGAGGAGAAAGACAAACCCTTGTCTAATAATTCTGTAAGGTACTGTAGAGTAACACTCAAATTAGGCCCTGAAACATCAAAGCTCTTTGCTGTGCTCCAAAGAAAAAATCTCCTCCATTTATCAGCATAAACTTTCCTAGTACTAGGTCGTCTGGCTTCCAATATGACATTCAAAACTTGTTGAGGAAGCTGCGACCCCCCAGGATCTAAAACAGAATGTGCCAGGCTGTCAGATGCAGGGACTGTACCTTGACATTGAGGAAATGATTGCTTGCCTGGGACAAAAGGTGCGGAATTGGTGGCAAAGGCCAAGGAGGCTCCTGTACTAAACTCCTCAGCAGAGGATACCAGTGCTGACGTGGCCAATCTGGAGCTATTAGAATCATGCAAGGCTTGTCCTGTCTGACCTTCAAAAGTACCTTGGGAAGGAGAGGCAGAGGAGGAAAAGCATACGTGAAGGTTGTTCCAACTGAAAGATAGAGCATCCACTTTCCAAGCTTTTGGGTGAAACATCTTTGTGCAAAATTTTGGCAGTTGGAAATTTAGTGGAGAAGCGAACAGATCTATGTCTGGAGTTCCCCAAGCCACTGTCAACTGTTGAAATACATGAGGATCCAATTTCCACTGTGGGGTCCACCATCTGTCTGCTCAAAACATCTGCTAAGGAGTTCTGTGCTCCTGGCAGAAACCTTGCTTGAAGAGTGACTTGCAAACTCAGAGCAGTCTCCCACAAAATCATAGCTTGTCTGCAAAGAGGGTACGAATGGGTTCCCCCCTGCTTGTTGATGTACCACGTGACTGTTGTGTTGTCTGTTTGAATCAACACCTGTCCTGGTTGAAGTAGATCCTTGAAAGCCATCAGTACAAATTGGACTGCTAACATCTCCTTCATGTTGATATGCAAATGCTGTAGTCTGGGAGGCCACGTGTCCTGAATCCATTTCCCATTGAAGTGTGCCCCCCAAGCCATGTCTGAGGCATCTGTCGTTAAGATCTGACTCGCCTCTGGTCGGGTCACAGAGAGTCCCTTGTTTAGGTGACATTCCTGAGCCCACCACAAAAATTCCTTTTGGATGCAAGGTATTATCTGAATGACAGTGTCCAAATCGTGGCAGTGTTGAGTCCATACACTTTTGAGATATCATTGTAGCTTCCTCATATGTAGTTTGGCATTGGGAAGTACCAGAATACAAGATGCCATGAACCCCAAGGCTTGAAGGACTGTCCTTGCAGTCAGCCTGGACAGTAGGGATAATTGCTAGAAGTATAGGGGAAGATTTCTTTGTTTGTCCGGGGTCAAAAAAGCCATCTGAGAGGCTGTATTCAGTCTCACACCCAGAAAGCACATGTCCTGAGAGGGTACTAGACTGGACTTTGTTTCGTTCACAGAATACCCTAGGCACCTTAAAAAGTACAGTTTTGTACCTACCATAAATGTAGATGTTCGAGGTTCCCATTGCTGCAGTCCTTACTATTGGGTATAGTCCGCATCCAGTCGGACCGAATACCAGAGTATAAGGCTGACGTCGGTCAGGGCGCATTAGACTGACGTCAGTACGTCAGGGTACTAATGCGCATGACCGTCATATCCTCAGTCTTTTCTTGCCCCAGATGTCAGAAGACCCTAAAAAGACAAGGCCCAAAATACCTGCACCAAAAATATGTACAAGATATACAAGAACATATACAAAAAATATAAGCATGAAACCTCACCTACACAATCACCCCTAAACACAGAGGGGAAGGAGGAGGGTAAATTGGACTGCAGCAATGGGAACCTCGAACATCTACATTTATGGTAGGTACAAAACTGTACTATGTT
The DNA here is from genome assembly GCF_019279795.1 of Protopterus annectens. Classification (NCBI taxonomy): domain Eukaryota; kingdom Metazoa; phylum Chordata; order Ceratodontiformes; family Protopteridae; genus Protopterus; species Protopterus annectens. The sequence goes on from NC_056742.1 coordinate 101,425,506, forward strand.
CTTCGTTTCCCATTGCTGCAGTCCTTACTATTGGGTAGAATCCCAAAGCAGAGGTAAGGGAGGCTGGCAAATCATAAAGAAGCAGGAGCTGACAACATGCCTTGCAAAACAGCTGTGGCAAAACCAGCCCTAGACTTAGAGTAGATAGGAAGGTGATAATGCTTAGAGAAAGTATGCGAACTCCAAGTAGCTGCTTCCAAAATATCCTTAGTTGCCACCCCCCTTAGAAATGCTGTTGTAGTGGCAGCAGCCCTAGTGGAATGAGGCCTAATCCCAGCTGGAATCTCCTTGCCATGATGGGAATAACAAAATGCAATGCAAAAGCCAATCCACCTAGAAATAGTTTGTTTTGACACTGGCTTGCCCTGCGTTAACTCAAAGCAAAAGAAACAAACAACTGCTGAGACTGCCTAAAATCCTTAGTCCTGCTTAAATAATAACGCAATTGCCTGTGTACATCTAAAGTGTGCAAAATCTTTTCCCCTTTATCTTGGTGTCTGCATAAAAAGTAGGCAAATGAATAGTCTGGTTTAAAGCCACACTAGAAACCACCTTAGGCATAAAGGAAGGATTAGTACGTAATGATACCCTATCCTTATGGAAAATCAAAATGGCTCTACTGCCATAAGGGCCTGCAACTCAGACACCCTTCTTGCAGAAGTAATAGCCAACAGAAAAGCAGTCTTCCATGACAAGTATTTCAATTCAGCGGCTCAAAGGTTGTAGAGTAAGTTTTTCCAACACAAAATTGAGATCCCAAGCAGGAGTAGGAGCTCTACGTGGGGGTCTTATATTCTTTGCCCCTCTAAGAAACTGCTTGAACAAAGGATGTGAAAACAATGGTGGGTCACAATCATAGTGAGCTGAAATCGCTGCAGCATGAATCTTAATAGAAGAGAAGGACAAACCTTTGTCCAATAACTCAGTAAGGTATTGAAACTCAAATTAGGCTCAGAAACCTGCAAATTCTTTGCTGTACTCCAAAATAAAAATCTCTTCCATTTTTCTGCGTACACTTTCCTTGTACTAGGTCTTCTAGCTTCCATAATCACATTTAAAACTTGTTGAGGATGTTGAGACCTGCTGTGCTTCAACACAGAATATGCCAGGCTGTTAGATGAAGAGAGTGAAGCTTGACATTGAGCAGATGACCATCCTGCTGAGACAATAGATGAGGAATCAGAGGCAAAGGCCATGGAGGCTTCCTTACCAGACTCCGTAGTAGTGGGTACCAGTGTTGCCGAGGCCAATCTGGAGCTATCAAAATCATCCTTGGCCTGTCTTGTCTGACCTTTAATAGTACCTTTGGAAGAAGAGGTAGAGGAGGAAAGGCATACACATGAAGGTTTGTCCAACTGAAAGACAGAGCATCCACTTTCCAAGCTGTGTGATGAAACCCCTTTGTGCAATACTGTGGCAGCTGGTGGTTTAGTGGAGAAGCGAACAGATCTATGTCTGGAGTTCCCCAGGACACTGTCAATGTTTGAAATACATGAAGATCCAGTTTCCACTGTGGGGATCCATGATTTGTCTGCTTAACACATCTGCTAAGGAGTTCTGTGCTCCTGGCAGAAACCTTGCCTGAAGAGTTAGTTGCAAGCTTGCGCAGTCTCCCATAAAATCATTGCTTGCCTGCATAGAGGATAAGAATGTGTTCCTCCTTGCTTGTTGATGTACCACATGACAGTTGTGTTGTCTGTTAGAATCAACACCTGCCCTGGAAGAAGTAACTCCTTGAAAGCCATCAATGCAAACTGGACTGCTAACATCTCCTTCATGTTGATATGTAGATGCAGTAGTCTGGCAGGCCACTTGTCTTGTATCCACTTTCCATTTAGATGAGCTCCCCAAGCAATGTCCGAGGCATCTGTCGTTAAAATCTGACTCGCCTCTGGCGGGTCACAGAGAGTCCCTTGTTTAGGTGACATTCCTGAGCCCACCACAAAAATTCTGTTTGAAGGCAAGGTATTATTTGAATGACAGTGTCCAAATCCTGGCAGTGCTGTGTCCATACATGTTTGAGATACCATTGTAGCTTCCTCATATGCAGTTTGGCATTGGGAAGCACCAGAATACAAGATGCCATGAACCCTAATGCTTGAAGGACTGTCCTTGCAGTCAGCACGGACTGATGAGATAGGTGATGGAAGTAAAGTGATAGACTCTGTTGTTTGTCCGGGGTTAAAAAGGCCATCTGGGCTGCTGTATTCAGTCTCACACCCAGAAAGCACATGTCTTGAGAGGGTACTAGACTGGACTTTATTTCGTTCACAGAATACCCTAGGCATCTTAGCACTGCTATAACATGTTCCAGATGCTGTACAAGATCTTCCTTTGCTTGAGCCAGAATCAGGCAGTCGTCCAAGTAAGGATAGATTTGAATTCCTTGAAGCCTGAAGTAAGCTATCACTGGAGCCAGAACCTTTGTGAATACTCGTAGATAAGCAAAGGGCAATGCAGAGAACTGATAATGAGAATTTCCAGCAGATACTTCCTGCAACTCAGCCTGATAGGCACATGAAGGTAAGCTTCCTTGAGATCTAGAGTTACCATCCAGTGATCTTTGCCCAGCAGAGGTAAAAGCTGTTGTAACGTCAACATCTTGAACTTGGGAATGTCCAGAAAAGTGTTGAGGAGAGATAAATCCAAAATTGGTCTCCACGTGTTCCCTTTCTTTGGTACTAGGAACAGGCGAGAATAAAATCCTAGGCCCCTTTCTGATACAGGGACTGGCTGAATGGCCCCCATCTGGAGTAATTGAAAAACTTGCTTGTGAGCCTCTTTTCTTTGTGGAGGAGGAACGTCTGGCATGCCTTTGAAAGGGGGCATTGTATGGAAATAAAATCTGTAACCGTGGTGAATTATATCCAACACCCATTTGTCTTGAGTAATGAAATCCCAATTTGCTTTGAAAGGAGACAGTCTTCCTCCCAAAGGAGCTGCCAGACTGGAATCTACTGGCAGCTGAAAAGACAGGTCATTGGGTCTGTTTACGAAAGGACTGACCCCTGCCCTCACCAGAAGTCGGACGAACTCCTGTTCTAGGCCTAAGAACCTTGAGCCCTGCCCCTACCACGTCTAGACCTACCCCTAGACTGAGAATCATAAGCAGGATATGTCCACCCGGCCAATTTCTACTAAATTTCGTGGCTGCACCTGCAAAAAATCTTTAACAGTTTGCATAGACTTAGCTTTGTCCTCCATTTTCTTTAAAACTGTTTCCACAGGTGATCCAAACAACACATCAGACTGTAAAGGAGCATCCAAAATCCTTGTCTTAACATGCTCAGCTAAATTCTGATCCTTCAACCAGGCATGCCACCCTCGAGAGGCCTGTACAGCATCAAAACCACATTGCAAAGAATGCTTACCCACTTGTTCAGATACATGAACCAAATCCAGCAACTCTTTACACTCAATACCCCCTGCCAAAGCATCCACCTTAGATTTCAATTGTGAAAGGAGGTAATTCTGATATTTTAGCATGTGAAACTGACAATTCAATGCTCTCATGGCTAGAGTGGAAGAAGTATACACTTTCTTTCCCCACCTATCCAAAGCCCTTGCCTCTTTATCAGTGGGAACAGGATTTTTAACCACAGAAGCTTTAACACCTTTAGGCCCTTGAGAAATAGTTTCTGGGTCCCTAGGACTCTTAAACAAATACTTATGAGCCCTATAATACCTATCAGGTTTAACAGGAGCAGGAGGCAAAGAGTCAGGGTTCAGGAAGCCTCTGCAAAACATCTTCCACCACATTCAACACAGGAGGAATAGCTAAGGGCCTATGCTGGGGTAAAACAAGAATTCCCTAAGCCTTTTCCTGGAATCAGAGTAATCCTGGCCTTCCCATTTAAAGTGCTCCCTCATGGAATGCAGAGTCTCTGAAAATGAGAAATCCTCAGGAGGAGTAGCTGTAGGAGTGGAATCATCCACATCAGAATCAGAATAAGTAGGATACTCCTGCAAGTCTTCCGCGAGAAGACCCTGAAGCCTCTGAACACTGTTCAAAAGATTCAAACTCTGGTTCCACCCTAGGCCTCTTATCACGCGGGGCATAGAACCTCTAATCATAGTAATCAAATCTTCTGCCATTTTAAGCATATGTTTCTTAGGTACAGAACCGAAATGCTAGGAGAAGCCCCACTGAAGCTAAACTAGGCCTACCTCTCAAAGAAGTTTTGGCAACAGAAGGAGAGGCTCTAACTACCTTGGGAAGAGAGGGAAGAACAGTCACCTGAGAAGCCCCCTCAGCCTGGCCTACCTCCTGAGAAGGCACATCCTGTAACAGTAAAGATTCTGCCTGGGACTCCATGGAAACTCCTGGCAAAACCTCTGGCTCCACTGAGCCTCCTAAAGAACCGGCGTCCGGGACTGCGGGTTCATCAACCCTAGGCTTCGCTGTTTTGTCCTTGCGCTTCTTGGAAGCGCGCCGAGCATCCGGCGGCATTTTATAATTAAACACTAACCTGGCACAGTCTAACCTCCTCTTAATAGTTTGTTAAACCTAGCACAAGGCGGCAACCAACAACGTCGTGCTCAGGCCCTAAACAAGGTATACACAAGGTATGGTAATCCCTATGAGGTATCTGTTTCCCACAAGAAATACAGTTATTCACTTTTTCTGACATCCGGTAAAATACTGAGGCAAGAAAACAAAATGTTTAGCCAACTCTGTTTGGTCTGAAACTCCGGTTTGAAGATTTCAGAACGCCAACCTGCACTCGCAAAACTGCTTCTGCATCGGACAAAGACTGAGGATATGACGTGGGTCATGCGCAATAGTACCCTGACTTACTCACGTCAGTCTAATGCGCCCTGACCGACGTGAGCCTCTCTCTGGTATTCGGGCCGACTGGATGCGGACTATACCCAATAGTAAGGACTGCAGCAATGGGAAACGAAGAACATCTGCCATTACATACTGTAGATGCTGAAGTAACTTGACTTTGTCTTGAGCAAGAATCAGGCAATCGTCCAGATAAGGATAAATTTGTATCCCTCTTAGTCTTAAGAAGGCTATCACAGGAGCCAGGACCTTTGTGAACACCCTGGGCGCAGTAGATAAGCCAAAGGGCAGTGCAGAGAACTGATAATGAAAAGTACCAGCCCGAAAAAGCAGGAACCTCCTGCAGCTGGGCCTGATAGGAATGTGAAGATAAGCCTCTTTGAGATCCAGAGTTACCATCCAGTGATCTTTGCCTAGCAAAGGCAGAAGTTGCTGCAAAGTTAACATCTTGAACTTTGGAATGTCTAGGTATGTATTGAGAATGGACAAATCCAGAATTGGTCTCCAAGTGTTTCCTTTCTTTGGCACAAGAAACAGGCGAGAATAAAATCCTAGGCCTACATCTGACGGAGGTACCACCTGGATAGCCCCCATTTGTAAAAGTAAAGAAATCTGCTTATGAGCCTCCAGCCTTTGCTGAGGAGGTACGTCCGGCATGCCTTTGAAAGGAGGCAAGGTGTGAAAATAAAACTTGTAACCTCGATGTATAATGTCCAACACCCATTTGTCCTGGGTGACCAAAAGCCAATTTTGCTTGAAAAGTGCCAACTTTCCTCCTAGAGGAGCTGCCAGACAGGAGGAATCTGGCAGCTGGAGATACAGGTCATTGGGTCTGTTTACGAAAAGGCTGACCCCTGCCCTCACCAGAAGATTGTGCAGGAGAACTCCACGTCCTAGGTCTGAAAGAACCCTGGGCATGAGCTCTGCCCCTACCACGTCTAGATCTGCCCTTAGACTGAAAATCAGAAGAAGGATAAGCCCATCCTTTTGCAGGCCAATTTCTGCTAAACTTAGGGGGCTGCACTTGTAAAAATTCCTTAACCGTCTGCATGGACTTAGCTTTGTCCTCCATTTTCTTCAAAACTGACTCCACAGGAGAACCAAAAAGAACTTCAGATTGAAGGGGAGCATCCAAAATTCGAGCTTTAACATGCTCTGACAAATTCTGGTCCTTAAGCCAGGCGTGCCTACGAATAACTGAACCAGTGGCAGCCACCCTGGAAGAAGCCTGAAGAGCATCAAAGCCACACTGTAAGGAATGCTTACCTACCTGATCAGAGGCATGAACTAAGTCCTGCAATTCCTTACACTCTATACCCTCAGCTAAAGCATCTACTTTAGACTTCAACTGACTCAACAGAAAATTCTGATACTTCAGCATATGAAACTGGCAATTTAAAGCCCTCATAGCTAGCGTGGAGGAGGTATACACTTTTTTACCCCACCTATCCAAAGCTCTAGAATCTTTATCCAGAGGAACTGGATTCTTAACTACAGAAGCCCTGACACCCTTAGGTCCCTGACTAATAGTTTCCGGGTCAGCTCTAGGACTCTTATACAAAAATTTATGAGCCTCTGGAACTCTGTAATACCTGTCTGGCTTGACAGGGGCAGGGGGTAAAGAATCAGGATTTAGGGAAGCTTCAGAAAAAACATCCTGAACAACATCCAAAACAGGGGGAATAGCCAAAGGCCTATGTTGTGGCAAAAACAAAAATTCCCTAAGCCTCTTACGAGAATCAGAAAAATCCTGACCTTCCCACTTAAAATGCTCCCTCATGGAGTGCAGGGTTTCAGAAAAAGAAAAATCCTCTGGAGGAGAAGCAGAAGGACAGGAATCCTCTGCATCCGAATCAGAATAGGGAGGAAAATCCTGAATGTCCTCAGCTGAAGACTCAGAATAATCTGAGGAATGCTCCAATCCCTCCACCTCTGTCTCCACCCTAGGCCTCTTATCTGGAGGGGGCATAGTACCTCTGATTAAAGTAATCAAATCTTCTGCCATTTTCAGCATATGTTTTTTAGGAACAGAGCCTGAAGAACTAGGGCTGACGCCTGTGCCAGAAAGACCAGGTCTAGCTTTAGAAGGGGCTTTAGTGACAGAAGTAGAAGGCCTAACAACCTTATGTAAAGAAGGAACCACAGAAACTTGAGAGGCTCCCTCGGCCTGACCTAGCTCCTGAGAGGCCAAATCCTGTAAGATTAAAGGCTCCCCCTGAGATTCAGCTGAAACCTCGGCTGGATCCACAGATTCAACCATAGTTTCCATAGAACCGGCGTCCGCAACGGACGACTCGTCCTGCTTAGACTTTAACGATTTATCTTTTCGCTTCTTAGCGGTGGCGCCGGAGGATCCGACGGCATGTTGTAGTTACACCGCTTACCGAAAACAAGTCTAGCACAATCTAACCTGCGTTTAATGGTGCGCTTATTAAATCTAGCGCAAAAGCGACACCCGACTACGTCGTGCTCAGGCCCCAAGCAAGGAATACAGAGAGTGGTAGTCCGTATGAGGTATCTGTTTCCCACAAGAAATACAATTATTAACTTTTTCTGACATCCAGATTTAACTGAGGCAAGAAAAGACAAAATATTCCCCACGGGTACTTAGCCCAACTTGGTCTTCGGTCTGAAACTCAGAATACGAAAATTTCAGGACGCCGAACGGCACTTGCAAACGCTGCTTCTGCTTCGGACCATGTGGCAAGAAAGACTGGGGATATGGCGTCGGTCATGCGCTTTAGTACCACTGCGTACTGACGTCAGATCTGAGCGACCATGACCGACGCCAGCCTAACACTTTGGTATTCGGGCCGACCGAGGACAGCGGACTACCCACAGGTTATGACTGCAGCAATGTGAGACGAAGAACATCTGTACTATGTCCTTCAAGAATGCAACTGTAGTCCTTACATATGGGTTGAATACCATAGCCAAGCTGGGGGTGGTAGGCTCTAAGATAAAGATGGTGTAGCTAAAATGCCCTGCAGGACTGCCGAAGCAAAGCCTGCTCGGGATCTGGAATATAAAGGCAGGTTGTAGTGCTTGGAAAATGTATGCACGGACCTCCATGTAGCAGCTTCTAGAATGTCCTTTGTAGCCACCCCTCTTAGGAAAGGCTGTGGAGGTGGCTGTAGCGCTGGTGGAGTGTGGCCTGATATTGGCTGGCACACCCTCTCCATGGAAAGAATAACAGAATCTGATGCAATGTCCAATCCATTTTGAAATTGTTTGTTTGTAAATTGCCTTTCCTTGCACTCCAGCAGCGTATGCTACAAATAGTTGGTCAGACTTTCTGTTGGCCTTTGTTCTGTCCAAGTAGTAGCGCAGCTGTCTGTGTATGTCCAAAGTGTGCAGCAGCTTTTCCCCTTTATTTTGAGAATTGGGGAAGAAGGTAGGCAGGTGAATTGCTTGATTTAGAGACACCCTGGATATCACTTTTGGCATAAAAGAAGGATTGGTTCTTAAAGAAACTCTGTCCTGATAAAAAATGAGAAATGGAGGTACTGCCATGAGGGCCTGTATCTCCGATACTCTTCTTGCTGAGGTAATTGCCAACAGGAAAACTGTTTTCCAGGAGAGAAATCGCAATTCTGAAGATGCTGCTGGCTCAAAAGGAGGAAGAGTTAATTTTTCCAACACGTAGTTGAGGTCCCATGCAGGCACTGGTGGTTTTCTGGGAGGTTTGATATTCTTTATCCCTCTTAGAAATTGTCTTAGCAAAGGATGTGAAAACACAGGTGGATCAGTGTTGTATTTTGCTGAAATTGCTGAAGCGTGTATTTTTATGGAAGAATAGGAAAGTCCATTATGCAGCATTTCTGCCAAGTATTCTAGTATCTGTGGGATGCTCATTACTGATGCATCCTGACCCTTGTTGGCATTCCAGATGCTGAATCTCTTCCATTTGGCTGAGTAGGTTTTTCTGGTGGAAGGTCTGCGTGCTTCCAATAAGATCTGTTGAACTTCCTCGGAGAGAGAGATATGGGGAGAAATCATGGAACCCTCCAAGCTGTCAACTGCAGAGTTTGCAGGTTGGGATGAACCGTCCTGTAATTGTGCTGGGTCAAAAGCAGAGGCCATTGAGGCAGGGGTCACGGCTTGGTGCAAGTTATGTTCCTTAGTAATGGATACCAGTGCTGTCTTGGCCAATCTGGAGCTATTAAGATGCCTTTTGGTTGTTCTGCTTTGATCTTCAGTAACACCTTGGTCATTAATGGTAGAGGTGGGAATGCATAGATTGTTAGAGAGTTCCAGCTGAAGGAGAGAACATCCATTCTCCAGGCTTGTGGATGGTGTGTCCTCGAACAGAACTTTTTCAGATGATGATTGAGGTGTGAGGCAAAGAGATCTATGTCCGGCCTCCCCCATGCATGAGTTATTTGTGCAAAAATGTCTGGATGCAACATCCATTCGTGCGGGTCCAGGATGTTTCTGCTTAGACTGTCCACCAGAACATTGTCCTTGCCCGGAACAAACTGGGATTACAGCTGTATGTTCAATTTCAGGGACTTTTCCCAAAGAGTCATTGTTAGTCTGCAGAGGGGATAAGAATGAGTACCTCCCTGTTTGTTTATGTACCACATAACAGTGGTGTTGTCTGTCTTTATTAGCAGTTGACCTTGTTGAAGATATTTTCCGAAGGCCTCGATTGCATGTATTACTGCTAACATCTCTTTTTGATTGATGTGTAGATGCACTTCCGGGGGGCCCATTGCCCTTGAATGCATCTGCCCTCCATGTACGCCCACCATCCATGGTCTGAGGCGTCTGTTGTAATGGTTTGGCTTGTTTGAGGTTTGTTGAAAGGCATACCTTTGTTTAACTGGCTTGCTTGGGCCCACCACAAAAATTCCCTTTGTAGACATGGAATGAGTGGGATATTTGCTTCTAAGTTGTGGCTGTGTTGAGACCATAAACGTTTTAGGTACCATTATAGTTTTCTCATGTGAAGTCTTGCCAGTGGAATCAATAGAATGCAAGATGCCATGAAACCCAGGGCCTGCAGGATTTTCCTTGCAGTCATCTGGGTGAGCTTTGCTAGGCTTTTGAAGTAATCTGGTAATTGTTCTTGCTTCTCTTCTGTGAGGAAAGCCATTTGTGATTTTGTGTCTAGTTTGGCTCCTAGAAAAATTATTTGTTGGGATGGCAGTAGTCTTGATTTTTGCATGTTGACTGTGTATCCCAAAGCCTGTAGTAAGTGAATGACATAATTCAAGTTTTTTGTCAAGGCTTGCTTGCTGTCCGCTTGTATAAGGCAGTCGTCCAGGTAAGGGTATATTTGTATCCCCTGGAGTCTGCAGTGTGCAATTACTGATGCCAGGCATTTCGTGAATACTCTGGGCACAGTAGATAAGCCAAAAGGCAATGCTGAGAATTGATAATGCTTTGACCCTGCAAGAAATCTGAGGTATCTTCTGCAACTGTGTCTGATTGGGACATGCAGGTATGCCTTCTTGAGGTCCAGAGTAACCAGCCAAGACCCCTTGCCCAGCATGGGAAGGAGTTGCTGTAGTGTCAGCATTTTGAATTTTGGCACAATGAGAAAAGTGTTTAGAGCGGACAAGTCCAGTATAGGTCTCCATTGCTTTTCTTTTCTTGGAACAAGGAACAGTCTTGAGTAGAATCCCTGGCCTTGTTCCTGAGGAGGAACCTTTTCTATTGCTTTGATTTGTAGCAGTTTTGAAACTTGTACGAGTGCCTCTGCCCTTTGATTTTGTGGCAGGTTTGGCATGCCTTGTCTTGTTGGTAAAGTATGGAAGTGGACCCTGTAGCCTTGGTCTATTATGTCCAGAATCCATTTGTCCCTTGTTAAAACGTGCCAATTTTTTGAAAATAAGGATAATTTTCCGCCTAAAGGTGCTTCTCTTTGAGCCTTGGTCGGCGGTGTCAAAGTCAAGTCATTGTGATTGTCCCTGTGGAGCAGTAGAAGTCCCTGCGCCACTTCTCTGATTAGTCGGTTGCCATTGGCGTCCCCTGTAGGAGCCTCGGTATTGCCCTCTCCCTCGGGCACGCCTGTTTTTTCCCCTTTGGAACTTGTCAGTGTCTGGAAAGGACCAATTCTTCGAAGGCCAATTCCTGCTGAACCTTGGTGGCTGAACCTGGAGAAAATCTTTGACTGTTTGCACTGATTTAGCCTTTTCCTCAACTGATTTCAACACATCCTGAGCATTAGCACCAAATAGCTTGTGTTTTTCCAGAGGTGCATCTAGAAGTTTTACTTTAAGCCTGTTGTTTCAACCAAGCATGTCTACGTATGAAGGCCCCTGTCATAGCTGCCCTACATGAAGCTTCCAATGCATCATAACCACACTGAAGAAAATGATTGTTAACCTGCTGTGTATTATGAACCAAATCCTGCAAGGCCTTTCTATCTAAAGGCTCAGGAGAGGCTAACTTTTTCTGCAAATCATCCATCAAGAAATCCTGATACTGAAACATATGAAAAAGGCAATTAAGGGCCCTCATGGCAAGGGTGGTTGAGGTATAAACTTTTTTGCCCCACCTCTCCAGGGACCTAGATTCCCTGTCTGCGGGCAAAGGATTTTTGGCCGTGGAAGTGGCCACCCCTTTGGGCCCCTGGGAAATAGTTTCTAGATCAACAGAATGGGCCTTAAAGAGATGTTTATGAGTTTCAGGAACCCTGTAATATCTGTCTGGCTTGACAGGAGCAGGAGGGAGAGAATCAGGAGTAGCACTCGAATCTGAGTACACATCATCCAATACATCTAACACTGGAGATATAGCTAAAGGCCTGTGCTGGGGAAGCTTAAGGAAGGTACAAAGCCGTTTCCTGGAGTTGGAGAATTCCTGGCCCTGCCACTGAAAATGCTCTCTCATGGAGTGGAGAATTTCCCCAAAAGAAATATCATCAGGAGGAGAGGCAGAAGGAATAGATTCCTCAGCATCAGAATCCTCGTAGGCCTGGAAGGACTCTTCCTGGGTATCTGAGTGATCAGAGTCACCAGAGGCTTCATCTGAGGAAAGGGTATCTGTCTGCTCAACCCTGGGCCTTTTGTCTGAAAGCGGCTGAGAATCTCTGTCATGATGAGCCTGGGAACCTCTAATTAATGAAATTAGATCTGCAGCGAAAGTCATGATTTGTTTATCAAAAGTGGGACCCTGAGGAAAAGATTTAGGAGGGTGAAACTTAGCACGTGTGTAGGCCTTGATTGACATGGACACCGGAGGCCTAGCTGCCCCACGTGCTGGAGTAACTTTGTCCACCGGTATGGTCTCAGGCAAATCTTGGGCTTCAGCTTCTGGAGGAAAATCAACAACTGGCACCGGCGTAGGCTCCGGGGCCGAAGTGAACGATAAAGCGGTGTTGTCGGTCTGGAGCGGTGGAATAACCGTCTCAGAAGAGACTGATGCACTCGTGGTAGGTTTTGGCGTGGTGTCGGTGGAAGTCGCGGGCCGAGAATGTCGGTCCCGGTCCTTCCGGTTTTTGGAAATATGTGTTGTCGGTTGTTCTGACGGCATGATATAGGAGTATTTTTCGCCATAAAAGTCTTCAGCAAATTCTGCCCGGCGCCTGAGTGTGCGCTTATTGAAGCAAGCACAGGCAGCACAGGCCGAGACGTCGTGGCCTGGGCCAAGGCAGGGAAGGCAGTAAGAATGGAAGTCCTTATGAGGTATTTGTTTACCACAAGACAAACAGTTATTAACTTTTGCAGTTTTATCTGACATCGGCTGAGGCAAGAAAAGGTTCCCCAACGGGGTACTTAGCTTTTTGATGACTTCGGTTACTGAAAACACAGGAGCTGGCCGACCGGCACTTGCGAACTGCTTCTGCTTCGGGCACCGCGTGGCAAGAAAGACTGAGGAAGATGGCGTCGGCTGATACTCTTATACCCCAGCCGATCTGATGTCGGGGAAGAGGCGACATCAGCCGACACCGGACCCAGACTTTGGAATCCGGCCGACCGAAGGGCTGCCTGAGGCAGGACAACCCATATGTAAGGACTGCAGTTGCATTCTTGAAGGACATACTCAAAAACACAAAAGTATACATCCAACCAAAAGTAAATACACCAAAAAGGCTTTTAAGCATAGTAAAGGAAAGCAGAGGCATAGCCAGAAAAAACTAGGGGTCTGGAGGGAGGATAACCAGGACTGCAACAGTGAATACACTCAAACATCTGCATTTGTGGTAAGTGTACACAACTGTACTATGTTCTTCATGTTTCACTGTTGCAGTCATTACATTTGGGTAGATTCCCAAAGCTATGGTTGGGGAGGAGGAGTTTATACAGCATTAGGGCCAGCTATAAGGCCCTGCAAGACAGCAGTGGCAAAGCCAGCTCTGGATTTAGAGAAAATTGGTAAATGATAATGCTTGGTGAAAGTATGTACACAAATCCAGGTCGCAGCTTCTAGGATATCCGTGGTAGGAACACCTCTGAGAAAGGCTGCAGAAGTAGATGCAGCCCTGGTGGAGTGAGATCTGATACCCTGGGGAATAGGTTTTCCATGGTGCTTATAGCAGAAATGAATGCAATGGCTTATCCATTTAGAAATGGTTTGTTTTGAAATAGCCTTTCCCTCTGCCCCTGCAGCAAATGCTACCAGCAATTGAGATTTTCTTTGAGATTTTGTCCTGTCCAAATAGAATCTAAGTTGTCTGTGTACATCCAAGAAATGCAGAATCTATTCCCCTTTGTTCTGTGGATTGGGAAAGAAGGCTGGCAAGTGAATGGACTGATTAAGAGCCACACTGATAACCACCTTAGGCATGAAGGATGGATGGTCTTGAGAGATGCCCTGTCTGCATGAAAGATGATGAAAGGTTCCACTGCCATAAGGGCCTGTAATTCAGATATCCTTCTAGCTGAAGTGATTGCTAAATGGAAGGCTGCTTTCCAAGAAAGAAATTTTAAATCTGCAGTAGCAGCTGGCTCGAAAGGAGGTAAGAGTGAGTTTCTCCAAAACAAAGTTAAGGTCCCAGGCAGGGATAGGATCTCTCCTGGGTGGTCTCAAGTTTTTTGTCCTTCTGAGATTCTGCTTGAGAAGAGGGGTGTGGTTCTGTGTTATAGAGAGCTGAAATAGCCGAGGCGTGGATTTTAATGTAAGAAAAAGGCCAGTGTGAAGCATCTCAGTTAATTATTGCAAAATTTGAGGTAAATTGGGCGCTGCTGTGCTCATCCCTAAACATTGGTTCCAGGCACAGAATCTTTTCCACTTGTTAGCATAAGATTTTCTAGTACTAGGTCTCCTCGCCTCCAAGATGACATCCATCACAGGTTTGCTGAGGGATGATAAGGGTGAATTTAAGTGATTAGCCAGGCTGCAAGGTTCAATGTTGGAAGATGAGGGTGCAGAATTTGGTTCTCCTGCCGAGTCAGCAGGGAAGGGGTCTGAGGCAGGTGCCATGGAGATATTTGCGATACACTGCGCAGGAGGGGGTACCAGTGTTTGGCGCGGCCAGTCTGGAGCAATCAAAATCATCCTTGGTTTGTCCTGTTTGACTTTTAGTAGAACTTTGGAGAGCAGACGCAGAGGGGGAAAGGTGTAGACTGATAGGTTTTTACAGCTGAAAGACAGAGCATCCACTTTCCAGGCTTGTTTGTGGGGAGTCCTTGTGCAAAAGTTGTCCAACTGGTAGTTCTGGGGGGAAGCAAATAGATCTATGTCTGTGCTCCCCCATTCGCTTATCAACATGTTGAAAATCCATGGTTCCAGTTTCCACTCGTGTGGGTCCATGAGGTTTCTGTTTAGTCCATCTGCCAGTGTATTAAATTTTCCTGGCAGGAATTGAGCTTGTAGGTGCACTTGGTAGCTCAAGGCTGTGTTCCATAATGCCATGGCTAGGCTGCAGAGGGGTAGGAATGTGTACCCTCCCTGCTTATGTACCACATAACCGTGGTGTTGTCTGTCTTTACCATTAGCTGTCCTGGAAGAATGTAGTCCTTGAAGGCTGTCAGAGCATTCTGTACAGCTAACATTTCTTTTTGATTGATATGTAGGTGCATTTGATTTGGGTTCCATTTGCCCTGAATGCACTGCCCTGCCAGGTGAGCCCCCCATGCATAGTCTGATGCATCTGTAGTTAGGGTTTCGGTGGCAGAGGTAGTGTGAATGGTAGTCCCTTGTTTTGGTGGCAGGCCTCTATCCACCATAGGAACTCCAGGTGTAGGCACGGTATGATAGGAATCATTGTTTCCAGGCTGTGACAATGGTGACTCCATAGACTTTTTAGATACCACTGTAGTTTCCTCATATGCAGTCTTGCATATGTAATTAGAAGAATAGAGGAGGCCATGAACCCCAAAGCCTTGCAGTATTTGTCTTGCAG
The DNA here is from genome assembly GCF_019279795.1 of Protopterus annectens. Taxonomy (NCBI): domain Eukaryota; kingdom Metazoa; phylum Chordata; order Ceratodontiformes; family Protopteridae; genus Protopterus; species Protopterus annectens. Next base: position 101,440,589 of record NC_056742.1, read on the forward strand.
ATAGCAAGGTTTTTGTGGCCACTTGTTTGAAGTAAGTTACCAAATTAATTTGCTTTTTTGGCATGAGGAAAGCCATCTGGGCAGTTGTATTCAAGCTTGCACCCAGGAATGTAATCTGTTGACAGGGTACCAGTTGTGATTTCTTTTCGTTTATGGTGTACCCCAGGCAAGTTACAACCCTTTTTACAAATGCCAGATGATGTAAAAGTATGCCCTGGTTTTCTGCCTGAATTAGACAATCTTCCAGGTATAGATATATTTGAATATTTCTTTGCCTGAAAAATGCAATAACTGGAGCCAGGCACTTTGTGAATACCCTGGACACAGTAGACCAGCCAAAGGGCAGTGCAGAAAACTGATAATGCAAGTAGCCTGCTTTGAAGCATAGGTATCTTCTGCAGGATTCCCTGATTGGGATGTGCAGGTATGCTTCTTTTAAATCTAGAGTTGCCAACCAGGCGTCTTTGCCTAGCATATGAAGTAACTGGTGAAGAGTCAGCATCTTGAATTTTGGAATCTCCAAAAAAGTGTATAGAGCAGACAGGTCCAGGATTGGACGCCATGATTTACCTTTTCTGGGTACCATAAAAATCCTGCAATAGAAACCTTGTCCCTTTTCCTCTTCTGGTACTTGTTTTGGAGCCTCTGCCCACTGATTTGGGGGCAGATCTGGCCACCTGTTTGGTGTTGGCAACGTGTGGAAATGAAATCTTTATCAATGGGACACTATATTTAAAACCCATTTGTCCTGGGTTATGATTTCCCAGTTCTTTGCATGAAAAGCAATATTTCCCCCCAAAGGGGCGGTTAAAAGATAAGTGCTTGGGAATTTTAAAAGGAAGTCATTGAGACTGTTTACCACAGGGGGGGTGTCTTGTTATTTCCAGACTTGGAAGTGGAGGCACCCCCCCCCCCCCCCACTGCTTGGTTCTGAGAATCCCCTAGGACTGAAACCTGGGGTGTTTGCTGTGTCTGAGTTTGGCTTGAGAGGATCTGGAAGGGGCTGGAAAGGACCAATTCTTAGTAAGCCAGTGCCTACTAAATCTTGGAGGTTGCACTTGTAAAAAATCTTTAACAGTTTGCATAGATTTAGCTTTATCTTACATCTTTTTAAGAACTTCTTCACCCTTATTGACAAACAGGCGGTCCTGATTTAAAGAAGCATCCAACAATTTAGCTTTAACATGATCAGGCAAAGATTGCTCCTTAAGCCAAGCATGCCTTCTAAGCACAGACCCAGTAACAGCCCTGCAAGAAGCCTCTAAAGAATCAAAACCCCATTGCATGGATTGAGATTTAGGCCTTAGTAATGAAGGTGGTATCGATTTAATATGCAAGTCTGTAGGCCTGAATACACCCTTAGAAGCCGGTGCCTGCACAGCAGCTCCGGACCCATCCAAGGTAGAAACATCCGCGGGTTCCATAGCTGAAGTATCTCGCGGCATACCGGACTCCGAATGGGTCTCAGTAGAGGCCTGCGAATCAGAAGTAGCGGGTATTAGGGGCTGTGAAAGTGCCTCACTGAGTACCGGCGAACTGGTGACTGGCTTAAGAGTAGCGTTGTCGGCAGTTTTGGACTTCGGTGGCCTGTCTCTGTCTTTATCTTTGCGTTTTTTCGGAATCCCGGTAGTCGGATGGCTAACTGACGACATTTCTGGATAATTAAATAGAGAACCGAAATATTTAGAGGCAAAAATGTACTGACGACGGATAGTGTGCTGATTAAATAAAGCACAAAACCGACAGCAAGGTACGTCGTGGTCAGGGCCTAGGCAAGGAATACAGTACGAATTAAAATCTTTATGAGGTATTTGCTTTCCACAAGTAATGCAATTATTAGCTTTTAATGACATTGGTAAGGAGCAAGAAAAAGTTTCCCCAACGGGGTACTTAGCTTTAAGTTGAAGACTTGGGTTCTGAAACTCGAAAATGAAAATTTCAGGAGTCAGCCAACCAGCACTTGCGAACTGCTTCTGCTTCGGGCACCGCAAGGCAAGAAAGACTGATGTAATGGCATCGGCTGCATGTTTTATACCCCTGACGACCTGACGTCATGGAAGAAGGGACAGCAACCGATGCAGGACCCAAGACTTTGTTAATCAGGCTGACGGAGGGCAACCTGCCAGCAGATTACCCAAAAGTAATGACTACAACAGTGAAAGACGAAGAACATCGAGGCCGTTTTCAACCAGACTCTGCTCTACCAAGGGATAATACGAGGCAATATAAAAAAGTCTAAATGGTACTTATTTATTTTCAGATTCTGTTGTAGTGAATATTTCAGAGTCTGTTTTAAATGAATGTCAGACAAAAGTTCTGAATTATGGGTTAAAATTTATTCCAACAGTGCTACCCTGCTTACATGAGTTAAAATGTGAAATATTCAGATTATGTCACAAACTGCATTTGTTACACTATTTTGATACTAGAGAACATGAAGCGAGTCACAATGTTGAACAAAAGGTAGATTCAGACATAAGTTTTGAAGACAGCTTTTTCCATGTAATTCTGATGTCTGCAATGATCCAATAGAATGTGATGATTTCAATGCATATAGTCCAACACTAACGACATCACTTTTTAAAATGATTTTATCCCACCATATAGACATGAGGCATTAAACATTTTTCTCAAATGCTTAATTATGCTGTGGAATGAAGTTTAATGAATTTATGAGCAGAAAAATGCTACTGATTATAATCTTACATCTCAAGAATGGCGTGAAGTGCAATTGTTAGCAAAAAAATAAAAATATTGTCATCAAACCCTCAGATAAAGGGGGTAAAATTGTTATAATGAATGCTCAACAGTATTTTGCAATTTGCAAGACACATTTGGATGATAAAGAAACTTACAGGATTAGTGATTTAACTGAATATAAACAAGCTAATTGAAGCTCTTATATATAAAGGGTATTGTTTAGGATATTTTACAAAAATGGATATAGAAAAGAAATTTAATTGTGATAATAGCAAAATGGCAAATGTTATTGCCTTCCGAAAATTCACACAGACAGAAAATCCTCCTGGTAGACTGATTGTGTCTGCACGTAAACATACTTTGACTAATTAGAAGTTATGTACTTACCATAACGTTCCATCTGAGTAGGTGTATTCATTTGTCTGCAACCTGTGGGTTATGGATCCGATATCGGATCCGAACCGGCATGGTTTTCCAGCTATGGATCCGAGCTCTCAGCTCCTCCCCTCACCCATAATGCCCTGCTCTCCCTACATGACCTCAGATCGAGTTTGCCATAAATCAACATACTCTAGAAAGGGTAACATGTACTATGCAGGAAATTGACAAGGCCAGGGGGATAGGAGGGCGGGATGGTTGCAGACAAATGAATACACCTACTCAGATGGAACGTTATTGGTAAGTACATAACTTCTAAATCTGAAGTAGGAGATTCATTTGTCTGCAACCTGTGGGACAGAGTCCCCAGCTACCTGAATCCTGGGCGGCCGTCATGGAAGGATATTCCGGAGCACCGCGGAGCCAAAGGATGCTCTACCTCTAGATGTAATATCTAACTTGTAGTGGGAAATAAAGGTATGGGATGAAGCCCAAGTGGCTGCTGAACAAATATCATCCAGAGGAATCCTAGCTTTAAAGGCTGCTGAGGTAGAAACTGACCGGGTTGAATGGGCATGTACTCCCTCAGGTGCGGGCCTCCCAGAAGCTTGATAAGCCAATAAGATGCATTGTGAAATCCAGCGTGATAAGGAGACTTTGGAAATTGGTTTACCCAAACTGAATTTAGCAAAGGAAATAAACAACTGGTCGGATTGCCTATGACCAGCTGTCCTGTTCAGATAAAAACGAAGCTGCCTGTGAACATCTAAGGAATGTAGCTTGTATTCACCCTTGTTTTGATATTTAGGGAAGAAAACAGGGAGGTTAATGGATTGATTAATATTAGCTTCAGAAGCTACCTTAGGAAGAAAGGACGGGTTGGTCCTGAGGAATACACGGTCCGGATGAAAGACCAAGTAAGGAGGCTTGATGGACAAGGCTTGAAGTTCCGAAACATTCTTGGCCGAAGTAATGGCCACTAAAAAGGCTGTCTTGAGAGAGAAAAATTTCAGATCTACCGTGGCTGCAGGTTCGACGGGGGGAGCGGTCAAGGCCTGAAGAACCAAAGAAAGGTCCCATGGAGGAACCGCTTGCTTTACAGGGGGCCTAAGAAGAAAAGTACCTTTCATGAAGATTTTACACAATTTGGCAGACATCAGTGGACTGGAGTCATGACCAATATGATAGTGAGAAATTGCCGCAAGTTGTACTTTGACCGTGGAACTGCTGGCACCATCATTAAAAAGAGTGGTTAGGAAGTCAAGCACCAGAGGAAGGGGAACTGTGAAGGGGTCTAGACCTTGCCGTTCAGCCCAAATGGAGAACCGTTTCCACTTGCTGCGGTAAACTTTCCTGGTAGATGGTTTATGAGCCGCTACCAGGATGGCCTTAACGGGAGACGAAATACCGGGAGTCCTGATCAGGAGTGGAACTGGAACAGCCAAGCAGTTAGCTTCAGGTTGTCCAGATTCGGGGTTGGTTGATGGGACGAGTGAGATATCAGATCCGGAATGGGATCTAGAATCCAAGGTGGATTCACTGAGTGAGACCTTAGGAAAGGGAACCAGATCTGTCGTGGCCAGAATGGGGCAATGAGAATCACTCTGCACCCCAACCGGGAGGCTTTCTGAAGAACTTGGAGCATCAGAGGCAAAGGAGGGTAAGCGTAAAGAAGACCGGGGGGCCAAGCATGCACCAGAGCGTCTCTTGGGGTATCTCCGGTCGGAGGTATTAGAGCGAAGAAACTGTCGCACTTGGTGTTTGAGGGAGACGCAAAAAGATCGCAACAAGGAGTTCCCCACCGTGCGAAGATGCATTTCGCTACTTGAGCATTGAGAGACCACTCGTAAGGGGAGAGAATGGTGCGACTGAGCTTGTCCGCAAGGATGTTGGACCGACCCGGAATATGCGTTGCGATGAGAAAGCAGTTGGTGGAGATTGCCCATTCCCACACTCTCATGGCTTCTCGACAAAGAGGGTAAGACCTGGTTCCCCCCTGTTTGTTGATGTACCAGACGACAGACATGTTGTCCGACTGAATCGCAACAGTTCCCAAGGGAAGAAAGGCCTGAAGTGCTTGCAACGCTAAGAGCACTGCTCTCATCTCTAGAACACTGATATGCAGTAAGGTCTCTGAATCGTTCCACGTGCCTTGGACCGTCCGGCCTGCAAAATGCCCCCTCCACCCGAGGCGGGAGGCGTCCGTGGTCACCGTGGCGAGAGGGGGAGAAGCACAAAAGTTGCGGCCTCTGTGGAGATCTTGGGAGTGGAGCCACCACAAGAGGGACCGCTTGCAAGCCTTGCTGATCGCAATGGGACGATGCATAGGGAGAGCAAGATAAGACCACTGAACTAGGAGTGTCCATTGAAGGACCCGCATATTGAGCCTGGCGAGAGGTAGAAGAGCTATCGCTGCTGCCATGGACCCTAGAGCCCTCAGGACCAATTCCGCCGGAACTCAGCAGGAGTGGAGGATGGCCCGTACCTGGAGCTGTAGATTCTGAACTCTGTCCGCCGTGAGGAAGGCTCTCAACTGTCTCGTGTCTAGTCTGGCCCCTATAAAATCTATGAGCTGCGTAGGGGCTAGGTTGGATTTTTCTGCATTTATCGTGATGCCCAGGCGGGGAGCTAGATGGAGAAAGGAGTCTCGCGCCAATAACAGTAGATGCCTTGTTGGGGCGGTAAGGAGACAGTCGTCCAGGTATGGGAAGACCTGTACCCCCTGAAGCCTCAGGTGGGCCGCTACCACTGCTAATACTTTGGTGAACACCCTGGGGGCTGTAGTGAGACCAAAGGGAAGGACCCTGAATTGGTAGTGACTGGCTCCCAGCCGGAAGCGAAGAAACCTCCTGGAGCATCTGTCCATTAGAATGTGGTAGTACGCATCCTTGAGGTCTATAGAGCACATCCAATGATTTTCTCCCAGAAGGGGGAGAATGGACTGCAAGGTAACCATTCGGAACTTTTCCTTGGGAACTGCCAGGTTTAAGAGTGACAGGTCTAAAATTGGTCTTAGGTCCCCTGTCTTTTTTGGCACTAAAAAGAACCTGGAGTAGAACCCTGATCCGATCTGGTCTGGGGTGCCGGGCTGGATGGCTCTTTTCTTCAGCAGATAGCCAATTTCTGCCAAAGCGGCCTCCCACTGACCGGGTGGAACGTCGGGGAGGGACTTTAATTTTGGGGTGTGATGAAATGGAATGAGGTATCCTCTGGATATGATGCGGAGGACCCAGCGGTCTGATGTTACGGACTCCCATGCCGCTAGGCGCTCAGCCCCGACTGCCTCCAGAGTGGAGCAGTCGGGCAACCCTCAGGGCTGCTGCGGGCCGTTCAGAGAAAGGTTCTCTGGACCCGAAGTTCCTGGGAGCCCCTCTGCCCCTAGGGCGGCGTCCTCCCTGTCCTCCTCTGCCACGGAAGGACTGGTTGTCCGGAGCGGGTTGGGACTGCTGCGACTTCCGGAACCACATCTTCTTTTGGCCCTTTTGGTTCCTAGAATAGGACCTCTGGGGCACAGAGAAGCGGATTCCGACGGCAGACAGCGTCTTCCCGTCCTTCTCGCTCTGGGTCAAAGTATCGTGAACAGTTTTGCCAAAAAGGGCAGAACCATCGAAGGGAGCGTTCGCGAATGACGCCTTGAAGGGCTCCGTGAAATCACAATGGCGGAGCCAAGCCTGTCGTCTAGTAACTAGGCCTACCCCTGCGGCTCTAGCAGCTCCCTCCGTAGCATGGGACAGTAACCGCATAGAGGTATTAGTCACGGACCTGAGAGTGGCCATACAGGTGGAGTGCAACAGTTTGTCCTCCTCCGACATGGACTCTGGGGGGGATGCAGCGTATTCCTTGATAAGATCGCGCTGCATCCTAATCACGTGCCAAGTAGTTCAGCGCCCTCACTGAAAAGGTTGCTGAACTAAACATTCGCTTCCCCAAGTGGTCCATCATCCGAGACTCCTTGCTCGGGGGATGGACTGAGGGACTCTCCTGAGCAAGTTCCTCTTGGTGGCTGCCGCCGTCAACATGGCATCTACCGGAGGCCCCTTGCTCCAGTGGGCATGGTCAGCCGGGGGACTAAGGATGCGGTCTGGCCTTTTTGGGATTGGCTCCACGGTGTCAGGTTCCTTCCACGCCCTGGTGGTAATCAGGTCCACCAGGGAGTCGGCAGGAGGGGACACCCAAGAGGTAGACGGGCCCACTTCAAATGCCTCCAAGAACACGGACTCGTCCGAAGAAGACTTGGGGCAGACCACCCCCCCCCTTATGCGAAGCATTTCCATGATGTCTCCAAAGGAGACATCCTTGGGGGGTGATCTTGGGGAGCCTTCCCCTTCCTCCAAATCCGTGTCTTCTGTGAGAGACTCGGGGGAGTCTATGTGCCTCCTTTTACACGTATGCTTGCGAGGTACATCCTCAGGGGGGCTGTCCGAGGACCCCTCGCAAGCAGTGTCATGTTCCAAAGGAACAACTTGGGGCAAAGGAGCGGGCTGTCCCAGTGGCCGGATGGTGGAAGCCTGGCCCAGTGCAGATGGAGCGCGGGACGGAGCCGAAGCAAGTGCCGGGGGTCCGGAAACCCTCAACAGGGCCCTCTCCACTACATCAAAAGCCGAGGGGGAGCCAACCTCGACCAAAGGATCCGATAATCGGCTCCCCCTCGGATCCGAAGAGTGGATCGGAGCCGGCACCGAAGCACTCGGATCCGAGGGGGCAGTGCGCTCCGACACCGATGGCGCCGAAGGAGCACTGATCCCCCCGGATCTGAAGCTCGGATCCAGGCTGCGAGAGGTCGGATCCGAAGCACTCGAGGGCAGGGTCGGATCCGAAGTACCTGGTACTATCGGTGCCGACCCACCCCCGGCTCCAAAGCTGCTCGGCTCCAACCGCTCCGAACCCGGGTAGCGGGTCGGAGAAGGAGCTATAGGTTTAAAGAAAGGGGTCGAGCTCCCCCCCAGAGGGGGGGGGAGGCAGGAGCACTCCCACCTGCATCTGGGCCTGGATGAACCTTCTCATCATCCGGTCCAGATCAGCGTCAGATAAACTGTAAGTAGATCTCGACGAGGCTACCGAGGTAGGCCTTGAGTGCCTCCTCGATAGCCTCGACGGAGATCGGGTCTCCTCCTCCTCAGGTCCCGGTGAGAAGCACACTGGAGACCGGAGCCGAGGAGGGGAGAACCAGCAGACAAGGAGGCCGGAGGAGAAGCCGCTTGGCAGGCGGGGCGAAACAAAGGTCTCGGCCCGCCGCTTATGGTGCTTCTCCCTCCGGTCCTTTTCTTGCTTCCCTCTCCTCCAAACCACTAGAGGGAGGTTGAGTCCCAGGTGGAGGAGGGGAGCAGGAGTGGAGGGAACCGTAGACACGGTACCCCCTGAAGGAGCGGTAGCCGAAGCCGAGTCCGGGGGCAAAAGTCCCGCCAGGACCAGCTTCGACCTCCGCTCCTTCAATGCCATGGGGTTGAACCCTGCACAAATGGAACATCCAGAAGTGAGGTGTTCAACCCCAAGGCATCGAACGCACCGAGTGTGGCCATCAGCAGGAGAAAGCTTATGGCCACACTCGGAGCACTTCGAAAAGAAAGCCTTAGGGGGTTCAGACATCCTAAGGATACTTCTACTACTTTTTTTTTTTTTTTTTTGAAAATTAAAAAATAATAAATGCTAACTAGCCAAGCAAACACAGGCCCAAACACACACTACGCACCAGCGAGGGGAGGGATAACTAAAAGTTATAAAAGTTATTAAAACTTTAAACTTTAAGCTATAAGGATAGGAACCTACAACTTTCACACAAAACTAACTAAAAATGTTTAAATTTGACACTGAAAAAGGAGAAAAACAATCACTTAGCTGAAGAGCTCTGAAATCCAATCTGGTCACCAGCACGGCAAACTAGATCTGGGGTCATGTAGGGAGAGCTGGACATTATGGGTGAGGGGAGGAGCTGAGAGCTCGGATCCATAGCTGGAAAACCATGCCGGTTCGGATCTGATATCGGATCCATAACCCACAGGTTGCAGACAAATGAATCTCCTACTTCAGATCAATGGTTACATAAACTGTTACTACCTTATGTAGTGAAACTGCCTTCATACTAAAGTATGTACTTTTTGGATAAAATGTCTGACTTTGAATGGTCTGATGATACATATTTTATAACAATAGATGTACGCAGTTTATATACGAACTTTAAACAAATTTGGACTAGAAGCAGTTAAATATTTTATAGGAGATGATCAGAAAGGTAGTTACATAGAATTATTGGCTTTCTGTTTAAAAACTAACAATTTTTCATTTAATAATTTGATTTTTCACCAACTTCAGGGAACAGCCACGGGGACATCTTTTGCCCCCATGTATACCAATCCTATGATGGGCTTGTATGAATTGGAACATTTATATCATGGTGAATTTTTCAAAGGATCTGTAATTATACACTACAAATTTATTGATTATCTCATTTTTTTCTGTAAGGGGGGGGGTTAACAGAAGTAAATATGTTTATGGAATGGTTACACAAACATAGATTTGGTCTCTGCTTCAACGGTTTGCAAGTGGGTAGGGCAATTTCTTTTTTGGATATTACACTCACTATTAACAACAAGCTATTTACTTCAGTGCATAGGGAGTTTGAAGATGGGGGGAAATATCTGTTTGGCACTAGTTGCCATCCACCCCACACCATTTCTTAGCTTCCTTATAGTGAATGTCTAAAATTAAGGACACTATGTAATAATGAGTATGATTTTAACAAGAAAGTCAATAGATTGTACTCCATGTTTGTATCTAGAGAATACAATAAAAATGTTATACAAACTGCTGTTAAAAAAAGTTACTGAAGGTACTATGGAGACTTCTGTAAGACATGGTGAATTTTTTGATCATCAAATATATAGTAAAGGTAGGAATAATAATAAAGAAACAAAAATATATTTTACCTCTACTTAGAGAATTAAGAATTTATGTACTCACCATAACGTTCCATCTGAGTAGGTAAACTTCATTTGTCAGCAACCTATGGGTCTTCGGATCCATATCGGATCCGAGACAGCAGTTTCCAACAGCATAGATCCGAGCTCCTCCCCTACCCATAATCCCCTGCCAACCCTACCTGACCTCAGATCGAGTTTGCCCACAGCTAGATAAGTATACAAAAATCACCCGCAAAACTAGCTACATACCCTTGCCATAAGGAAGGTAATATCTCCAAAATCCGAAAGGTCAGGAGGATGGAGGGGGGGGGTCGGTTGCTGACAAATGAAGTTTACCTACTCAGATGGAACGTTATGGTGAGTACATAACTTCTTAATCTGAAGTAGTTAACTTCATTTGTGCATCAACCTATGGGACAGAGTCCCCAGCTACCTAAATCTTGGGCGGCCCTCAAGTAAGGATGTTCCGGAGCACTGCAGAGCCAAAGGATGCTCTCCCTCTGGAGACCATATCCAGCTTGTAGTGATTAATGAAGGTATGAGACGAAGCCCATGTTGCTGCAGAGCAGATATCATCCGAGAGTCTAGCACAAAAGCCCACCGAGGTAGAGACAGACCGGGTAGAGTGGGCATGAACTCCTAGAGGTGCGGGCCGACCAGTACTTTCATATGCCAACAGAATACACTGAGAAATCCATCTGGACAGTGTGACTTTGGAAACAGCCTTTCCCAAGTTAAATTTGGCAAAGGAAATGAACAGCTGATCTGATTGTCTATGACCAGCTGTTCTGTGTAAATAAAAGTGCAGTTGTCTGTGCAGATCCAACAGATGTAACTTGTGTTCCCCTTTGTTTTGATAGTTGGGGAAAAAAAACTGGTAGGTTAATGGACTGATTAATATTCGATTCGGATGCAATTTTTTCGAAGAAAGGAGGGATTGGTCCTGAGGTAGACTCTGTCTTTGTGTAAGGACAAATAAGGTGGTTTTGCACAAAGGACTTGAATTTCGGAAACCCTTCGAGCTGAGGTGATAGCTACAAGAAAGGCAGTTTTCCATGATAAAAATTTTAGATCTACTAAAGCTGCAAGTTCAAAGGGAGGGGCTGTAAGTGCCTGCAATACCAAAGTTAAGCCCCAAGGAGGGACTGCTTCCTTCACCGAGGATCTGAGTAGGAAGGTACCCTTCAGAAAGGCCTTGCATAACTTGGAGGAGATCAACGGTCCAAGGTCGCTTCCTACATGACAGTGAGAGATAGCCGCCAACTGAACCTTGACTGTACAGGAGCTGGCGCCCTGATCGAAGAGCCCTGATAGGAAATCTAACACCGCAGGCAACGGAGCTGTGAAAGGATCTAGATCTCTGTGCTCCGCCCAAATAGAAAACCGTTTCCATTGGCTATCATAGAACTTTCTGGTGGATGGCTTATGCGCCGCCACCACAATAGCTTTGACCTGGGAAGAGATACCGGGAGTCCTAGCTAACCTTGGAACTGGATCAACCAAGCCGTGAGCTTGAGGCTGTCCAGATTCGGGGTTGGAAGATCCAATAGATGGGTTATGATATCCGGAATGGGATCCAAAATCCAGGGAGGATTCACTAGGTGAGACCAAAGATACAGGAACCAAGCCTGGCGAGGCCAGAACGGGGCAATGAGGATTATCTTGTTCTGCAACCGACTGGCTTTCTGTAGAAACTTCGACATCAGTGGAAGAGGAGGATAAGCATAAAGGAGACCGGGAGCCAAGCATGCACCAGAGCGTCTCGTGGGGATTCCCCGGGTGGGGGAATTAGAGCGAAGTAGTCGTTGCATTTCACATTTGAAGGAGAGGCGAAAAGATCGCAACAAGATTGACCCCAAGTGGAGAATATCTGCTTTGCTACTTTTGGGTTCAGAGACCACTCGTACGGCGAGAGGATGGTGCGACTCAACTTGTCTGCTAAAATGTTGGACCATCCCGGAATGTGCGTCGCTATGAGAAAGCAGTTGGTGGAAATCGCCCATCCCCACACTCTCATGGCCTCTCGACAAAGGGGATAAGACCTGGTTCCTCCCCCATTTGTTGATGTACCAGACTACTGCCATGTTGTCCGTCTGGATTACAATCGTTCCTACAGGAAGAAGGCTCTGTAGTGCTTGCAACGCCAAAAGCACCGCCCTAATCTCTAGGATATTTATATGCAGAGAGGTCTCCGTGTTGTTCCACGTGCCTTGAACTGTCCTGCCCGCACAATGTCCCCCCATCCAAGGTGAGAGGCGTCCGTGGTCACCGTGGTTAGGGAGGGGACACAGAAAAGGGGCACCCCTTCTGGAGGTCTGGGGATTGGAGCCACCATAATAGGGCCTCCTTGCAAACCCTGCTGAGGGGAATAGGGTGGTACAGAGGGAATTACAGAAAAGACCATTAAACTTGGAGAGTCCATTGCAGGACTCTCATGTTCAGACGCGCCATCAGCAATAGGTTGATGGTGGCCACCATCGAACCCAAAGCCCTCAGGACCAATTCCGCTGGGGGTGCCTGGGGTAGGAGGATGGCCCGCACATGGAGTCTTAAGGTCCGCACTCTGTCTGGAGTTAAGAGGGCTAGACGCCTGTTTGTGTCCAACCTTGCTCCGATGAAATCTATGGTTTGAGTTGGAGAAAGGGAAGATTTCTCTATGTTGATAGTGATCCTCAGCCGGGCCACTAGGTGAAGAAAGGAGTTTCTGGCTGCGCAGAGTAGATGCCCCGTGGGGGCGGTCAGGAGCCAGTCGTCTAGGTATGGGAAAACCTGAATGCCCTGCAGTCGCAGGTGGGCAGCTATCACCGACAAAACTTTGGTGAACACCCTGGGGGCTGTGGTGAGACCAAAGGGAAGGGCCCTGAATTGGTAATGGCTGGCTCCTAGCCGGAAGCGGAGAAACCTCCTGGATCGTCTGTCCATCAGAATGTGGTAGTACGCATCCTTGAGGTCTATAGAACACATCCAGTCATTCTCCCGCAGGAAGGGGAGAATGGATTGAAGAGTGACCATCCGGAACTTTTCCTTGGTTACCGACAGGTTCAAGAGGGATAGTTCGAGGATCGGTCTGAAGTCCCCCGTCTTTTTTGGCACCAAGAAGAACCTGGAGTAAAAACCTGATCCGTACTGGTCTGGGGGGACGTGCTGGATGGCTCTTTTTTCTAGCAGCCGCTGGATTTCCGCAGCTGCGGCCTCCCTCTGCTCGTGTGGGACGTCGGGGAGGTGTCTGGGATTGCGGGGGAAATGGGAGAAAGGGATCTGGTAACCTCTGGATATGATGCGAAGCACTCAGCGGTCGGTCGTGATGGACTCCCAAGCTGCTAGGTGCCTTGAGAAGAGCCTCCCGACTGCCTCCAGAGTGGAGCAGTCGGGTAACCCTTCAGGGCTGTTGCGTGGGCCGGTCAGAGAACGGTTCTCTGGACCCAAAGTTCCTCGGGCCCCCTCTGCCTCTAGGGCGGCGTCCACCCTGTCCTCCTCTGCTGCGGAAGGACTGGAGGTCCAGAGCGAAACGGGGCAGTTGCGACTTCCGGAACCACATCTTCTTCTGTCCCTTTTGGTTCTTGGAAAAGGACCTCTGGGGAGCAGAGAAGCGGACTCCGATGGCAGACGTCTTCCCGTCCTTCTCGCTTTGGACCAAGGTATCGCGTATAGTTTTGCCAAAAAGGGCAGAACCATCGAAAGGGGCATTAGCGAAAGACGCCTTAAAGGGTTCCGCGAAATCACAGTGGCGGAGCCAGGCCTGTCGCCTCATAACGACGCCTGCTCCTCTAGCTCTAGCGGCCCCTTCCGTGGCGTGGGACAGTAGCCGCATAGAGGTGTTCGAGATAGACCTGAGTGGCCATTCAGGAAGAGTACAACTTTTTGTCCGCCGACATGGACTCCGGGGGCAACGCGGCGTACTCTTTGCTAGGGTCTCGCTGCAGTCGTATGACATGTGCCATGTAGTTCAGTGACCTCACTGAGAAGGTAGCTGAACTAAAAACCCGCTTCCCTAATCAAGCCATCGACCAAGACTCCTTGTCTGGAGGATGGACCACGGGACTCTCCTGGGCTAATTCCCTTTTAGTGGCCGCCGCCACCAACATGGCATCTACAGGGGTTCCCTTACTCCAGTGTGATCTGTCGAAGGGTGGACTAAGTATTTTGTCAGGTCTTTTTGGGACTGGCTCCACAGTGTCCGGCTCCTTCTATGCCCTGGTAGTGATTAGATCTACCAGGGGGTCAGCTGGAGGGGACACCCAAGAGGTAGATGGGTCTGCTTCAAACGCCTCCAGGAACACAGATTCGTCCGAGGTAGGCTTTGGAGCAGACCACCCCCCCAATCCTGAGCATCTCCATGATGTTTCCAAATGAGACGTCCTCGGGGGGTGATCTTGAGGAACCTTCCCCTTCCTCTAAATCTGTGTCCTCAGTCAAGGACTCAGGGCAGTCCAAGTGCCTCCTCTTGCACTTGCGCTTGCGAGGAATCTCCTCGGGAGGGCTGTCCGAGGAGACCTCACCAGCAACGTCATGTTCCAATGGAACGACCTGGGACGTCAGAGCATGCTGTCCCTGGGACTGGCTGACGGAAGTCGGACCCATCTGAGATGGGGTGCAGGGTGGAGCCGTAGCCAGGGCCGGGGTTCTGAAATCCTTCGACAGAACCCTCTCCACTACGTCGAATGCCGAAGGAGAGCCGCTCTCTCTCGGATCAGAGAGCAGACCCTCCCTCGGATCAGACGGGCGGATCGGGGCTGGAGCCGACACGGTCGGATCCGAAGATCCAGTATGCTCCGACCTGGGCGGAGCCGAAGGCACACTGAGACCCTTGGATCCGAAGCTCGGCTCCGAGAGTTCTGATCCAAAAAAACGGGACCCGACAGACATGAGAGCATTGTCGGTGCCGAAGTACCAGATACTGTCGGTGCCGACCCCCCCCCCCCGGCGCTACCTGGCTCCAAAAACTCCGAACCCGGGAAGCGGGTTGGAGGAGGAGCAACTGGGGCAAAAAAAGGTGTCGGGGGGGGGGGGCAGGAGCACTCCCATCTGCAGCTGGGCCTGGAGGAATCTTCTCATCATCCGGTCCAAGTCTGCGTCCGTCAGGCTTCGAGTGGATCTGGATGAGGCCACCGAGGCAGGACGGTAGTGCCGCCTCGATAACCTCGATGGGGGCCGGGCCTCCTCCGGTCCCGGTGAAAAAGAAGGAGACAGGAGCCAAGGGGTGGAAGGCTCGGAAGTCCTGGAGGGAGAAGACCGCTTAGCCGGCGGGGCCGATGAAGAGGCCTCGGCCCGCCGCTTGTGGTGCCTCTCCTTCCGCTTCTCTTTCCTGGACTTCCTATCCTCCTGGCCCGAAGCGAGAGGTTGAGTCCTGGCCAGTGGAAGAGTGGCAGGAGTGGCAGCAGCCGCGGCAGGAGCCACCGCGGGATAGGAGGCCGAAGCCGCGTCCGGGGGCAGCAGTCCCGCCAGAACCAGCTTAGTCCTCCAGTCCTTAAGTGCCCTGGGGTTGAACGACGCACATATGGAGCAACCTGACGACAGGTGTCCAACCCCAAGGCACAACACGCACCGAGTGTGGTCATCCACCGGGGATAGCTTATGGCCACACTCGGTACACTTGGAAAAAACAACTTTTGGGGCCTCTGACATACTGAAAGAAAGCACACACGCTAGGCCCCAATACACAGCACACTACCTAACGCACTAACGAGGGTGGGGAAGGAAAACTATGAAGAAGATTAACAGACAGGTAAAAGGAAACTAATGAGGGACCTGTACACAACACACGCACACTAAATTTCCAAAAAAAACGAGAGAAAAACGGTAACATTTTCTCACAAAAAGACGCTAAGCATGGAACTCAGTGATTGAGCTGCTGGATGAAACCGTGGCAAACTAGATCTGAGGTCAGGTAGGGTTGGCAGGGGATTATGGGTAGGGGGAGGAGCTTGGAGCTCGGATCTATGCTGTTGGAAACTGCCGTCTCGGATCCGATATGGATCCGAAGACCCATAGGTTGATGCACAAATGAAGTTAACTACTTCAGATATTTAGTTCTATACTTATAGATTTAGTGAAATATTATTGGCAATATCTCCTTAGATTTGATGATTTACCTAATATTTTATGTCCATCAATAGTTATATCCTATAAGAAAGGCAGAAATGTAAGGGATATTTTGGTGCATAACCATTTTATATTTCCTGTTTTGCATTCCATCTTTAATATTGATATACCTTTAGGTACCTGTTTGTGTGGTCATTGCAACATATGTACCTATATTGTTAGAACATTTAATTTTATTAATGGACATGAATTTTATCTGAGATATTTGTGAGACAGAGAGCGTAATTTATGCTCTGCAGTGTCCCTGCAGCCTTACATATATTGGGAAACTAAAGGGTAATTTAAATGTAGACTGCAGGAGCACATTAGAAATATTAAAAACAAAAAAGTTGACAGCCCTGTGGTGAAATATCTTTTTAAAATATCATAATTCAAATCCACAGGTTTAAAAGTCACTATTTTAGAAAAATTATCTGTGGGTTTTTATTCAGATGGTATATATATATATATATATATATATATATATATATTTTTTTTTTTATATACACACGCATATATATATACACACACACACACATATATATATATATATATATATATATATATATACACACACACATATATATATATATATATATATATATATATATATATATATATATCTATATATATACACACACACATATATATATATATATATATATATATATATATATATATATATATATATACACACACACACATATACATATATATATATATATATATATATATATACACACACACACACACACACATATATATATATATATATATATATATATATATATATATATAAGGAAATTGGAAATTAATGTATAAAGTGTGTTCATTTTAAAATGTAATACCATGTCCCCTTTGGGATTAATTCTTGAGTGTGACTGGAAACTGTTGATCTGTATGGGCTAGGCTTATAAATGCCCTTGGGCAGATAGCCTAGTATGAACCTATGAATTAATTGTTTTTTAATTGAATGATTGATGTATAATTTTGTATTTAAGTAAGTGTGTTGTTTAATGGTTCATGTACTCCTTGAAGGCTTTGCCGAAGCACTGGAGGTGCAATAAACATTTTTTACGAGATTCAACAAGCATTTTTTATGGTCACTGGCTGTTGTTTTTTGACATTCTATTTTATTTTATTTTTGTGTGGTTGTTTAAAAATTCTAGTATTTAAGGAACAGGTGCTGAAAATGGATTAAGGCCTTTGGAGTAGGCCCAAACCGAGAACCTCTTCCATTTAATCTGATAAATGTTTCTTGTGCATGGTTTCTGAAAAGCGGAAAGAATTCAGACTACTACAGGAGAAAGCCTGGCACCTCTGACTATGGGTAAAATTGGAGGAACCATGCAGTTAACTTCATGGTCTTCTGGTCCACAGAAAGGAGTATGGATGGTTGAGTCAGTAGGTTTGGATATTGATCCAACATCCGTGGAGGACATAATAGTAGAGACCACAGGTTGGGGAAACATGTCTGTCAGGACCAAACCGAGGAAACGAGGATCACCCTGGCCTTGCACTGTCTTGCCTTCTATATGGATTTGTGCTTTTAGTGCAAAGGGAGAAAGGCATACAGGAGGCCTGGGGGCCATTTGTGGACCAGAGCATCCTTTGGTGACTGTCCCTTTGGAGGGATCAAGGCAAAACACCTGCTGCAACTGTTGTTTACACAGGATGCAAAACAACTGCAGCAAGGTTGGCCCCAGCGACTGAAAATTACATGTCATTGTAGGACTGAGTGACTACCTGTGTTTTGCTCAATCTGTCTGCAAATACATTGGTTAACCCCATGATGTGATGTGTGCTGCTATCAAAAAAGTGTTGTGAAGACAGTGCCAGACTCTCATGGCCTCTCGACATATAGGATAAGAATGGGTTCCCTCATTGCTTGTTGATGTACCATACCACTGCCACGCTGTCCATCTGAATGGAAATCACACTCTTGGGGAGAAGGCCCTCAAATGCCTGCAACACTAGGAGGACCATTCTCAACTCCAAGACAATGATGGGAAGACTGACCTCCAGAGATGACAATGTACCTTGGGATCATTCTCCCTTCAAAATGACCCCACCACCAGAAGAGAGCCATCTGTCATCACTGTTGTAATCGGAGATTCTACCTGGAAAGGGTGGCCCTCGGTCACAATTGGGAATGCTATCCAAGCAATGGGTTGTTTGCAGATCTGCGTAATTCATACTTTTGAATGTAAAGAGTGAATGGATTGAGATCACTGTACTACTAAAGCTCAGTGCAGTACTCTCATGCAGTATCTGCCTAAAGGGACCATTAGTACTGTGGACATCATGAACCCTAAAAGACACAGAAGTAACCTGGATGGTGATGGGTGCTGCATTAGATGTAAAGCTGTGAGATGAAGTGACAGAATTCTGACTGAGAAAGGCTGACTACTTACAGTTTGGTGTCGAGGTGGCATCCAATGAACTCTATACACTGTGTTGGAATTGGCTGGCATTTTGGTAGACTCACAGATATTCCTAAGCCTAGAAGCAACTGGAGTACCTGGTCCAAGTGGCATAACAGTAGATGCTCAGTGGAAGCTGTGAGAAGCCAATCACTGAGGTATGGGAAGACCTGGATTGCCAGTAGCCATAGGTTCACCACTACTACTGCCATGATCTTGGTGAACACCCTGGGGGCTGTGGTGAGGCCGAATGGCAGTGCCCAGAATTAGTAGCAATTGGCTCCTAGCCAAAACTGGAGAAATCTCATAGATTGCTCTGCAATTCTGCTGTGACACCAGGCGTCCAGAAAATCTATGGAGCACATCCAATCATCCTTCCCATCCTTCCTCAACAGAAGTAAAACACACTATACTACATTGTGGTCATTCAGAAGTTTGTCTAGTTTCACAAACTGGTACAGATGACTGGGATCTAAAATGGATCTGAGGTTCTCGGTTTTCTTTGGTACCAAAAAGAACCTGGAATTGACTCCAGATTCTAAGTGGTAGTTGTGACTGGTTGAATGACTTTTTCTAGCAGCTTTGAAATTTCTATGGCTGCTAAGTTCCACCAACTGGAGTGGAACACTGGGGACTTGCTTCTTTTTCTGAGGTAGCTGAGAAAAGGGAATTGAATAGCCTCTGGATATTTTTAGCACTCAGGACTCTGAAGTTACTCAGTGCCAAGCTTGAAGGTGAAGAGACAGGCATCCCCAGCTGCCTCCAGAGTGTAGCGGTCGAGCAACTGATCAGAAGTACTGAAAAGCTTTCTCAAAAATGGACTGCAAAAGCCTTGGTTATGCAGTCCACCTCTACCCTCCAAGGCATTGTCTACTACAATTACCTCCCCCTTTGACACGGAGAGATCTGTCACCCTGACAGTTATGGAAAGAGACTGTAATTTGCAGAACTACATCATCTTCCTCAAACTCTGGTTCTTACAGAAAATTCTTGGTGGGGTGGAGAAGTGTACTCCCACTGCAGAGAGTCTTAGCATCTTGGTGGCTTCTGGTAAGTGCATCTTTGACTTTTGGTCCAAACATGGTGGAACCATCATAAGGGGCATTAACAAAGGATGACTTAAAATTTTCTGTAAGATCCCAAAGCTGCATCCAGGCATGGTGAAGCATGACGATGACGGTGTCTGCTGCTCTGGCTATACCATCAGATGTATTAGAGAGTAAAGGCATGGCCACATCTGAGGAGGACAGTGGAGTGGTAAGTTGGGAGTCAACTGTTTTCTGAACATCTGCAGGCAGTACATCTAACAGGGACTTGGTGATCTTTTCAGTCACATCTCTTGGGAATCTTGTTAAATAAGCCAGATAGTTCAGCGATCTACGGGCAAAAGTCACTGATGCTATAGGCCTGCTTCCCAAATCTGTTCATCGCCCTAGATTCTCTATTAGGAGGATGAACAGAAGCAGCTTTCTTCCAACAGCTTCTTCACGGTGGCTGCTGCCCCAACCACAGTATCTGCTGGTGGATCCTTATTCCAGTGCTTCTTTGTCCATAGGTGCAGGTAAGATTCAATCGGCTTTTTAAGGGATGGGCTCCACCACACTGGAATCCTTCCATGCTCGTTGTGCCATAAGGTCAATAAATGGGTCAATGGGACATAGCGCCTAGGAAGATAATGGTCCATAACAAGAAGCTTCCAAGCATAGTTTCATCTGGAGAAGTGTCTTGGGATGATCAACCCCTTCTATGGTTCATTAATTTGAGAACATCATTAAATGCAACATCTTCAGAGAGGGAGTGAGAGGAACCCACTCAATCCTCAAAGTCAGTATCTTTGGTGAGAGACTCAGGAGAAGAGTCCAACTGCTTACAAGTTTGCATAGCAGTTTTCTGGGGGCATCTTCTGGGGAAGTAGAAGGTTCAGAATTGGAAGGGGAGCTGACAAAGCAGACTTCAGTGGAAGCCTTGGGACCAGCTGTCCCTGTCTGACAGGATGAAGAGGAAAGGAAATAGATGGCAGTTTTTTTTGGGGTGGAGCCAAACTGGCTGAAACCACCTGGTCAAATGCCTTGAAGGCCAAAGCTGCCACCAGCACTGAGGAATCCCTCTGATCCGAAGAAGAGAGGGAACTCTTGCCGCCAACTGTAAGTCCCGAAGCCGATCTTGTATCCAAGCTATCTAGGGTCAAAGCCTCAAGAAGGAGAGACTGCTCCAAGAATCTTGGTGTCGATTTACCTTAGAGCATTCAGTGAAACTGCACAAACAAATCCAGGCATGGTGGCAAACTGCAATGTTGGTGCCTGCTGCATGAGACGTACTGTCAGCTGAAAGTACAGTTGTGTACCTACCATAAATGTAGATGTTCGAGTATATTCACTGTTGCAGTCATTACACTTGGTTATCCTGCTGGCAGGCTACCCATAGTCAGCCTGAATTCAAAAGTCCTGGTCCGGCGTCGGTTGCTGTCGCCTCTTCCCCGATGTCAGTGCGCCAGGGGTATACAAGATGCAGCAGACGTCATTTTCTTCAGTTTTTCTTGCCCCAGATGTCAGGTGTCCCCAAGATGGAAGGCAATACATATTGCTAATAAAAACATACGGTAAAATAAAACCAATACCTTAATCTACAAGCAAATATACCACATAGGTTGTATAGGATAGAGAAGTATAGATAAGTCACAGCAAAGAAAGGGGGATGGAGGCTGGGTAACCTGGACTGCAACAGTGAATACACTTGAACATCTACATTTATGGTAGGTACACAACTGTACTATGTTCATCGTGTTTCACTGTTGCAGTCATTACACTTGGGTTGAATCCCAAAGCTGAGGTAGGGCGGCTGGGTCTAAATAGGATTAGGAGTGGCTATGAGGCCCTGCAGAACTGCAGTGGCAGCGCCTGCTCTGGATTTAGAATAAAGTGGTAGTGGATGAGAGAAAATAGGAGGTTCCATATTGTAATGAGCTGAAATAGCAGAGGCATGGATCTTAATTGATGAGAAGGATAGGCCTTTGTCCAACATCTCAGTTAAGTATTGTAAAATCTGAGGAATATTTGGAACAAGTGGTTCAAGTCCTTGTGCCTGGTTCCAAACACAGAATATCTTCCATTTTTCTGCATAAGATTTCCTGGTGCTGGGCCTCCTGGCTTCCAAAATGACACCCATAACAGCTTTAGAGAGAGGTGCATTCTGAGTGGCTATATTATTTGCCATGCAGCCAGATTTAAAGTTTTGTGATGGCTGTGCAGGATCAGATTGTTTTGTTGAGTCAGAAGATGAGGAATTTGAGGTAAAGTCCAGGCTGGGCCTTGAGACAAGCTCTTTAGGATTGGGTGCCAGTGCTGGCGTGGCCAGTCTGGGGCAATCAGAATCATTTTTGGCCCCTCTTGTCTGACTTTTAGGAGTACCATGGGAAGGAGAGGCAGTGGTGGAAAGGCATAAACTGTTAGGGTTTTCCAGCTGAATGACAGAGCACCCACTTTCCATGCTTGTGAGTGGCAAGTCCTTGTGCAGAATCTCTGTAGTTGGTAGTTGTGAGGGGAGGCAAAAAGATTTATGTCTGGGCAGCCCCATTGTCTTGTTATCATGCTGAAGGCCTGTGGATCTACTTTCCACTCATGAAGGTCCATGAGGTTTCTGCTTAGTTCGTCTGCCAGAGTATTTTCCTTTCCTGGCAGGAATTGTGCCTGCAGATGGACTTGATAGGTCAGTGCTGTGTTCCACAAAGTCATGGCTTTCCTGCAGAGGGGGTAGGAATGTGTGCCCCCTTGCTTGTTTATGTACCACATAACTGTAGTATTGTCCGTCTTTAGTAATAGTTGTCCTGGATGTAGTAGATCCTTGAAGGCTGTCAGGGCATTCTGTACAGCTAGCATCTCTTTTTGATTGATATGAAGATGCATTTGGTCCGCGGGCCATGTGTGCCCCCCAGGCATAATCCGATGCATCTGTTGTTAGTGTCTGCCTGGCTGTGGGTAAAGTGAAAGGCTGTCCCTTGTTGTGGTGACAGGTCAGTGCCCACCATCGAAATTCCTGTTGCAGGCAGGGAATAAGAGTTATTATTGTTTCCAGGCTGTGGCAATGTTGAATCCAAACACTTTTTAGATACCATTGTAGCTTCCTCATATGCAGTCCTTGCATATGGAATTAGTAGGCTGCAGGATGCCATGAAGCCCAAAGCCTGCAGAATTTTTCTTGCAGGTAGCTGGGTCTTTGTTGCCATCATTTGAAAGTAATGAGTCAGTTGCCTTTGCTTGTCTGGCGTGAGATAAACCATCTGGGCAGTTGTATTTAAGCTTGCATCCAGAAATATTATCTCTTGAGAGGGCACTAGCTTTGAATTCCTTTCGTTTACTGTGTACCCTAGGCAAATTAGTAATCTTTTTACAAACGCCAGATGCTTTAGTAGAATGTCCTTGCTCTCTGCTTGAATAAGGCAGTCGTCCAAGTAGGGATATATTTGAATTCCTTTTTGTCTGCAAAATGCAATTACTGGTGCCAGGCATTTTGTGAAGACCCTGGGCGCAGTACATAAGCCAAAGGGCAGTGCAGAGAATTGGTAATGCAGTGAGCCAGCTATGAATCTGAGGTATCTTCTGCAGGACTGTCTGATTGGGACATGCAGGTATGCGTCTTTGAGGTCCAAAGTAACTAGCCAAGCCTTCTTGCCCAGCATGGGTAGAAGCTGCTGTAGTGTCAACATTTTGAATTTTGGAACATCCAGGAAAGTGTTTAGAATAGACAGGTCCAGTATTGGTCTCCAGCCTTTGTCCTTTCAGGGTACCAAGAAAAGTCTTGAGTAAAATCCTTGCCCCTGTTCTTGCTGTGATACTTTTTGGATAGCCCCCATGTCCATGAGAGCAGAAATTTGTTTTTGTGCCTCTGCCCACTGATTTTGTGGCAGGTCTGGCATACCTTTTGACCTTGGAAGGGTGTGAAAGTTGAACCTGTAACCCTCAGAAATAATATTCAGTACCCATTTGTCCTGGGTAATCATGTGACAATTTTGTGAGAAAAGTGCTAGTTTCCCCCCTAAGGGTGCTGCTAAGAGGTAAGTGCTTGGCATATGTAGAGGAAAGTCATTGGGACTATTTCCTATAAGGTTGTGATTTGTCTTCTCCGCCTTTGGGGGCTGAAGCACCCCATTGTTTAGGTCTGTATGAGCCTTGGGGCTGAGAAATGCCTCTTGGGTGTCTGTATCTGCCTCTTTGTGGCCTGTCTGACAATGGAAAGGACCAATTTTTGGAAGGCCAGTTCCTGCTAAATCTAGGTGGCTGAGCCTGTAAAAAATCCTTTACAGTCGGCATTGATTTTGCTTTATCCTCCATTTTCCTTAACACCAAACAAAGTATCATGCTGTAATGGAGCATCCAATAATTTTGCTTTAATATGATCAGATAAATTCTGTTCTTTTAACCAAGCATGCCTTCGAATGACAGAACCTGTAACTGCGGCTCTGCAAGATGCCTCTAATGAATCAAAACCACATTGCAAAGTATGCTTTCCCACTTGTTCAGCTGCATGCAATAAATCCTGCATTTCCTTGTTCTCAGGACATTAAGAGCTTGTAAGCATTTTCTGTTTTAGCAAAGACATTAGGTATTGTTGATATTTAAGCATATGAAACTGGCAGTTTAAAGCCCTTACAGCTAAAGTAGCAGAGGTGTAAACCTTTTTCCCTCCATCTGTCCAGTGCTATAGAATCCCTATCAGGGGGAACAGGTTTTTTTTGCAGTGGAAGCCTTGACCCCTTTGGGACCCTGAGAAATAGTTTCTGGATCAGCAGCAGGGTTTTTATAAAGAAATTTATGAGAATCTGGAACCCTGTAGTATCTATCTGGCTTAACTGGTGCAGGGGGTAAAGAATTAGGAGTCAAACTGGATTCAGAATACACATCATCAACAATATCTAGTACAGAGGGGATAGCAAGAGGCCTGTGCTTAGGCAATAAAAGAAAATCTCTAAGCCTTTTCTTAGATTCTGAATAATCCTGGCTCTCCCAATGGAAATGTTCCCTCATGGTGTGCAGGGTTTCCCCAAAAGAGTAGTCCTCAGGAGGAGAGGCTGAAGGGATAGATTCTTCAGCATCAGAGTCCTCATAGGGAGGAAGAGACTATCCCTGTTCTGAAGAGGAATCAGAAGAAATACAGACCTGATCAGAGAAGTCATAGTCAGTGTCTTGCCTAGGCCTTTTATCAGGAGGGGGATGGGAGCCCCTGATCAAAGTAATTAGGCCCTCGGCCATTTTAAGCATGTTTCTTTGGCATGGATGACTGTCCAGGAGAATGCATACTTGTTTCTTTGTCTTTAATGGTGTTTTAGACTTTGCCTTGGCTGCTGAAGAGGTCTTGATAGTAAGCTGTGTAGGTCTGAAAACACCCTCAGAAGCCGATGCCTGCTCAGCGGCTCTGGACCCATCTGAGGGAATTGTTTCCGTAGGCCCAATACCTTGAGTTTCCAGAGGCCTAGCTGTCTCCACGTGAGAGTCGGAGGCGGCCTGTGGCTTTGAGGTAGCGAGTGTCAGGGGATGCGAAAGCACCTCACTGAAAAGTGGCGACTGGCCTAGAAGAGGCTTCGTCGTCGGTTTTGGACCTTGGATGCCTGTCTTTTTCTTTGTCTTTGCGCTTTTTAAGGACTCCAGTCGCCGGTTGTTCCAACGGCATTATATAATTAAACCACCGGACAAAGGAATGAAAAGCAAAATCGAACAGACGCTTAATAGTGCGATTGTTGAATCTAGCACAAAACAGACAACTAGCAATGTCGCGGTCAGGGCCTAGGCAAGGAATACAGTAAGAATGAAAATCCTTATGAGGTATTTGCTTCCCACAAGAAATACAATTGTTAACTTTTATTGACATCGGACTGGAGCAAGAAAAAGTTTCCCCAACGGGGTACTTAACTTTATTGAAGACTTTGGATCTGAAATTCAAATTCGAAAATCTCAGGAGTCGGCCGACTGGCACTTGCGAACTGCTTTTGCTTTGAGCACCGTGGGGCAAGAAAGACTGGAGAAAATGGCGTCGGCTGCATCTTATATACCCCTGGAGCACTGACATCAGGGAAGAGGCAACAGCAACAGACACCGGACCAGGACTTTGGAATTCAGGCCGACTGCGGGTAGCCTGCCAGCAGGATAACCCAAGTGTAATGACTGCAACAGTGAAACACGATGAACATCTGGAAATGAGTCTCATGGATACATTAGAAATCAAAACCATGGTTGATAATGGAGTCTCCAAAGTCTTAGACTGTTGAGATGTCATCGACTTGGACATTTTGTACCAAACCCCTCAAATCTAGTCAAGAGTGCCATATAATTCTGCTAATTAAGTACAAATGTGGCTGATGTAAAAGCATGCTTCTCAAGTCAGCGCAATGCCAGAAACTCCCTATTCCAGAGGTGGACCGACGGGCTCTCAACAGACATCTCCATTTTCATGGCTGCAGCAAAGATGACGTCATCAACTGTGTAATCCTTGCTCCAAAAGGACCTATCGATATGGAGTATCAGTATCTTGTCAGACTTACAGAAAATAGGCACCACTGCACTGGGTTATCTCCTAGCTTCTGTAAAATCAGGTCGATGAGGGTGTCCAGAGGGTGCAACACATAAGATGTGGATGAGCCCACACCAAAGGCTTTAAAAAAAAAAATGGGCTTCTGTAGTACACTGCCCTCACTGTTGCATCAATTCTAAGAGGTTGCCAAAAGAGGCATCACATCAAGGGGACTTTGGAGACCCTTCCTCTTTAAGGTGGAATCCCAGCAAGAGACTCTTGGGGCGAATTAAAGTGCTTCCTCTTGCACTACCTCTTCCTGTGAACCTCCGAGAGAGGATGGAGCTTCTGGGGGGAGGGGGTAAGGAAGCCAAACAGGAAACCCTGTCCTGGTGCTGCTCAAAGCCTGTAGGTGTGAGATGTCCCAAAGACAGCTCTAGAGATATGGAGACACTAGATGGAACCGAGGATCGGGATAGATAAGACACCAGTGCAGAAACACCAGTCTCAGAATGTGAACCCGGACACCTGGAAATTCCTGTTCTAGCAGCTGATCCTGACAGGTCCAAAGTAGAGACTAGACTTGAGCTGTACAAAGCAGAAGCACTTAGATGTGTAGGGGGAGATTCAATAATTTCAGTCTGAAATGACCCTGGGCCCTTGGCTCCATGGCGCATACGGCTCCAAGAAAATCAGAGTCAAGTACATCAAGGAAGAGGCTAGAACCAAAGTCAGCCACCATTAACACTGACAAACAGAATATGGTTTTGTGTCGGAACCATGGTCACAGACACAGAGATTTGGGCCAAAAGAAGAATGACAAATGAGGCAAAAGGGGAACCCTCTGGTCTGAGGAGGAGGGAAGAATAAAAACAAAAAGTGGCACAAAAGCAGAACCAAGTACCACTAAAACATAAAAAACACTGCCTTCGGAACACCAGTTTGCAGAAATAAGTAGTCTGTAGATGCAATCCCAAATTCTTTAATAAATCACAGCAAGTAAAAAAAGATGTTATGTACTTATCATAAAGTTCCATGTGAGTTGTTCATCTCACCTTTATTCTTACACATGGGTTCAGAGCCGAGCCAACGGCTCAGAGTTGGCCGCTTTACTAGCTAAAGATCTCAGAGTAGCTCGAGGCCAGGCCCCTATCCCATGATGCTCTCTGTCCTACCTCCGATCTAGTTTGCTGAACTCGGTACGCCTCAGATCTAGTCTGCTGAACTCAGCACGAACAGGTATAACTCACTAAATACTCCAGCCAGAGTAAGAAGGCCCACGAGACTACCAGACCCCAAGTCTACTCGCTCTTCGAGACCCTGGAGGGGGAAGGCGGGTGGGAATGTAAGAATAAAGGCGAGATGAACAACTCACATGGAACGTTATGGTAAGTACATAACTTCTTTATGTGAAGTTGTTCAATCTCGCCATTTATTGTTATACATGGGTAGCGTCCCAAGCACCTTAATCCTGGGTGGCTCAAGGGAGTATATTCCTGAGCACAGTGGAACCAAAGGAAGCCCTGTCCCTGGAGGCCCTGTCCACTTTGTAATGAGTGATAAAGGTATGAGGCTTAGACCAAGTGGCAGCTGCACATATAGTGTCCAAAGGTAAACGAGCCGTATAAGCCGAAGAAGTGGAGACTGCTCTAGTTGAATGGGCCGTCACACCATGCTCTAACGTTTGGTTCGCTGAAGAGTAGATAAATTTAATGCAGTCAGCCATTTGGAAAGGGTAACTTTAGCAACTGGTAATCCTTTCTTAGCGTCAGCATAAGATACAAAGAGTTGGTCAGATCTTCTAAATTCCTTTGTCCTGTCCAAACAGAATCTTGATTGTCTATGGACATCAAGTTTATGCAACATGTATTCCAACTGATTAGAATGATTAATGAAAAAGGTTCGAAGTTCAATAGTTTGGTTCAGATTGGTCTCAGAACACACCTTTGGCAAGAATGAAGGATTAGTCCTCAGTGACACCCAGTCTGGATGGAACACCAGATATGGGGGTGTGATAGAAAGGGCTTGAAGCTCAGATACCCTGCATGCTGAAGTAATGGCCACCAAGAAAATAAGTCTTCCAAAAAAGAAATTTCAACTAACAGGATGATGCAGGCTCAAAGTGGGGAATCATAACATGTGACAGCACAAAATTTAGATTCCAGGGAGTAAAGGGTTGTCTAACAGGTGGCCTAAGATGAATGATGCCATTAAGGAAGGCCCTACATAATCTGTGAGACATTAAATTAGAACCTTCAGCTCCGAGGTGAAAATTCGAGATCGCAGCCAACTGAACTCTAATGGCAGCTGCAGCACCTTCGTGAAAAAGCTTAGATAAGAATTCCAGGATATTAGCAATTGGGGCAACATAAGGATCAATGTTATTCTGAGAGGCCCAAAAAGCAAATCGCTTCCATTTACTAGAATACAACTTTCTAGTAGAAGCTTTATGAGAAGATACAAAAATGTGCTGTACCTCCGAAGAAAAATCGTGCGACCTGGCTAGGTAGAGAATCGGAGCAGCCAAGCTGTCAGTCTGAGGGAACGAAGGCAGGGATGGAGGGCCCCTGACGAATGTGTCAGTAAGTCTGGAACTGGGTCCAGAATCCAAGGTTCCTCCAGTTGATAGAGTCGGAGAAAGGGGAACCAAATCTGATGAGGCCAAAAAGGGGCTATTAAAATTACAGTCCTTCCCAGGGTTTTGGCTTTCTGCAAGAATTTCGGAATCAGACGTATAGGTGGAAAGGCATACAGGAGTCCTGGGGGTCAATCGTGCACGGGCGAGTCCTTTGGGCTGTCCCCTGGTGGGGGATGCAGGGTAAAGTAGCTTCTGCATTTGGCATTCATATGGGATGCAAACAGGCTGCAGCAAGGCTGGCCCCATCTGCGGAAAATCTTCTCCGCAACTCTGTTTTTGAGAGACCACTCGTGCAGTAGCAGAATGGCCCTGCTCAGTTTGTCCACTATCATGTTGGATTTGCCTGGGATATGCACTGCTATAAGAAAGCGCCCGGTGGACACAGCCCACTGCCAAATTCTCAAGGCCTCTCGATACAGGGAGTAAAGACTTGGTTCCCCCTTTCTTGTTGATGTACCAGACTACAGACATGTTGTCCGTCTGTATCACAATCGTCCCTAGAGGCAGAGAGTCATGGAAGTGCTGCAACGTCAAAAGCACCACTCTCAGCCACAGAACACTGATGTACAACTGTGACTCTGTCTCCGACCAGGTGCCTCGGGCTGTTCTTCCCTGAAAAAGCCCCCACCCCACCCTATCAGAGAAGAGTCCATGGTCACCGTGGCTGATGGTGGGGGGAGAACGAATTGCTGACCCACTGAAACTTGTTGGCTGGTCAACCACCAGCAAAGATGCTTCTTGCATGAGTCCGTAATCATGATTAAGAATGACATGGGAAGTTGTTGGTACGACCACTGGGTGAATAGTAACCATTGAAGAATCCTCGTATGCATACGTCCCACGGGAAAGTACAGTTTTGTACCTACCATACATGTAGATGTTTGAGTGTTGACACTGCTACAGTCATCACACTTGGGTTATCCTGCCATCAGGCGGTCCCGCAGTCGGCCGGAGATCCAAAGTCTTGGTCCGGCGTCGGTTATCGTCGCTTCTTCCCTGACGTCAGTGCGACAGGGGTATAAAAGAGGCAGCCGATGCCATTTTCTTCAGTTTTTCTTGCCCCAGATGTCAGGTGCCCCCAAATAGGAAGGCAATACATACTCCTATGTAAACATATGTAAGCAGGAAAGTAATGGCAGTAGCTGTAAGCAAATACACCATATAGAGATGCATCAAATTGAAAGTATGCAACTGGAGTTGTACAAAAAACCCTGGAATGAAGAGGGGATGGTGGGAGGGTAACCTGGACTGCAGCAGTGTCAACACTCGAACATCTACATTTATGGTAGGCACAAAACTGTGCTATGTTCATCACTGCTGCAGTCATCACACTTGGGTTGAATCCCAAAGCTATGGATGGGTGGCTGGCACTAAATCGGGTTAGGTGAAGTCAGAATGCCCTGAAGAATTGCAGTGGCAAAGCCAGCTCTGGTTTTTGAGTATAGTGTTAAGTGGTAATGCTTGGTAAAGGTGTGCACTGAACTCCAAATTGCAGCCTCCAAAATATCCTTTGTTGGTACCCCTCTGAGAAAGGCTGCTGAGGTTGCTGTAGCCCTGGTAGAATGGGACCTAATATTTACAGGCACAGTTTTCCCATGGTGTGTGTAGCAGAAGCGGATACAATGAGCTATCCATGTAGAGATAGTCTGTTTTGAAATAGCCTTTCCTTGTGAACCTGCAGCATAGGATACAAAGAGTTGGTCAGTCTTTCTGAAGGTCTTTGTCTTATCCAAATAAAAATGTACTTGTCTATGAATGTCCAAAGAGTGAAGGAGTCTTTCTCCTTTATTCTGGAGGTTTGGATAAAAAGTGGGTAAATGAATGGTCTGATTCAGGGCCACACTGGATGCTACCTTTGGCATAAAGGTAGGGTTAGTTCGTAATGAAACTCTGTCTTGATGAAAAATGATGAAGGGTTCCACTGCCATTAGGGCCTGTAGCTCTGAAACCCTGCATGCTGAGGTGATTGCCAGCAGCAAGGCTGTTTTCCAGGACAAGTATTGTAACTCTGCTGAGAAGGCTGGTTCGAAAGGAGCAGTGTTAGTTTTTCTAAAACAAAGCTGAGGTCCCACGCTGGAGTTGGAGGTCTTCTGGGCGGTCTTATATTCTTAGCCCCTCTGAGGAACTGTCTTAGTAAAGGATGTGAGAATATAGGAGGATCCGTATTGTAATGAGCTGAAATGGCTGAAGCATGGATCTTAATGGAGGAAAAGGAAAGGCCTTTGTGTAGCATCTCAGTTAAGTATTGCAGTATCTGAGAAATATTTGGGATCCAAGGATTTTGGCCTTTAGCCTGTTTCCATGCGCAGAATCTTTTCCATTTGTCTGAGTATGTTTTTCTGGTGCTGGGCCTCCAGGCCTCTATAATGACATCCATGACCTCCTTTGAGAGAAGTGTTGATTGGTTATTCAAGTTATTTTCCATGCACCCAAATTTAAAGTCCTGAGCTGACCGTGAAGTATCTGAGAGTTTTGCTGAGTCAGCAGGTGTGGAAATTGAGGTAAAATCCATGGAGGGCTGTGCGCCATGTTCCTTAGCATTGGGTACCAGTGTTGTCGTGGCCAGTCCGGAGCAATAAGGATCATTTGTGGCCTCTCTGATCTGACCTTCATTAACACCTTTGCCAGTAGAAGTAGTGGAGGGAAGGCATAGACTTGTCAATGTTTTCCAACTGAATGATAGGGCATCCACTTTCCAGGCTAGTGTATGGTATGTCCTTGTGCACAATATTTGTAGTTGGTAATTGTGGGGGAGGCAAAAAGATCTATGTCTGGTCTTCCCCATCTTCGAGTTATCATTGAGAATACTTGTGGATCTAGTCTCCACTCGTGAGGATCTGTGATATTTCTGCTTAGCTCGTCTGACAATGTGTTTTCCTTTCCTGGCAGGAATTGTGCTTGCAGTTGAACTTGGTAAGTCAATGTTGTGTTCCACAAGGTCATTGCCTGTCTGCATAAGGGGTAGGAATGTGTTCCCTCCCTGTTTGTTTATGTACTACATAACTGTGGTGCTGTCTGTCTTTATTAGTAGTTGATCTGGATGTAAGAGGTTCTTGAAAGCTGTCAGAGCATTTTGCACAGCTAACATCTCCTTTTGGTTGATGTGTAGATGCATTTGATTTGCAGACCATTTGCCCTGTAAGCACTGTCCTGCCATGTGTGCTCTCCAGGCGTAATCCGAATAATCTGTTGTTATTGTCTGCTTTGCTGTAGGTAAGACAAAAAGGAGACCCTTGTTTAGGTGACATGCTTGAGCCCACCATAGAAACTCTTTTTGAAGGCAGGGAATGATTGGTATAATTGTTTCCAAGGTGTGACTGTGTTGAGTCCATACACTTTTCAGGTACCATTGCAATTTCCTCATATGCAGTTTGGCATATGGAATTAGTAGAATGCAGGATGCCATGAACCCCAAGGCCTGCAGGATTTTCCTTGTAGGGAGCTGGGTTAATGTTGCCATCATTTTGAAATATTGAGTCAGTTGTCTTTGTTTGTCTGGCGTGAGACAAGCCATCTGGGCCATTGTATTTAAGCTGGCACCCAGGAATATTATCTCTTGTGAGGGCACTAGTTTTGATTTATTTTCGTTTACTGTGTACCCCAGGCAACTTAGTAGTTTTATTACAAACGCCAGATGCTTTAAAAGAATGTCCTTGCTGTCTGCTTGAATAAGGCAGTCGTCCAGATATGGGTAAATTTGGAATCCTCTTTGTATGCAGTATGCAATTACTGATGCCAGGCATTTTGTGAATACTCTGGGCGCAGTAGATAAGCCAAAGGGCAGTGCAGAGAATTGATAATGCGTTGTACCTGCCAGAAATCTGAGGTATCTTCTGCAATTTTTTTCTGATTGGGACATGCAGGTATGCCTCCTTGAGGTCCAACGTTACCAGCCAAGCCTTCTTGCCCAGCATGGGAAGAAGCTGCTGAAGTGTGAGCATCTTGAATTTGGGAACCTCCGGGTATGTGTTTAGAATTGAGAGGTCTAAAATGGATCTCCAGGCTTTGTCTTTTCTTGGAACCAGAAATAGTCTTGAGTAAAATCCTCGTCCTTGTTCCTTTGTAGGTACCTCTTGAATTGCTCTCATGTCCATGAGAGCTGTAATTTGTCTTTGAGCCTCTGCCCATTGATTTGGTGGCAGGTTTGGCATGCCTCTCATTCTTGGTAAAGTGTGAAAGTGGAATCTGTAGCCTTGAGAAATAATATTTAGAACCCATTTGTCTTTTGTTATGATGTGCCAATTCTATGAAAAAAGAGCTAGTTTTCCTCCCAAAGGGGCTGCCAGGGTAGTTTTGCTTGGCAGACAAAGAGGAAAGTCATTGTGTTTGTTTTCTGAAAGGTTGTGATCTGTCTTCTCCTCCTCTTTGAGTTGCTGCAGGCCATTGTCTAGGTCTGAAGGAACCTTGTGGTTGACCTCTGCCTCTCGGGCGTCTGTATTTACCCCTTTGAGGTCTGTCTGAAGCAGGAAAGGACCAGTTTTTTGATGGCCAGTTTCTGCTGAAACGAGGGGGTTGTACCTGTAAAAAATCTTTGACAGTCTGCATAGATTTAGCCTTTTCTTCCATTTTCTTTAAAACTTCCTCTGCTTTAACACCAAATAAGACATCCTTCTGTAAAGGTGCATCCAATAATTTTGCTTTAACATGTTCTGGCAAAGTTTGTTCTTTTAACCACGCATGTCTATGTATTACAGACCCTGTGACAGCTGCTCTACAGGAAGCTTCCAATGAATCAAATCCACATTGCAAGTTATGCTTTCCCACTTGTTCTGCTGCATGTAACAAGTCCTGCATTTCTTTGAAGTCAGGCTGCTCCGTATGAGTGAGCATTTTCTGTTTTAATTGAGACATCAAATACTGCTGGTATTTCAGCATGTGAAATTGACAATTTAAAGCCCTCATAGCTAAAGTGGCAGAAGTATACACTTTCTTCCCCCATCTGTCTAGTGCTCTTGAATCCCTTTCAGAAGGGAGTGGATTCTTAGCAATAGAGGCCTTAACCCCTTTGGGACCCTGGGAGATGGTTTCAGGGTCTGCAACAGGGCTTTTATATAAAAATTTGTGTGAATCAGGGACTCGGTAATACCTGTCTGGTTTAGTTGATGCAGGAGGTAAGGAGTTTGGATTAAGACTAGATTCTGAGTAGACATCATCCAAAATGTCTAAAACTGGAGGAATTGCAAGGGGTCTGTGCTGAGGCAGAAGAAGAAACTCACGGAGTCTTTTCTTAGAGTGAGAATAATCTTGGCCTTCCCAGTGGAAATGTTCCCTCATTGTGTGTAAAGTTTCCCCAAAAGAGTAGTCTTCTGGGGGGGATGCTGAGGGCATGGATTCTTCAGCATCTGAATCTTCATAAGGTGGAAGGGAATAATCCTGCTCCTCAGAGGAAGCTGAGGAAATGGAAACTTGGTAAGAAGGATAATCTTCCTCCAGTCTAGGCCTTTTGTCAGGAGGGGGATGGGAACCCCTGATAAGGGTAATTAAACCTTCAGCCATCTTAAGCATCTGTTTCTTAGGCATAGGGGCCTGTACAGGAGTCTGTTGACCAGGCTTTCTTACTTTTAAAGGGGCTTTTAACTTGGCATAACACTTAATAGTAAAGAGTCGTCGGTCTGAAAACACCTTCAGAAACCGAAGGTCTGTCTACAGCATCAGAATCCCCTTCAGGATTGGCGTTCGTTGGGCCTAAAGGAATCGGCTCCTGAGGCCCAGCTATCTCGGTCTGGGAGGCCATCTGTATTTCCAAATCTGCGGTCATCAGGGGCTGCGTAGGCACCTCACTGAAAACCGGCGACAGGCCTAGCTGAGGTCTCAGTATCTGGTTTGGTTCTCGGTTGCCTGTCTTTGCGTTTTTTATTCATTCTGGTAGTTGGTTGCTCCGACTGCATGCTGTAATTAAACTTTCTACCAAAATAATGTTGGGCAAAATCTACCCGACGCTTAATAGTACGTTTGTTAAACCTAGCACAAAACCGACAACCAGTGACATCGTGGTCTGGGCCTAGCAAGGAATACAATAAAAATGGAAATCCTTATGAGGTATTTGCTTCCCACAAGAAATGCAATTATTAACTTTGTCTGACATCGGTCTGAGGCAAGAAAAGTTTCGTTTCCCCAACGGGGTACTTAGCTTTAGAGAAGACTTCGGTCTGAAATTCGATTTGAAAATCTCAGGAGTTGACCGACCGTCACTTGCGAACTGCTTCTGCTTCGGGCACCGCGCGGCAAGAAAGACTGAAGAAAATGGTGTCGGCTGCCTCTTTTATACCCCTGTCGCACTGACGTCAGGGAAGAAGCGACGACAACTGATGCCGGCCCAAGACTTTGGAACTCCGGCCGACTGCGGGACCGCCTGATGGCAGGATAATCTAAGTGTGATGACTGCAGCAGTGTAACACGATGAACATCTACCAAGAGTGTAGCTGCCATGGTGCCTAGTAGTTTTAGTACTTGATAGGTCGGTACTTTTCTTCTCTGCAGAATGTCCGAGACCCGGTTTCGGAGAGTGGCTAGTCTGTCCAGGGGCAATCTTACTGTGGCAGTGGCAGTGTCTAGTTCTGTTCCGATAAAGGAGATACGCTGCGGTGGCGAGAAAACGCAGACTTTTCAAAATTGACAGTGATGCCTGAGAGCAGAATTTGAGTGTGTGACCCCTGGACAGAATTAGTTGATGCCTGGAGGCGGCGATAAGGAGCCAGTCGTCCGGATATGGAAACACTCGGAATCTTAGATGCCTCAAGTGAGTCGTAAACACTCTGGGGGCTGTTGCGAGTCCAAAGGGTAGTGCTCGGAATTGGCAGTGACGGGCTCCCAGCCGGAAATGCAGATGATCTCTGGATAGCCTGGCCATTTTGATGTGGTAGTACGCAACCTTGAGATCTATAGAGCACATCCAATCGCCCACTCCGAGGAATGGGAAAGTAGACTGAAGTG
Organism: Protopterus annectens; assembly: GCF_019279795.1. Taxonomy (NCBI): domain Eukaryota; kingdom Metazoa; phylum Chordata; order Ceratodontiformes; family Protopteridae; genus Protopterus; species Protopterus annectens. Next base: position 101,476,159 of record NC_056742.1, read on the forward strand.
TGACCATCCGGAACTTCTCCTTCTTTACAAATGTGTCGAGTCTGCTGAGATCCAAAATGGGCCTCCAGTCCCCTGTCTTCTTTGGAACTAAAAAGAATCTGGAATAAGTTCTGGATCCTATCTGGTCTGCTGGGACTGGCTGGATGACCCTCTTTTCCTACAGCCTCTGGATTTCTATGGCTGCCTGATCCCGGAGACTGGGTGGAACGTCTGGGATTTTTTTGCCAACAGGTGGATTTTCTAAAAATGGAATGATGTATCCTATGGTAACGATGCTTTGTACCCAAGAATCTGTTGTAATTCCTAGCCAGGCATCAGGATACAAAGCCAAGCGACCACCTCCAGAGCAGGACAGTCAGGCCTCCTTTCAGGAGCAGTGATAGGGCTTACCAAGGAACTGATCCCTGTCGCCCTGGTTCGGCGGAACCCCTCTGCCGCTGAGGCAGCGTCTTCCATTATTGCTCCCTCCTCTATCCCTGGAGGGGGGTTCACTACATGTGTTCTGGAAAGCTCCTTGGGACTTTCGAAACCACATTTTGCCACCTTTCTGCCCTTTGGGGTATGGTCTGGTAGGGACGGAAAAACGGACTCCTATGGCAGATAGAGTCTTTCCCTCTTGCTCACACCTAGTGAGAGTCTCCTTGACTTTGGGCCCAAAAAGAGAAGAGCCATTGAATAGGGTGTTGACAAAGGAAGACTTGAAGGCTTCCGCAAAGGAGCATAAGCGCATCCAGGACTGTCTCTGAAGAGCTATCGCTGAAACCGCTGCCAGACTCGAACCGTCAGCTGCATAGGAAATGAGCCGCATGGACGAGTTCACAATGGAGTTAAGGGTATTAAGTTGTGCTGTCACTTTGTCAGAGAAAGCCCTATCTGTATTACCCTGCAGAGTATTTACAAGCTCTTTCAGGAGATCTCTTTGAAGATGGGTAAAATGAGTCAAATAGTTAAGCGATCGCATAGCAAAGGTCGCAGAACTAAAGATGCATTTCCATATCTGTCCATCGTCCTGGAATCCCTATTAGGAGGATGGACAGTAGAAGAGGTTTCTGACATCTCTTTCTTGGTGGCCGCGGCCGCCACCATCGCATCAACGGGGACTCTCTTAATGAGGAACAGCTTGTTTTGGGGGAGGTGATAAACTTGCTGGGCCTCCGAGGGACCAGTTTCATAGTATCAGGAGACTCCCACACCCTTTGGGCAACCAATTCGATCACTCGTCGAAGGGCGGAGTCACCCAGGAGGTGGAAGGTTAAGACCCAAGGGCCTTCAGGAGCACTGACTCATCCTCAGTAGGGCTAACGGACTGCCAGTCACCCCTCTGCTTTAGGACTTCCAGGATATCTGCAAAGGTGATATCCTCCGAGAGGGACCGTGGGTACCCTTCCGATTCCTCTAAGTCAGTGTCTGATGTCAAAGATTCCTGCAGGGAATCTAGATGCCTCCTCTTGCATTGACTCTTCCTTGGTACCTCATCAGTGGGGGCTTCTTAGTGTGGTCTCAGCAGACCAAGTGTCACCCAATGGGGTTACCTGAGGCTCCGGGTCTCGACGCTTCACAGGGACCTGCGATGTAGAGGCAGAAAGTGGCACTTTAGTGGAGGAAGAGGAGGGACGTGATGATGTGTGTGTCTTAGATGACATAACCCTCCTCATGGCATCGAAGGTGCCACTGCTCCGACCCAAGGAAGATGCTGATTCCGAACAAGATGGCGACTTCCCCGGCACCGAGACAGTGGGCTCCGAACCAGAGGACTGAGCCGAGGTCATCCGCACCAAAGCCCCGAGAGGAAGGGTCGGAACCGATACATCGGTTCGACCCCCCCCCCCCCGGAACAGACGAGAGAGTGTCAGCTCCCAGACTCTTCAAATGGAACCGAAGAAGTCAGGGTTGATGGTGCCGAAGGCACTGGAACGGGCCTCGGCTCCGAAGGTTCCACAACCATCAGGTCCTCCTCCTCCGAAGGCCCTGCTCAGCTCGGAGGAGTAGTAGTCACAGCCGGTGGGATGGTTTCAGGCCTCGAGACCTGTTGGGTCGAAGCAGATAGCAATTTAGCCAGTGCTGGGTTCTCCAGAAGCCTCTGCACCACCCGGTCCACATCCACATTAGAAAGGGCCCTTGAAGAACAAGTCAAAGAAACCGAAGACGCCACCGATTGAAGGTTGGGTGACTTCAAGGTTTTGGAGACCGTTCCAAGACTGGGAACTGGCTCCGAAAAACTTGCTCCGTGCACGGCTCGGAAGACTGCAGAGCCGGCGATTGCACCTTCACAGTACGGCTCGGAGCCGATGACTTGGGCTCCGAGGATGCCTTCGAAGACTTCGACCCCTTCGATGACTTGGAGGTCTGATCAGCCTTGTCCAAGGTCTCTTGGAAATCTGGCTTCAACAAGCCTCTATCTACCAGCTTCCTTCTTCTCTACAGTAAAACCCTACTACTGAAGGAATGGCAGATAGAGCAATCCTCCTGGAGGTGCACAGGCCCCAAACAAACACAATTTACATGGGTGTCCATAATGGACATCTGCCCACATTTTGGACACTTCTTGAAGCCAGATTTCTGTTTCTCCTTATGGTTAGACATTGTTATAGCTACAGAAACAGTAAATGATCCAAAATACTGTACTAGTTGTCAGATCCGTGAACAACCTTCAATGTAAACCAAGAAAATACAGTAACACTAACACAGAAAACATGGTTACTGAAAGTGAGCACACAGCACACTCTAAATATACTAACAATTCTAAGTTGCCAGATCCCTGTACAACTTTAAGGATATATGCAATATTATAAATGTATATAACTAACGACTAAACACAATCCTAACCATCCAACATTTTATATATATATATATATATATATATATATATAATATATATATATATATATATATATATATCTTTTAATAAAGTTGATTTCTCTGCTGGCATGGGCTGGCCGTTTTACTGATTTTACAAGATGACTTGGGTCTGGTATGGTGAAGCCTGGACTCGAAGAAAGAACGTTTTTGAGGAAAAGTCTAGATCTGCTGTAATGGAAATGAAGGGCAACTGGAACCAAATGAACGCAGGAGATGCTGAAAGCTATAGGCTGATAATATTCTGTGTTGGATAACAGTAGAGTCCAGGGACAAAGCCATAATGGAATGAGAATGGTGCCACGGGGCTACCAACTCTGGAGAAACAGAGTCAATGGAGGCGAGGGCCCTGGGGCCTTTGGATCCAGAAAAAACTTACAAGGGAGAAGCCCACAGAACGTTTGTGGACATCCACTTTTTTTTTTTGCTCTCTCTGTTACTCCTTACCTCATTCACCCTCTCTTTCCATCTGCCCCTTCTGGTTCTTGTCAGATTTCCTACCCTTTGTCTTTTTCAAAGTTTTCTTAGAGGAAGCAAGAGACAGAGCAGGGACTGAAATAGTACATATGCCCTTTAACATAAGTTTGAGTGTCCAGACAGCTAGTGAGGTCTAACAATCAGTATCAAGGTGGACTACCCCTAGGCAATAAACACAATGCTTGGTAGAGTTTTTTGGGGGCAACTTATGCCCACATCCCAGACATTTTTTTTATGCCCAAAGTCTTGCCTATTACTACTGCAGTAACAGACTATAATGGCAATCACATACACAGTTAAGCAACAATATTCAAATCCAACAGCAGTATAACTAGCACTAACCCAACCGAGCTACATGCCCTAATAGACTATAAACATTTTTTGGAAGAGAAAGAAATGAGCAGAAGCTCCCAAATATAAAATGGCGGAAGCAGGGAGAGAGACACAAACAGATGGTCACACAATTCAAGATGGAGATGAAAACCTGACTCTCAAAGTGGAAGAAAAGAAATTTCTACACTTCTAAAGAGTATTCACTAAAAGCAAACAGGAGTATGACAGGAAAAATATCAAAGAAAAAAATGACTTAGCAGTGGAGTTTCGTATGATACGTCTAACAATGGAAGCCTCAAACAACGTTTAATACGACGTAGGAATGCAGGGCATTATGGGAGATGTGCTGGATCTTCGGAGATGAAGATATGGACGGAAAGACACCATCGGATTATAATTCATTACAACCTAGTGACTCTTCTAGGAATTTTTAAAGTTACATTCTACTTACACCTTCGGATGTCAAATATTGCTTGCTCATATGTGCATTAATGATTTCAAAACAATTCTACATATAAGGTATTATCAGATTCCATCATAAAGCTTACACAATGGCAAACAACTGTATCAATATCTGACCTCTGTCTAGTGTAAAGAGATATTGATTATTTATATATTTATTTGCATTGTAAAAATATTCACATTTCTCTAAATATCTCAACAATCAAGTAGCACAGTCAGAACTGCTTAGCCTCATTAAAAAAGCTCACAGCCGTATGAAGAAAATGCTGCCGGAAGTATGTGTGTGTTGTTGAAATGATTAACTGAGATACTGTAAGCTGTTTATACACTATAAAATTCAAATTAAAAAAGTGTTTATTTTGGCTTGTAAAATCCAGTTTAAGACACAGGGTTGAATGACTGTAGAGACTACTTTGTGCTGAACTGTTTCCCATACAGAGTTTTGTAGTAACACTTATGGTTCTAAAGATATGAACATTTGTTTATATTGTGAGGTGATAACTTCATTTTTATAAAAGACTTAGGCCGTGCACACTGAAAGCGGGAAGGCAATCTCAAGAGAGCCTTATTGCACAGAATGAGTTAAATTCTCAGACTTTCAGCAGACAACTGCTACCTTATTCTCAAAGCCCTTTACAGGGAAAAATCACTGCAAAATACTGACAAGTCAGAATGTTCACCATCACCTTAAGGTAGTTCATTATCCTCTTCTCTTCAACAACCTGCAAAACAAACATTATCCTTTTCGCAGGGATGTGGCTCACATGAGAAATCTGCATAAAAAGAAATTTGCAAACCTTCACCTGTGCATTTCCATGAGAAATTCTGATTACATTATGATAAGAACATCTAGGGGTGACTATTTCACAGCAAAAGACAGCATACACTTATGACAAAATGATAAGTGCAATAAAAATGAAAAAAAAAATTCAACTACAGCCAGTGACGTCAGGTTTTGTGACTTAACTGAACTACATAAACCTTGTGTGCCTTTGTGAATGTGTGAGCGTTGAGTGTGTGGGCATTTCCAAGCCACTATACCAAAGCATTTTAAAATTTTCCTGGGTAACTACATAGTTTCCCCATGATTCCTCGAACAAGGTGGTCAAATACCATTTCTGTTTGCTAGGACCATTCTGGGTTGGTTCTCAAGAAGTTTCAATTTTCTGTCTTTAAAAGAATCTAGGACAGAATAAATGCTTTGATTCTTTCCTCTCCTTGAAACTGAGAACAAAACTCAAAGTTGATGAAAAGGCTTATTCGGCAGTATCCGCGGCAGCCTGGAACTCCCCGCCCCCTCCCTTCCCCTTACATAACTGAGCTTCTGACTCACATTTTTAGACAACTTTGATAATCACCAGAAAGGCAAAATGTCAGTGCCAATGTGTCAAACAACCCTAAGAAATTTATGTATTTGCTTATTATATTTATCAGAGTACCACCATACTGCCTATCAAGCTGTAAAATTACGTTTATAAGTTACTTTGCATCAGTCAATACAATACACCTGCACTGCATGACTAATATAAGCAATAAAAAAATATATATATTTCTTTGAAAATGTTACTGCTGTTTTTTGTGGCACTGGTAATATCTGAAAAGCTTAATTTATAATCAATATACTAAAGTTAAAACTTAACAAGTGATCAATCAAAGCTTCAAAATACAAAGCAGAATGGGTACCAAAACATTTTACTTACTGTGCATCTCTAACCTCCACAAGTGACTGCAGAAATATGGAATCCCCAGTATTGCTATTAAAGACAAGATACTGGGAAACAGCTAGAATAAGAAGCCATCTATACTGGCCATCTGCGGCTAAACTATATGCTTCCTTTTAATCTGAAAGATCTGAAGAGTGATGGAAAATGAGAAAGTGCTCTAGACCAAATTTCCACAAAATGAAGGTTAATTTTACCTTGTTAAGCAAAGTCAGTTTGATATCTTTGTGGGCACTAAACCCACTCTGTGTCTGATTCTGTTGTGGTATTTGCTGTGATGCAGGTTTTACACTTTGCACAGGTTTTGTACTTGTTGAAGACTTTACACTTGGTAGAGGCTTTGAGTTTGGCATAGGTTTTAGACTAGGTGAAGGCTTTCCACTGGGCACAGGTTTCATAGAGGAAGCAGTTTTTGCACTATGTGCTGTTTTCCCACTGGATGCAGGTTTCCCACTAGGTACAGACTTTGTAACAGGTGATGATTTCCCACTTAGTAATGGTTTTCCTCCTGGTGCAGGCTTCCCACTTGCTGTAGCTTTAGTTGTTTTTGCTGTCTGAGGTGGTGTTTCTCGCCTCCGTTTGTCATCTTTTACATTATCTTCTTTTTTGGACTTTCCTAAAAATAATAAAAAAAAAGGTTGAAGACTTTCTTTCATTGCAGTGCTGTAACTTGAATTCTACTTTATTCTGTTAAACATAAGCAGTTTAAACAATCTACTGTGGGTTTTCCAGTGATGTGCAAGGAAAGAGTAGGAATTAGTGGCAAATCACTAACTTTCCCTACACCTGAATATAGTTCATTACATGGGACAGAAGCAGCAGCTACAAGGAAATAGAAGAGGAGGAGCAAACCTTACGTTTAGAAAGCATTAGACAGGGGAAAGGGGCCACATAGCTAGGAAAGTATGCATGTAGCTATGCTTGGGATATCACACACACTAGACAGGGAACAAAAGGGATGGAAAAAAATTTAACAGTGTGATAGTCCCAGCTACCACTTGACTAACAATCTTTGGAGGAGCCAACAGACAGTAAGCAGAATGGGTGTTTCAGAGCTTAAGCTTGAGGGGATCAAAAATATTAAAAGTAAAATTACTAACTTTTTTTTTTTTTTTTTTTAAAGACAGCCAGGAAGCCCAACAAACAAAACAATTTATCTTCCTCCAAATCTAGTACACAACTACATGGGTCATCAAGTGTCTGCTTTATCCACTCTTTTGATAAACTTTCACATGAGAAGCACAAGTAACCCCCTCACAAAACAAAAGCACCCCAACTTATTTTACAAGACTGGATATCAATGCACATGCAGAATGCTTTCTTTTTGGAAACTAACATAAGACATATTATTTCATAAATTACTGAAATTAAAGTACTCCGCCTTATCCAGTTATTTTTAGAAAGATCCCCCCCTACTTGCAGTGGGCTTATAATTTCAGACACCAATACTTCATCATCTTGAAAAGCTGTCCAAAACCACCATAAAGTAACAATCAATGGGGTTACACTATAGCAAGCACCAGCACTCCTGTTCCAGGGTTAGTAGACATATATTAACAAACAACTCCCCTGTTCTCAACTCTCCTCGTACTAGAAATGACCTGCAGTAGCAGAAACAAGAATGTGAGCTTAAGAGACTTGCATACAGGAGTTAAAAAAAACTTGATAACATGCTAAATGGAAATGGAGGATCAATGAAGGAAAAAAGTGCCTACTTTAGGAGGCCTTCTAAAAGAAGCCTGGATGTAAAGAAGTACTTCTACCTAAGTAACATTTTACTTCAAGAAGCCCCAAATAGTGGGTGCACATTTAGAAAGTTCAGAGGAGTAAAACAAAACAAAACAAAAAGGGAGGAAAGGGAACCATGCTCATGATAGGGGATTCCATGAATAATGGCTTGAAGCAAGTACAGTAGATATTCTAATGGATTATTCATTGCAGTAGTTTCAGCTATTTGGGCCTAACCCACTGCAACCATAGTTTTTCAATGCTAGAGTTCACTCTCCAAGAAGTCTGTCAGGAACATGAGAAGAATTCCATACGAGTGTGCCAAAATTTCAGAGTTTTCTTCCTCAAAAAAAGGAAGCAAAAGTTCAATTTCAGATCACTGTTGCAGAAGCCTAGGCTATTTGGGTAGATTACCATAGCTTAGGAATCTATGAAGGCAGGAAGGAAACAAAAAAGTACAGTTGTACAAGTGCACTTTTTCTAACAGTAGATGTTCAAATGACCATTAATGCATTAGTCTTAGCTATATGGGTTGTATCCTGCCAAGGATACAACAGCAAGACAACTTCTAAAGCTTCAGGGTGCCTTCCACCCATCCAAACTGCAAGTCGGCTTGAGTTGAGATGACTAAAAAGACAGGTTTGGATGCCAAGACCTTCACAGCTTTCATGTTAACAGAGAGAGGGACACTGAGCCTTGAAAGGAGAACACTAACAACAACAAAAGCATTCACACCCTAGCATAAACAACACACCACAATGGGGGATGGAGGGAGGGAGCATCTACTGCAGCAATGATCATCTGAACATCTACTGTGATGGCAAGTTTATGTATAACTGTACTATGTTCATCATATTGATCACTGCTGCAGTAGTCACAGTAAGCTACATTTGGGAGGTGGAAGACCCTGGAGAATGGACCTAGCAATGCCAGATCTAGAGCTACAGAAGGAAATGAGCTTATAATGCCTTGTAAATGTATCAAGGACCAAGTTACTGCTTCTACAATAGTTCTAGAATCCAAACCTTTCCAAAAACCCATACATGAATCCAAGGCCCTGGAAGAGTGGAACCTTGACAGTGCATGGAATAGTTTTGTCGTGGTTTCTAAACACTCTTTACACTGCGGCTTTTGTTGTGGTGAGTTTGGTTCTTGGACTAACACAAACTAGAACATTTCTTCCACTTACACAACTATGACTTCACAGCATTATTTTTTAGCCTTCTTTAATACTTGCTGCACTTCCTCTGAAAAAAAGGGCCTAATATGTATCAAAATTTATCAGCCAGGTAATCAATTTAATAGTTTTCAGGTCAGGATTTATCAAACAACCTCTGTCTGGTGAGTAAATCCAGTTTGTGGGAAAGCTTGTGGAAAAAGCCCTTGGACAACATGAAAAGGAAAAACCACTGTAAGAGTCCCACAACCAAAATCTTTGGGAAGTCAACCTGGATCTTTAGAAGAACCCTTGATATCAGTGGAAAAGCATAAAGGAACATTCCCTTCCATGGGAGCAAGAAGACATCTTCTAGGCCTGACTGCAAGGAATCCTGGAGAATAATTTCTTTACATGTCTGTTCTGAGATGAGACAAACAGATCAACTTGAAGTGCTCTCCACAGCTGGAGCACTTTTTGGAAGACCCCAAGGTAAAGTTTTTATTTGTGAAGGACTGTTGTGGCTCAGTTTACCCTCTCTGCTACAAAGTTTTGTTTTGCCCAAATGAATGAAGACTCAAACTGGGCAGACTTATTACTTCCCAAGTTATTACAGCAAGTCTGCAAAGACGGTAAGAGCTAGTAACTCTCTGTTTATATACCAACATCACTCTGTCATAGGCTCATAGGTTAGTACTGGGCTAACTGCCCTTAACGGCCATTTTAAGCCTAGCCAATTACCCCATGTCAGAATAAAACCCTGCACCTTGTGTTTCTAAGGTAAGCACCTTAACCATTACACAAACCTCAAACCTTCCATCATCTGTGAAAAATGGTAAATGTCCTGGTGATCACAGATGATTCACTATTTTCAAAGCATTTATCACTCATCTCTCTGATATTTAAGCTCTTTGGTCTGTCATGATGGTTTCACAGACCTCGTACTTTCACACTTAGGAAACTGTTCCCCAGTCCAGGTCTGATGCATTTGTTGCAAGAGACTGCAGAGGAGTCAAAAGGCAGAATGGCAGACCCAGATTGTGAGAAATCTGGTGCAGACATCAAAAAATATTCCTCCTTACAAACTCCAAAACAGGGATATGAAAACATAAGGTGAAGACACCAAGTCCAGACTGACTCGAGTTACCACTGAAGATACCAAGTCTGAACTGACTCGAGGTACCAACAGATTTTTCTAATGTGAAGTCTTGGCCAGGGGAAGCATGAGAATCACAGATGCAATATACCCAAGAATCTCGATAAATTCCCTGTTAGAAACCTGGTTTTGAGTGGAAAAACTGTCTTTGGAAGAAGAAAAGCTTTTCCCAAGGCAGACTCTACCAGACATCTCAAGAAATCTATTCTGTGAGAAGGTTTCAGTAAGTTTGCTTGGAAACCCAGAAAGTACAGTTGTGTACACCTACCATAAATGTAGATGTTAGAGTGTCTTCACTGTTGCAGTCATCACTGTAGGGTTCTTTCTGCCGGCAGGCAGCCCTCGGTCGGCCAGTATCCCAAAGTCTGGGTCCGGCGTCGGCTGTGAACTCATCCTCCCTGACGTCAGTGCGCCAGGGGTACAAAACTCCCAATCGACGCCATGTTCTCCAGTTTTTCTTGCCCCAGATGTCAGGTGCCCAAAAATAAAGGCTAAAAGTAAAACAAAACACCACAAGAATATAACATACAACAATCCCCATACCCTGCAGCAAATACACCTCAGAAGAAGGGTAAGGCAGAGAACCACACCAATAAAAGTATAAGAGGGGACAGGAGGGAGGGTAACCCAGACTGCAACAGTGAAGACACTCGAACATCTACATTTATAGTAAGTGTACACAACTGTACTATGTTCATCGTGTTTCACTGTTGCAGTCATCACTGTAGAGTTGAATCCCAAAGCTGAGAGAAAGGGTGGTGTAGAGCAGAAGGGGCAGCTAGAAGGCCTTGTAAGACTGCAGAGGCGAAGCCTGCCCTAGATTTAGAATAAAGAGGAAGATTATAGAGATTATAGTGCTTAGAGAAAGTATGCACTGAACTCCAAGTTGTAGCTTCCAAAATATCTTTGGTAGGGACTCCCCTGAGAAAGGCAGCTGAAGTAGCAGCAGCTCTGGTAGAGTGTGCCCTTATTTTACCAGGCATTTGCTTTCCATGATGAGAGTAACAATATCTGATTCCATGAGCAATCCATTTAGAAATGGTCTGTTTTGAAATTGCTTTGCCTTGAGAATTAGCTGCATAAGAAACAAACAGTTGTTCTGTTTTCCTGATATCCTTTGTTCTGTCCAGGTAAAAACGAAGCTGCCTGTGTACGTCCAAAGAATGCAAGATCCTCTCCCCCTTATTTTGAGGATTAGGGAAAAAAGTTGGTAGGTGAATAGTTTGGTTTAAAGCCACTTTAGAAACCACTTTAGGCACGAAAGTAGGGTTAGTCCTCAAAGAAACCCTGTCTTGATGAAAAATAATGTAAGGTTCCACAGCCATGAGCGCTTGTAACCCCGAGACTCTCCTGGCTGAAGTTAAAGCCAGTAGGATAACAGTCTTCCATGACAAGTACTTTATATCGGATGTGGCAGCAGGCTCAAAAGGTGGCAGAGTGAGCTTTTCCAGTACATAATTGAGGTCCCAAGCAGGAATGGGTGGAGTCCTAGGGGGCCTTAAATTCTTTGCCCCTCTGAGATAGTGTTTAAGAAGTGAATGCGAAAAAATTGGTGGATCTGTGTTATAATGTGCAGAAATAGCTGAGGCATGTATTTTTATGGAAGAAAAAGATAAACCCTTATGCAACATCTCTGTTAGGTACTGTAAAATCAATGGAATATTTGGAATGAGAGGATCCGATTCCTGAGCCTGCATCCAGGTGCAAAATCTCTTCCATTTTCCTGCATAAGATTTCCTAGTGCTAGGCCTTCTGGCTTCTAAGATAACATCCATAACCTGTTTGGTAAGGGTAGGATTAATTATAGGCCCTGAATACACCAGGCTGCCAGGCTGAGAATTTTGATATGAGTGCAGGACCTGGCCCTGATGTTGAGACAAAAGATTTGGAATCTGGGGTAGAATCCAAGGAGGTTCCTGGGATAGATTCATCAGTGTTGAGCACCAAAATTGTCGAGGCCAATTCGGGGCCAATAAGTACATCTTTGGTTTGTCCTGTTTTATTTTAATAACACCCTTGGTAGAAGAGGCAGTGGAGGAAAGGCAATGAGAGGTTCCTCCAACTGAATGAGAGAGCATCCATTTTCCATGCCAGCTTGTGATATGTCGTTGGGCAAAAAGTCTGTAACTGGTAGTTGTGGGGAGATGCAAATAGATCTATGTCCGGGCAACCCCAGGCTTCTGTAATCATCTTGAATATTTGGGTGTCTAGCATCCACTCGTGTGGGTCTGATAGATTACTGCTCAGGCTGTCTGCCAGAGTGTTTTCTTTCCCTGGCAGGAATTGAGCTTGTAGATCCACTTTGTAAGCTAGTGCTGTGCTCCATAGAGTCATGGCTAGTCTGCAAAGGGGGTAGGAGTGTGAACCCCCCTGCATGTTTATGTACCACATAACCGTGGTGTTGTCTGTCCGTATCAGTAGCTGCCCCAGCTCTAAAAGATCCCCGAAAGCCATGAGGGCATTCTGCACAGCTAACATCTCTTTTAAATTGATATGTAGGTGCTTCTGATCCTCTGTCCAAAAACCTTGCAGGCCTTTTCCTTGCAAGTGGGCTCCCCATGCATAATCCGAGGCATCCGTGGTTATCACTTGGTTGGCTGGAGGTAGACTGAAGGCTTTCCCGTTGTTTTGAAGACATGCCGTGGCCCACCAACGAAATTCCTTTTGTAGGCAAGGCAAGACAGCAATCACTGTTTCCAGACTGTGACAATGCTGGGACCATACGCTTTTTAGGTACCATTGTATCTTCCTCATATGCAGTCTTGCATATGGTATGAGTAGGATGCAGGAGGCCATGTAACCCAAAGCCTGCAGAAATATTCTTGCAGTTAGCCGAGACATTGACGTCAGGCTCTTGAAAGTTGAAGCCAGTTGCAGTTGTTTTCTGGCATTAGGAATGCCATCTGGGTTGTAGTGCTAAAAAGAGCACCCAGGAAAGTTATCTGTTGAGTGGGTATCAAATTTGAACTTTTTTACGTTCACAGTGAATCCCAGGCACTTGAGTAGATTCTAAACAAATTCCAGGTGCTGGAGTAAAATGTCCTTGCTGTCTGCTTGAATAAGGCAGTCATCCAAATAAGGGTAAATTTGAATTCCCTTGAGTCTGCAGTAAGCTACTACTGGTGCCAGGCACTTGGTAAAGACCCTGGGCACAATAGATAAGCCAAAGGGCAGCGCAAAGAATTGGTAATGCTTCGAGCCTGCTTTGAACCTGAGGTATCTTCTGCACTCCTGTCTGATAGGAATGTGCAGGTAAGCCTCCTTTAAATCCAATGTCGCCATCCATGCATTTTTGCTCAACATTGGCAGGAGCTGCTGCAGAGTAAGCATCTTGAACTTTGGTATCTCCAGGAAAGTATTTAAGACGGACAGATCCAGGATGGGTCTCCAAGAATTTTCCTTTCTGGGAACTAGAAAGAGTCTTGAATAAAAGCCCTGTCCCGTCTCTGAATTTGGAACCAATTCTATGGCCCTCATAGCCATAAGGAACCTCACCTGTTTTAACGCCTCTGCCCACTGATTTTTTGGTAGGTCTGGCCATCCGTTTGATTTTGGCAAGGTGTGAAAGTGGAATTTGTAACCTCTTAAAACTACATCCAGAACCCACTTGTCTTGGGTTATGCAAGTCCAATTTCGGTGAAAAAGAGTAAGTTTTCCTCCCAGAGGAGCTTCCAGGAGAGAGGATCCTGGAGCCATGCAGGGGGAGTCATTGAGCCCGTTTCCTATAAAGTTGAGACCCATCTTCTCCCCCCCCGGGGGTGGAAGCACTCCACTGTCTAGTCCTATATGAGGGTCTGTGCTTGGGCCCTCCCTCTGGGGCGCCTATATCTACCCCTCTGAGGCCTGTTCGAGCTGGGAAAGGACCAATTCTTAGCTGGCCAATTTCTGCTGAATCTAGGAGGCTGAACTTGTAAGAAATCCTTAACCGTTTGCATGGATTTTGCCTTATCCTCCATTTTCTTTAAAACTTCTTCAGCCTTAGACCCAAACAAAACATTATGTTGAACAGGAGCATCCAGTAATTTTGCTTTTACTTGATCAGGCAAATTTTGTTCCTTTAACCAAGCATGCCTTCTAATGACCGTGCCAGTGGCAGCCGTCCTGCAAGAGACCTCCAAAGCATCAAAACCAAAGCATCAAAACCACAGTGTAAGGTATATTTCCCCACCTGCTCAGTAGCATGCATCAAATCTTGTAATTCCTTATTGTCTGCACATGCAGAAATGATACACATTTTTTGTTTCATAACAGATAAAAGGTATTGCTGATATTTCACCATATGAAATTGACAATTCAAAGCTCTAATAGATAAAGTTGCAGAACTGTATACTTTTTTGCCCCATCTCTCCAAAGCTCTAGAATCCTTATCAGACGGAATAGGGTTCATAGCAGTGGCGGCCTTAACACCCTTAGGACCCTGAGAAATGGTTTCTGGATCAGCAGTAGGATTTTTAAAAAGAAACTTGTGAGAGTCAGGAACCCTGTAATATCTATCAGGCTTAACAGGGCCGGAGGGAAAGAGTCAGGGGTTAAATTAGACTCAGTAAAGACATCATCCACAATATCCAAACTAGGAGGAATAGCCAGGGGTCTGTGTTGGAGGAGAAGAAGAAGGAAATCCCTAAGCCTTCTCTTAGATTCAGAGTACTCCTGCCCTTCCCAGTGAAAATGTTCCCTCATGTCATGTAAAGTTTCCCCAAAAGAGTAATCTTCAGGAGGAGAAGCTGAAGGAATGGATTCTTCAGCATCAGAATCCTCAAAAGGAGGGAAAGCATAATCCTGTTCAGAGGAGGAAACTGAAGAGATAGATACCTGATCAGAGGATTCATAATCCAACTCTTGTCTTGGCCTTTTGTCTGGAGGGGGATGGGAACCCCTAATCACAGTTAATAAGTCCTCAGCTATTTTATGCATTTGTTTTTGAGATTTAGGTCCCGGATCAGAGGAGGCCTGGGCTTGAGTCTTTGCTTTGGAAGTCTTTGCCTTTATCTGTAGCTGCGTATGCCTGAAAACCCCCTCGGAAGCCGGTACCTGCACAGCGGCTCCGGACCCATCTGAGGGAGCATTATCCGAAGGTCCTGCATCTTGAATATCCGAAGGTCTAGTCGGCTCCTCATGGGAGTCCGTATCGGCAAGCGGTTCTGAAATGGCCGAAGACAGGGCCTGCGAAAACACCTCACTGACAACGGCTGAACCGGCAACTGGCTCTAATTGAAAACTGTCGTCTGATTTGGCAAGCGGTTCTGAAATGGCCGAAGACAGGGGCTGCGAAAACACCTCACTGACAACGGCTGAACCGGCAACTGGCTCTAATTGAAAACTGTCGTCTGATTTGGACCTCGGAGGCCTATTCTTATCCTTGCGCCTTTTATGAACTCCGGTAGTCGGAAGCGTGTCCGACGACATGTTATAATTAAATCTTCTCCCAAAGTAATGAAAGGCAAAATCGTATCTCCGTTTAATAGTACATTGATTAAATCTAGCACAAAACCGACAACTAGCTACGTCGTGGTCAGGGCCTAGGCAAGGAATACAGTAAGAATGAAAATCCTTATGAGGTATTTGCTTCCCACATGAAATACAATTATTAACTTTTTCCTGACATCGGACTGGAGCAAGAAAAAAGTTTCCCCAACGGGGTACTTAGCTTTGAAAAGAAGAAGGTCTTCGGATTGAAGCACCAAAAGTAACAGGAGACAGCCGACCGGCACTTGTGAACTGCTTTCACCGCGCGGCAAGAAAGACTGGAGAACATGGCGTTGGCTGGGAGCTTTGTACCCCTGGCGCACTGACGTCAGGGAGGATGAGTTCAGAGCTGACGCCGGACCCAGAGTTTGGGATTCTGGCCGACCGAGGGCTGCCTGCCAGCAGAAAGAGCCCTACAGTGATGACTGCAACAGTGAAACACAAACATCAACAGAAGACTGTGAACACTTTTCCTGTTCTCAAGAGTCTGTAAACACAAGACAATCATCCAAATAAGGAAAGACGTAAATGCCTTGAAGTCTGCAATAAGAATTACTGGAGTCAGATAATTTGTGAATATCCCTGAGACACTAGAAAGTCGAAAGGGTGAAAAAAACTGATAATGTCAGCCAGATTCTTAAAAACTTATGAAACATCCAAACTGCTTGCCAACAGGAATGCAATGGTAGGCATATTTTAAGCCCAACTTTAATATGAAGGCTATGAAAGGGCCTAAAGGGAATGAATAGAACATTTTGAACTTTAGGAACTGGACAAAAATTTAAGGTGTAGCCTAGACCTTAAAGATCTTTCTCTCGCTGGTACCACAAACACTCATTTCTCTGAAACAATCTGGTGCCACAAAGGAAGATGACTCATGAAGAGGGAAAGTTTGTCAGGGTGGGAAGTAGAGAGTCACTCTCAGTGGACTCCCCTTTATTTTTTGAGCCATTCCCTTCCATAAGTCTCCACGACTTTTTAAAAATTCTGTTTGTTGGTTCACTGCTGCATGAACTGATTTTTGAAAAAAGGAGCAGAGGTGGAAAGAAAACTTTTATTTGCCTTAAAAAGGGATGAAAGACTTGAGCAACTCATTGAATCAACTTTCTCCTCATCACACATCTGCAGAAAGCCCAATCAACTTCTTCGTCTAAAGGAGAAATAAAATTTCAGTTTCATCATCATCAGGAAGATTTTGAGGATGAACCCAAGCATGACGTCTCATGACAGACTCAGCAGCATCATAATTCTTTAAAGCATGTTTAATTACATCAGAAGGAGATACTAAAGAGGCATTCAAAAAAAATCTTGCCCTGCAGAAGGAAGGTTAACTATTAACTTTTGCATGTTCTCAAAAGACAGAAGTAAAAACTTTTAATACATAAGCTTGACAGTTTAAAATTCCGAATGTTTAAGTAGCAGATAAATATACTTTTTCCCAAATCTGTCATAAAAAGCTTTCCCGCCCTTGTTAGAAGGTATGGAATTAGCATAATCAATTTGTTTAGCAGCGGCTGATTTAAATAAGAAAATCACTGCAGGGTCTGCTTTAGGGTTACAAAACAAGAGTCTGGGTACCCTGTATAAAGTACAGTTTTGTACACTTACCATAAATGTAGTGTATTCACTGTTGCAGTCATTACATTTGGGTAATATGCTGGCAGGTTGCAATCAGTTGGCCTGATAAAAAAAGTATTGGGTCCTGCGTTGGTTACTGTCCCTTCCCTTCTTCCGTGATGTCAGGTCGTCAGGGGTATAAAACATGCAGCCAACGCCATTACATCAGTTTTTCTTGCCCCAGATGTCAGGTGCCCCCCTAATGGGGAGCAAATAAAATTAAAAACACAAAATGATACCTCCAATCAAAAGCAAATACACCAAAAAGGCTTTTAAGCATAGTAAAGGAAAGTGGAGGTATAGCCAGAGAAAAGTAGTGTGCTGGAGGGAGGGTAACCAGGACTGCAACAGTGAATACACTCAAACATCTACATTTATGGTAAGTGTACACAACTGTACTATGTTCTTTGTGTTTCACTGTTGCAGTCATTACATTTGGGTAGATTCCCAAAGCTAAGGTTGGAAGGAAAAGTTTATACAGCATTAGAGCCAGCTATAAGGCCCTGCAAGACAGCAATGGCAAAGCCAGCTCTGGATTTAGAGAAAATTGGTAAATGATGATGCTTGGTGAAAGTATGAAAAGAACTCCAGGTAGCAGCTTCTAGAATATCCCTGGTAGGAACACCTCTGAGAAAGACTGCAGAAGTAGATGCAGCCCTGGTGGAGTGATAGTTTTCCATGGTGCTTATTGCAGAAATGAATGCAATGGCTTATCCATTTAGAAATGGTATTTCTTGAAATAGCCTTCCCCTCTGCCCCTGCAGCAAATGCTACCAGATATTGTTCAGATTTTCTTCGAGATTTAGTCCTGTCCAAGTAGAATCTAAGTTGTCTGTGCACATCCAAGGAATGCAGAATCCGTTCCCCTTTGTTCTGTGGATTGGTAAAGAAGGTTGGCAAATGAATGGACTGATTAAGAGCCACACTGGAAACCACCATGGGCATAAAGGATGGATTGGTCCTGAGAGATAACCTGTCCAAATGAAAGATGATGAAAGGCTCCACTGCCATAAGAGCTTGTAATTCAGATATCCTTCTAGTTGAAGTGATTGCTAAAAGGAAGGCTGTTTTCCAAGAAGAAATTTTAGGTCTGCAGCAGCAGCTGGCTCGAAAGGAGGTAGAGTGAGCTTCTCCAAAACAAAGTTAAGGTCCCAGGCAGGGGTAGGAGCTCCCCTGGGTGGTCTCAAATTCTTTGCCCCTCTGAGATACTGCTTGAGCAGAGGATGGGAGAAGAGGAGTGGTTCTGTGTTATAGTGAGCTGAAATAGCTGAGGCTACTGCAACATTAAAGCAAGATGATTATCAAGTAGTTCTGAGGAAAGCAAAGTGCTGACAGTACCCGAAAAAGCATAATATCTTGCCTTAACACACAAACCTACAAAACCTGTAGGGAAACAAAATAAAAAAGTAGATTATTATATACAAAGTTCACAGAAATATGCATTCACCCACAAAAAACTCTCAGAACATGAATGGCAGTCCAAAATGCTTACATTTCTTATCAAAAGGCCATAAAACACAAATGCTCCTCAGCAAAATTAATTCAGTCGAAGGTTTTCCCCCCAAAAAGGACTCATCTTCCAAACCTTGAAAGCTTGCTAGCTGACCAACTGTTCCAAGGGGTCTACTGAAGGAGTGCACTTCAGTGCAATAAAGCTTTGAACTTTTGGCATTTTCGCTTTTATACAGCGTTCTTCCTAAGCTTCTGACAGTTAAAAGGGTGTAGAGAGGACCATTTAGCTTTACAAGCTGGCCAGCTGCAGTGGGGTAGAACCCAAAAAGCTTAGTCTACTGCAACAGCAATTTAAATGCTGAACAAAACCCTTCCTAACAGAGTAGAGATTCAGATAACAATGTTTAGCTAAAAACCGATTAAATGGCCATGTGAAAGCAGAACAAGATATTGGTTGTAAGCATAACATAAAACATAATATATATAAAAGTAGCCATTTTCCTAGAAGAAAGATCTGACAGCATCAGACAAGGGTTTGCTGATGTGAGAATGCAACTCTGTGTACCAAACCACTTAAGGGGCTTGTTTGGTCACAGGTGAGACCTCTTTTTCCTAGAAACAACCAGTCCACTTTCCTGTAAACTCTTATAAATTGAATCTCCAAATAAATGTCAACAGACATTAGGAATATAAACAAAAAATATGGATTACATTAAGCCATGCAAAATCTCAAGAGTCCAAAAATGGGAGAATCTAAACTACACAGAAAATAGAAACTGATGATTTACAACAGCATAAAATGACTACAGAAAAGGGGCTGGGAAAAGAAGAGCAAATAATGGAGAACAAATAGGCAATGTGGTTTGGGCAGGGAGGATAAGAGGTAGTCCATGCAAAGAAAAAGGCATTTTGAGAGTTGAGATGGCAGGAAAACAGGCAGAAATATTAGGAAACCACGATCTAGCAGATGTGTGCTTAACCTAACAGCTACAAGCGTCCTACCTTCTCTTCCTCACCTAGGGTCAGAAGCTGGAGGACCCCTCAAATGGGGCACTGGCAAAGAATGCCATGACGTTTTCCAAGACACCACAACATCTGAAGCAGGCCTGCCTCCTCATGGTCATAGCTGTCTCAGCTACTTTTGCTGCTCTATCTGTTGCATAATGAATATGAGTCATAAAAAAATGTAAAGCTGTACACTGCTGTCACATTTGATTCTACATATATGAGCAAATCACTATGTAGCAACGTCTTCAGCATGTCTAGCGTTTTCTACATTAGATCTCACTGAAACTGTGTCATGTGCATCATTTAGTTCACAGCCCTCATGGTAAAAGTAAATGAAGCAAAGTTTGCCTTCCCATTCGATTCCTAGCAACGGAATCTGTCTGGGGGACAAACTGATGGGCTCTCTCAGTGATGCCTGCTACCATAACTTTAGTCCACAAAGGCAGCCTTACTCCAGTGAAGCCTGTCTAGGAGAGATAAGAGGATCTTGCTCAGTTTCTTTGGGCCTGACTTAGCAATGTCTGGCTTTCACCATGCCCTTGTCCATGACCAAATCCATCATACAGTTTGCGAGAGGGACCACATGCAAGCCGTATGCCGGGTAGACTGAAAAGACTTCTGAAGAATCTCCTCCTTGAAGGGAGTAGAGTCTGTGGGCCTTGAAACTCTTCATCTCATCAGTTCTAGGATTTTCCTAAACTTGGAATTTTCAGGATGGGACTATAAGGAGACCTCTTTGCTGAAGACCCATGTCTGGAGTGGGAGAGACTAGTGCACAGTCTATGTGCCTCCTGTTGAAAGTCCTTTTTCTTGGAAAGAACAGAGTGGACTTGTACAATTGTTCAAAACAGGAATACTCCCCACACTACCAGATTCTTTAGAGACTCTGTGCAAGATCCGGCTGAGATAAGTCTAAAACACCACAGCTTCCAAACTGAAATCCACGACTGGATGGAACCAATAAACAGTCTATCTTATCCAATGACTAACAACCTGGGAGGTTGCCACGGAAGAGTTTCTGCTAATGGAGATGCCAGCACCAAAATAATTGTCTAAGACATAGCCCCTGTCACCTCCATTGACCCAGGGACTAATGTTAATGCAATGGTTTCGAAGTCTGCAGCTGAGGTTGAACACAGTGCCAAAGAGGGATTTGGCACTGAAAGATGAAACACTGATGACATCAATACAATGAACAGTACACATTCTAGAGCCGGACCAGTGGTGTTGATTAATTCATGTCAGTAGCTGTGGGTACCATGGAAGAATGAAGTACAATTGTGTAAGTACTGAGGAAAAATATAGAAGTTATGAGTAGCTTCACTGTTGCAGTAATCAGTCTTAGGATTTCCTGCCCCAGAGAAGCCGAAGGTCAGCCTGAATACCAGAGACCCTTTGCCCCTTTCACAGGCTCAGAAGATGCCCTCCCCTCCAAACCAAGACAATGAAGAATAAAGGGTTGCTGGCTAGCACAATTTCTCAGGTCTTTCTTGCTGCTAACCGGAGTCCCACTTTCTCCATAGTTGCCAAGAGCATAACTCAACTAGAAGAGTCTCCAGACCAATTCAGGATCGATAACAAAGGGCAGGTGATGAAATGGGTCAGGAAGAAAGGTACGAAAACAAGGAAAAAAAGAGGTAGGTGGGAGGGAATAGAATCTGCAACAGTGAAGGTATTTGAACATCTACATTTTTTTTAACAAGCCACTTTTATTCATACACTATAAACCAGTACTTTCACATGCAGTGCACTCTTTATGAATGGTGCACCACATTCCTCCTCTGGCACCTGCTGGTTCATTACAGCAGTAGGTATGACCACTAGAATGTTTAACATTCTCATACTCTAAAATGTTAGAGAACCAGATGCAATCCAATACAAGTGATACATAAATTTAAGAGAGAATAAAAGTTATGTGCTCCAGCATTCTTAAGACCGAAAACAGCTCATCTGGATACAAGATCTAGTGTCATCATTTCAAATAATCTTAGACAGTAACTCCTAGTCTGCTCATTTACTCCTCCAACTTCTTCCCGATCCCTTACTGTCCCTCTTTACATCAGTATCTCTGATTGTATTCTTTATTACTATGATCTTCTCTATTTGAGCAGCCTTGCAAGTTTTCTAATTTCTCATTATTTTTTTTTCAATACTAACAATAGTAACTATTAACTTTTTGTCCTGTGTACTGTCTCTGCCTTATGGCCACCATCACCAGCTCAGTGGTGTTTTTTCCCCCAATCCCCAGTTGCCTTCCCAGGATTCTTTCCATTATATTTTGCACACCCAGCTTGAAAGTCGAACTCCATACAAAATTAAAATGCATTTCCATGGGTTCATGGGTAAGTACAAGACTAGCTGCCACAGTGGGTCATTTTAAGCCTAGCCAATTTCCTTTTTGTGCTTTAAATAACCTATCCTATTTCGTTACTGATTAGCCTTACCCATCCCATGGTCGATAATTATTAGTTATGTACTTACCATAACTTGGTATCTGTGCTGTCTTCTTTCATTCCTACTAACGAATGAGTTAAGGATCTGACTCGGCCATGTTTCTTCAGACTAGGATCCAAGCTTCGAGCTCTCCCACTACCCAAAATGCCCTGCACTCCAATCATTCTCCTCAGATCGAGTTTGCTGCCCACAGATAACAGAGAGCAAAAAGACAGAAGAAAATTTAAATATAGTTATATATATATATATATATATATATATATATATATATATATACACACACACACATATATACACGTGTGTATGTGTGTAACCAGAGGGTTCCCCAAAAAATAATTTTCTCTAGGTCTTCTAGAGTGCCAGGAAGGGGGATGGGCAGGGTGGGAAGATGAGGAGGAACAAAAGAAGACAACACAGATACTAAGTTATGGAAAGTAGATAACTAATAAATCTGATGTCTCTTTCATTCCTCCTCACAAATGGGTAGAGTCCTCAGCTATGCAATCCTGGGTGGTCTCAAGAAAGGATATGCCGAAGCACAGCCAAACCAAATGAAGCCCTGCTCTGGAAAACAAGATCCAGTTTATACTCTGATACAAACGTGTTAGCCTTAGACCAAGTGGCTGTAGCACAGATATCATCTAACAAGGCACTGGAAGAAAAGGCAGATGAGGTGGACATAGACCTAGTGGAGTGGGCCTTAGGAGGACAAGGTAGCAGCAATCTATTTTTATTATAAATGAAGGTGATACAGTCTATAATCCACTTGGAGAGAGAAGCCTTTGAAACTGCCTGACCTAAACAGCTAGCAAAGAAGGAAACAAGTAACTGATCTGACTTTTGAAAAGACTTAGTCCTGAGCAAGTAAAAACATAACAGTCTGTGAACATCTAATGAATGTAACAATCGTTCTCCATCATTAGAGAAATTAGGGAAAAACACTGGTAGTTCGATCGCCTGGTTAAGATTAACCTTGGTAGCTACCTTGGGCATAAAGTAAAGATTTGTACGAAGGGACAGTCTGTCCTTGTAGAAAATTATGTAAGGTGATTTGGAAGATAAGGCCTGAATTTCAGTTATTCTTTTAGCTGAGGTAATGGCAACGAGAAGAACTGTTTTCCATGAAAAAAATTTTAGATCACAGTCGCTCGCTGATTTAAAGGGTTTTTGAGTTAAGCTCTGCAAAACCACAATGAGATCCCATGACGTAGATGGATCTCTCACCAGAGGCCTGAGGAGAAAGACCCCTTTTAAGAAGGCCTTGATAGTTTGGAAGCTGAAGAGCAGTTGAGAACCCTGTCAGAATGATAATTAGAGATAACCACTAACTGGAGTCTGATGGTGGAGAAGCTAGCTCATTCTTTGAAAAGCGATGCCAGGAAATGCAGAATATCAGCAATGGGCGTCAACAAAGGGACAATGTTTTCTTTGGATGCCCAGAAGACAAATCTCTTCCATTTGCTACCATAAACTTTCTTAGTAGCTGGTTTTTGATAAGCTAAAATAATATCTCAGACTGGGGAAGCAAGCCTGGACTTTCAAATGATCACTGGAAGTGGAGAAGCCAAGCAGTCAGTTTCATGGGCATCAGACTGGGGAGATAACTAAAGGCTGCGGTGGTGCAGCTGTTAGCTTTATCGCCTCAAAGCAAGAGGTTCTCCAGTTCGATTCTCGGCTGGAGCGCCTTTTGTGTGGAGTCTGCATGTCTTCCCTGCGGTTGAGTGAAGTTTAAAAGACATGCAGGTAGGTGCGTGCATGAATAGGCGTGCCTTCTTTGAAGGTTGGGCATCGGGCTGGCACCTCGTCACCGTAAAAATCCACTGCCAATTATTAGTGGACCGGAGTTCCGCTGTGGCGACCCACCGGGAAAAGCTGAAATACATTAGTTTTAGACTGGGGAGATGACCCTCTTTGGGGTGATGGTGATCCTGTTTGGGTTTCAGAATCCATGGAGGGTACTTCAGGTGAGACCACATGAAGGGGAACCAAATGTAACACGGCCAAAAGAGGGTAATGAGGATTACCATGGACTTCAGAAGCTTCGCTTTCTGAAGAAACTTTGGGATCAACGACAGTGGGGAATAAGCAGAGAGGAGACCGGGGGGGGGGGGTCAACCTTGAACCAGAACGTCCCTCGGGACTCCCCCGTAGGTAATCAGAGTAAAATAGTTGTTGCTCTTGTTTTCTGGGGGGAAGCAAATAGGTCACAATAAGGTTGGCCCCAATGACTGAAGATCAAGTCCAGTACTGTTTGATTGACAGACCACTTGTAAGGGGTCAGAATGGACTTGCTGAGCTTGTCTGCCGGGACGTTCAATTTCCCCAGTATTGTTTGTTGATGTACCACACTACTGACATTTTGTCTGTGTGAACTGTAACCATTCCTAGAGGGAGAACATCCTGAAAGGCTTGCAACATGAGGAAGACAGCTCTCATCTCCAGAACACTGACTTGCAATCTGGTCTCTTAAGTATGCCCACATGCCTTGGACCATCCTTCCCTTGTAATCCTTCCCCACCCCAACTCAGATGTGTCCGTGGTCACTGTGGTGGAGTGGGATGGGAGAAGGAAAGGCCTGCCTAATGTCAGGTCATCCGGCAGGAGCCACCACTGAAGACGCCTTATGCAAACTGGAGTCAGCTTGATAGGAGTAGACAGAGGCTAGTGGAGTATAGTCCTCTGAACAGTCAGAGTCAATTGAATGACTTGCATAAAATATCTTGCAAAAGGAACTTGTGGGATGGTAGCCACCACAGAACCTAGAGCTTGGAGAATGTGCCTTGCTGGAGGAGAAGCTAGACTCAACACTGTTTATACATGATCTCTCAAAGTTACAACGCGATGAAGGGGAAGAGCGGCAATCTGATTGATGGTGTCCAAGGTAGCTCCAATGAACTCTGAAGTATGCACAGGGGAAATATTTGACTTTGCCAAATTTATAGTAAGCCCCAGATGGTTGGCAAGATTGAAGAAGTAATCCCAGGCCTGTATTAGCTGATGCCTGGGTGAGGCAGTAAACAGTCAGTCGTCCAGGTAAGGGAACACCTGGAATCCTTGCAGACTGAGGCCAGCTATGTCTACTGCCATGCATATGGTAAACAACCTGGGGGCTGTGGTAAGTCCAAAGGGCAGAGCCCTGAAATGAAAGTGACTGGCTCCCAGACAGTAGTGCAGATGACTTTTGGAGCGCATGTCTATTTTGATGTGGTAGCATGGCATCCTTTAAGTCCACACAGCACACCCAGTCGTCTTCTGGAGCAGCAGAAGAATGGACAGAACTGTCACCATTCGGAACTTTGCTTTCTTTACGAGCAAAATGAATTTGCACAGATTCAGAATGGATCGCAGGTTCCGAATCCTCTTTGTGCAGTTGGGACGTCTCGGATGACTCTTTTTTTTTTTTGCAGTAGATTTAGAATTTCTACTACTGCGAACTCCCTCTGACTGGGTGGAATGGCGGGGAGCCTCTCTCACCTCTCCAAAGGAGAATTTAGAATGGGGATAGTGTAGCCCCTGGATATAATCTCCAACGCATTTGTTTTGTGTTATATTGGTCCAGGCAGCAGTGTGCAGAGAGAAATTAACCCTGACTGCCTCCAGAGATGAGCAGTCGGGCAGCACTTCAGGAGTGCTAAAAGTGCCTATCAGAGAAGGGCTCCCTGAATGCCTGATTTTGTGGACCCCCTCAGCGTTTGAGGTGGCATCTCCCACTGAAACTACCACCTCTGTTCCTAGAGGAAAAATCCCCGTGTTGATCCTGGGAAGACTCCTGGGATTTATGGAACCAGCTTTTCCTTCCACTGTGCTGATTTCTAGAAAAGGTGCGCTGTGGAGTGGAGAACTTGACCCTGGCACCAGACAAAGTCTTTCTTTCTTGTTCGCTGCAGGTTAGGGTCTCCTTGACCGATGGACCAAAGAGTGAGGATCCATTGAAGGGGGTGCTAACAAAGGAGATCTTAAAAGTGCTCCACGAAATCACAAAGCCTCATCCAGGCATGTCTCAGAAGAGCAATGCCCGAGTCGGCTGCCCAAGAGGCACCTTCCGTGGAATGGGAAATCAGCTCATGGAGGAGTTGGACAAAGACGAAAGAGTAGCCAAGCTGAGGGAGACTTTTTTGAAGACCTCTGGTGACATGGTCTCTGCCTTAGAGTCTGACAGCTCTTTCACTAGGTCCCTCTGCAAGCAAGTAAATTGTGCCAGGCAGTTCAACCCCCTCAGCGAGAAGGTGGCCAAGGCATAAACACACTTACCAAACATGTCCATCGCTCTGGAGTCCCTGTTCAGCAGATGGACAGTGCAGCTCTGCCCCGCTAGCTCCTTTCAGGTAGCTACTGCCAAAAAGTACAGTTTTGTACCTACCATAAATGTAAATGTCCGAACAGGATTGCATCTGCAGTCCTTACAAATGGGTTGTCCTGTCGTCAGGCAGCCCTTCGGTCGGCCGGATTCCAAAGTCTGGGTCTGGCCTCGGCTGGTGTCGCACTTCACCCGACGTCATAGCTGCAGTTCTTCGGGTATAAAGGCATCAGCCGACGCCATTTTCCTCAGTGTTTCTTGCCCCAGATGCCAGTTGCCCTCTTGGATAGCTAAATTTTGGATAAATGCCAATGTTTCCAAATAGTAGAAGGCAAACACAAAAAATAATCATGTATGTACATATATACAAACAAATACACCATAAGAGATCCCCCCCCAGCTAGCTATTAGGTGGGCAAATACCCTAAGAATACCACACAGGGGAAGGAGGGTGGGTAATCCTGACTGCAGATGCAATCCTGTTCGGACATCTACATTTATGGTAGGTACAAAACTGTACTATGTCCTTCAAGGATGCATCTGCAGTCCTTACAAATGGGTAGAATACCATAGCCAAACTAGGGGAGGAGGAAGAAGAAATTATGGTGTAGTTAGGATCCCTTGCAAAACAGCAGTGGCAAACCCTGCTCGGGATCTAGAGTATAGAGGTAAGTTATAATGCTTGGCAAATGTATGCACGGAGGTCCAAGTAGCAGCCTCTATAATGTCCTTGGTAGCCACTCCTCGTAAGAAAGCTGTGGTAGTGGCTGTAGCCCTTGTAGAATGAGGCCTTATGTTCTGTGGAATTTGCTTTCCATGGTAGGAGTAACAGAATCTAATGCAATTTCCTATCCACTTGGAGATTGTCTGTTGGGAAATTGCATTTCCTTAACTTCCTGTTGCATATGCTACCAGAAGCTGGTCAGTTTTTCTATTGCCCTTGGTTCTGTCCAGGTAGTAGCGCAACTGTCTATGTACATCCAAAGTATGCAGCAGTCTTTCCCCTGTTCTGTGGATTGGGAAGAAGGTAGGTAGGTGGATTGCCTGGTTTAAAGACACTCTGGATACCACCTTAGGCATAAATGTAGGATTAGTTCTCATGGACACTCTATCTTGATGGAAGATTAGGAAGGGTTGTACTGCCATTAAAGCCTGTAGCTCAGAAACCCTTCTTGCTGAGGTAACTGCCAGCAGGAAAGCAGTTTTCCAGGATAGGTGTTGAAGATCTGCTGTTGCTGCTGGTTCGAAAGGGGAGTGTCAATTTTTCTAGCACAAAGTTCAAGTCCCATGCTGGTAATGGTGGTTTCCTAGGAGGTTTTACATTCTTAATTCCTCTCAGAAACTGCCTGAGTAGAGGATGCGAAATTCTGCAGAAATAGCTGATGCATGTATCTTGATGGAGGAATAGGACAGGCCTGTATGGAAAAGCTCTGCCAAATACTCCAGGATGTTGGCAATGTCTACCTTTGACACATCTTTGCCCCTCTCGGTACTCCAAATGAGAAACCTTTTCCATTTTCCTGCATAGTTCCTTCTTGTTGAGGGTCTGCGGGCCTCAAGGATAATGTCTTTAACCCTTTGGGATAAATTTGGGTTAGTTGCTCTTATGTAATGTTCCAGGCAGTCAGTTGCAGAGTTTTCAGGTTTGGATGCAGGATGTTGTAGTCGCCTGAGTTAACATCAAAGCAATCAGGGGTACTGTCCACATTTTCCCAAGAGACATGCTCCTCAGTAATGGGTACCAATGTTGTCTTGGCCAATCTGGAGCTATCAGAATGATCCTTGGACGTTCCTCTTTGATTTTCAATAGCACCTTGTGCATCAAAGGAAGAGGTGGGAATGCATATGCTGTCAGGCCTTTCCAACTGAAGGATAGAGAGTCCACCTTCCAAGCAAGTGGGTGGTACGTCCTTGTGCAGAATTTCTTGAGCTGGTGATTGAGTGGGGATGCGAATAGGTCTATTTGTGGCAGTCCCCATTTCTTTGTGATGACCTTGAAGATGTCCGGTGTAGCATCCATTCGTGAGCATCCGAGGTAGTTCTGCTTAATATGTCTGCTAGGATGTTTTCTTTCCGGTACAAAAATTGCTTGTAACTGAATGTTGTAAGTCAGAGCCATATTCCATAGGTCCAGTGCCATCCGGCATAGAGGATATGAATGAGTGCCTCCCTGTTTGTTGATGTACCACATGACTGTGGTGTTGTCTGTCCTTATCATCAACTGGCCTTCTTGGAGGAATGGTCTGAAATTCTGGATTGCTAGTTTTACTGCCAGCATTTCTTTTGATTTATGTGCAGGTGCAGCTGATCTGGAGTCCATAAGCCTTGTATGCACTTGTCCAGCATGTGGGCCCCCCAACCGAGGTCTGAGGCGTCCGTTGTGATGGTTTGTCTTGGTTGAATGCTGTGGAAGGGCAAACCTGGGTTTGACTGGCATGCCTGAGCCCACCATAGGAACTCTTGTTTCAGGCATGGAATTAGTGGCATTTCGGTTTCTAAGCTGTGCCTGTGTTGAGACCATAAATTCTTTAGGTACCACTGTAGCTTTCTCATATGCAGTCTGGCATGGGGGACCAAGATTATGCAGGATGCCATGAAGCCCAAGGCCTGCAGTACTTTCCTTGCTGTTAGTTTGTTCTGCTTTGTTAATGCCAAGAAGTAGAGAGGAAGTTGTTCTTGTTTTTCTGCAGTTAGGAATGCCATCTGTTTTACTGTGTCCAATTCTGCACCTAAGAAGGTTATTCTTTGGGATGGTATCAGTCTTGACTTTTTTATATTGACTGTGTATCCCAGGGCTTGTAGTAAGCAAATGACTCTTTGTAAGTCTTCTGTTAGCTTGTTTTTGTTGTCCGCTTGTATCAGGCAGTCGTCCAGGTATGGATATATTTGGATTCCCTGAAGCCTGCAGTGAGCGATTACTGATGCCAGGCATTTCGTGAACACTCTGGGCGCAGTAGATAAGCCAAAGGGCAATGCTGAGAATTGATAGTGCTCTGATCCTGCAAGAAATCTGAGGTATCTTCTGCAATTTGGTCGTATGGGGACGTGCAGGTATGCCTCCTTGAGATCTAGAGTTACCAGCCAATACTCCTTGCCCAGCATGGGAAGAAGTTGCTGTAGGGTCAGCATTTTGAATTTTGGAACAATGATGAATGTGTTTAAAGCGGACAGGTCGAGAATAGGCCTCCAATTTTTCTCTTTTCTTGGTACCAGGAATAGTCTGGAGTAAAATCCGTTGCCTTGTTCCATAGATGGTACCCTTTCCACAGCTCTCATCTTTGCTAATTGAGCTATTTGTTTTAGAGCTTCTGTCTTTTGATTTGGTGGTAGGTTTGGCATTCCTCTTTTTCCTGGTAAAGTGTGGAAATGAAACCTGTAGCCTTGGTCTATAGTTTGCAAAATCCACTTGTCTCTTGTGATATAGTGCCAGTTTTTTGAAAATAAGGTTAACTTTCCGCCTAAGGGTGCTGCTATTTGTTCCCTGGTAGGCGGTGCCAGAGCCAAGTCACTGTGATTGTCCTGTTGCAGTGGTAGTAGTTGTGTCTGTGCCTCGTTGGTTGTTACCTTGCTACTGGCGTCCCCTGTAGGCACCTCCTCTGGATTGATTTCTGCCTCTTGAACGCCTATTCCTGCCTCTCTGAGTTTTAGAGGAGTCTGGAAAGGACCAATTTTTGGAAGGCCAGTTCCTGCTAAACCTTGGGGGCTGAACCTGTAAGAAATCTTTCACTGTTTGTACAGATTTTGCCTTCTCTTCCATTTTCTTCAGTACCTGTTGAGCAGGAGAACCAAATAAACTGACCTTATCCATAGGAGCATCTAATAGTTTTGCTTTAACATGATCCGCAAGACCTGTTCTTTCAACCATGCATGCCTTCTTATAACTGTGCCAGTCATGGCTGATCTAAAGGAAGCCTCCAGTGCATCATAGCCACATTTTAAGGAATGGTTACTAACCTGCTGAATGTTATGCACCATTTCTAGAACATATTTCTTATCTAAAGAATCATCAGAGGACAGTTTCTTAGTTAACTGATCAAGCATAAACTCCTGGTATTGGATCATATGAAACTGACAGTTCAATGCCCTAGCTGAGAGAGTAGCAGAGGTGTATACTTTTTACCCCATCTCTCTAAGGACCTGGATTCCCTTTCAGAAGGGAGAGGGTTTTGACTGAGGTCGGCTACTGCCTTAGGCCCCTGGGAGATAGTCTCGGAATCTGCAAAAGGAGCCTTGTATAAATGGTGATGAGTGTCCGGGACCCTGTAGAACCTATCGGGCTTAGCAGGGGCTGGAGGTA
Source organism: Protopterus annectens (assembly GCF_019279795.1). Lineage (NCBI taxonomy): Eukaryota > Metazoa > Chordata > Ceratodontiformes > Protopteridae > Protopterus > Protopterus annectens. The sequence continues at coordinate 101,506,639 of NC_056742.1, forward strand.
AAGTATCAGGAGCAGTGCAAGCATCATTAAATGCATCATCCACAACAGGAAGAACTGGAGGTATAGCTAAAGGCCTATGTTGTGGTAAATGCAAAAAGGTCCTAAGCCTTTTCCTAGAATCTGAGAAATCTTGTCCCTGCCATTGGAATTGCTCTCTCATGGCATGTAAAGTTTCCCCAAAGGAAAATTCCTCTGGTGGAGAGGCAGAAGGAATCGATTCCTCAGCATCGGAATCTTCATAAGTAGAAAAAGGAGCCTCTGGATGGTCTGTATTGTCTGTATCATCAGAAGAATCATCTGAGGACACTGGCTCAGGGGGCTCTGCTCTAGGTCTCTTTTCTGGAGGTTGAGAGGCCCTGTCTGGGTGAGATTGGGATCCCCTTATTAAAGAGATGAGATCCTCTGCCAGAGTAAGCATTTGGGAACTGGAACTGGGCCTGTGAGAGGGGGGCTTAACAGGCACAGACTTAGAAGTTTTGGCTGCTTTATCCCTGGCAAAGGCCTTTATAGACATGGCTGCAGGCGGCCTAGCAGCACCACGTGCAGGGGTAGAAACATCCAAAGGGATGGTGTCCGATAATTCTTGTGAAAGCACAGTAGCAGGTAGAACTTCAGAGGCCGATTCAACCAGGGTAGAAGGGGCCTCGGTAGTAGTCATGGATTCGGCTGAAGATAGAATCGTTTGCTCGGTTTCGGCCGAAACCGAGACACTCGCGGTTTGCTTAACCGTGGTTTCAGCCGAAACCGCGGACCGCGAGTGTCGGTCCTTTTCTTTGCGTTTCTTAACAACTTGAGAAGTCGGAGGATCCGACGGCATTATGTACGCAAAACCTGAGCCGAAAAACTGTTCAGCAAACTCCGACCGTCGTCTAAGCGTCCGTCGGTTGAAAGAAGCACAGGCTAGACAAGCTGCTACATCGTGGTCTGGGCCTAAACAAGGTAAGCAGTAAGAGTGGAAATCTTTATGAGGTATTTGTTTCCCACAAGTTAAACAGTTATTCACTTTTTCTGACATCGGCTGAGGCAAGAAAGAGTCCCCAACAGGGTACTTAGCTTTTTAGAAGTCTTCGAAGTAGTATTCGGTAGTAGTAATCTCTGGATCTGACCGACCGGCACTTGCGAACAGCTTCTGCTTCGGGCGCCACGCGGCAAGAAAGACTGAGGAAAATGGCGTCGGCTGATGCCTTTATACCCGAAGAACTGCAGCTATGACGTCGGGTGAAGTGCGACACCAGCCGAGGCCAGACCCAGACTTTGGAATCCGGCCGACCGAAGGGCTGCCTGAAGACAGGACAACCCATTTGTAAGGACTGCAGATGCATCCTTGAAGGACATCCAAGGCATCCACTGGAATACCTGCACTCTAATAAGGTCTGTCTTGGGCGGGGGGGGGGGGGGGGGCAAAAATCTGTTGGGGCACATGGGGATCAGTATGATCCAGTCCAGCTCCTTCCAGGCCCGGCTGGACACCAAATCCACTAACTCGTCCCCTGGAGGAACCACCTAGGATGTAGATGGGCCCATCCTGAAGGGTCCCAAAAATAAAGAATCCTCAGAGAGGGAGGTTGGGCTGACCAGCTACCACTCTGTCGCAGAATCTTTAAAATATCTTCAAAGCATATTTCCTCCATGTTGATCTGGGGGATCCCTCCCCTTCATCAAAGTCCGTATCCTCGCTGACTCAGAGGGGGAGAGGGAGTCAATGTGCCTCCTTTTGCATGTCCTCTTATGAAGGATCTCTTCTGTAGGTTGCTCAGGGGAGATCTCGGAAGAGGAGTGGGCTCCCTCTGGAGGAAGTGTTTGGAGACCAGTCTAAACAGGCTGCCTCAGGACAGGAATGATAGGCTGAAGTCTCTGATGCAAAGGAATTTGTCAGGATGGATCATGGCTTCAAGGGACTGGATCCTTGTGGGTAGAGAAAGCCCTTCCTACCATTAGGAATGCTGAAGGACTCAGACAATCCCTTCCCAACTCAACCGGAGCAGAGGCTACTTAAGAAGAGACTGACGGAATCCCTGAGCCCTGGGTCCCTGGCAGAATCGGAGCTGAACTGTCCAGCACCAAAGCACCAAGAGGAAGAGATGGCTTTGACAATGTAGGAGCCGAAGCCCTCCCCCCAGATCTGACAGGGACATCTCTGATCAGAGACTCGCTATGATCTGAGAACAGCACCGAGGAGGCTAAGGCAATGGTCAGAGTGGAAGAAGGCAGGCTCCATACAGGCGACCTTGGATCCCTTGATTGGCCATGACCCTGCAACTCCGAAGCTGAAGGACAGATTGGAGATGGATACTGGACTTGAAGGGGGAGACTGTCAGAACCCGTAAGGGGACATAGCTGAGAAGACCTCAGCTGGATCGGAGTCTTGAGGATCTTCCTGATCATCCTGTCCACCTCGGCCTCCGAATGACTCTTGGAAGACCTGGAGGAAGCTACAGAGGGGGGTCTGGAGTGCCTGGCGGGAGTCTGCTGTAGAACAGGAAGCAGAGCTGACCTGAACCCCTGCACTGGTGTAGGGCCCCTCACTGTCAGAACCGTAGGTTTAGGATCCAAAGAGGAGGGGGTGACAGTTTCAGGTGAGCTAGTGAACACCACAGACTTAGACATTTCGGATCTGCTGGAGCCAAATTAGGCCTGTGATACAAAGATGTTGGATCTAAAGGTCTCCCAACTTTAGCAGGAGGCTCCAACGATGCCCTCAAAAGACTTGTGAGGGTGCTTCATGGAGTCAGAGGCTACCGCATGGCTCTTAAGAGGGGGTTTGAGCCACTGGAGAGGAAGTGTGCAAAAGGCCCTTCAAAATCAGCTTGTTTCTGCAGTCGGCTGTAGCTCTAGGATTAATGCTTTCACAAACAGAGCAGGCCGATCACAGATGCCCTGCACCCAAGCAGTAAACACAAAGAATGTGCATCAGAATGTGAGAACTTACGTCCGCATTCCTAGCACCATTTAAACCCAGAGGGTTTGGCAGCCATCACAAGAAAAAAAAATCTTTCCACACTCATACAAAAGGGAAAGACCGGGAATAAACTTGACAAGCAGAAACAGTTAATAAAGTTTTTTTTTTTTTTTTAATACAGCTAGAATGAGAGAGAAAGTAGAAGGGGAGCCTAATGGAAAAAATGGCTACACAGAGCATGGGAGGAATTTAGATAAAGAAGAGCCGTAAAGGCGAGAGAGAAAAAAAACATGCCCACTATAAAAAGGGTCGAGTGAAATTTAAGATAAGAAAATAAAGAAAAAAGGACACTTATCTGTAAAGGAGATACCCAAGGGAAACACTCAAGACTCAGGTGACAACGTCTGATTCCACTGGTGGCAAATGAGATCTGATGAGTTTGGTTGGACTGCAGGGCACTGTGGGTCATGGAGGAGCTCAAGACTTGGATCCTAGTGTGAAGAAACGTGGTTGAGTTGGATTCGAGGACAGATCCATAGCCCGTTTGTGAAGAGGAATGAAAGAGACAATCAGATTTTTACATTACCCCTACTGAGAATAACTGGGATCATACTATAGATAATGTGAGGAGACCCATGCATTGGATAAAGCATTTAAGAGCTGCACCTGTCCATTAGTAGTACGGGGGGGGGGGGGCAAGTCCAGGGGTAAATTTTCTGTTTCCCATCCATACATCTAAAATAAGCTTGAAAATGGACAGGGGTGAACTTTGTTTTATGTGCATGGGGAGTCTGTTCTACAGCAGCAGTATCCTCTGGTAGATACACCTGTCCTGCCAAACCTTTCTGCTGACGCTGCCGAAGAGGTTTAGACCCCTAGACTGAGCATTTCTTATGTCATACGACTTGCTGCTGTGCATTAAATCCATCAGTAATGGGCCGGAGGATGCCTTGTATGCCAGACAGAGGTCATTTCTAAACAGTCTGTAGGATACCAAATACAGTGACAGGGCTCGGAGTTGGTCCATGAAGGACATGTTTAGGTCTTGTATCCTTTTAGTAAGGTACCTTGGTGGGTGTTCTAGTCTCCCTTTTGTGCAGTTTTAAACCTTCAAAAGTTTTGGTTTGCATCTGGGAAAATTCCATGCAGCCTGTATTTGTGTTAGCACATCTATCCAAAAAAATATGAATTTCCTCGACTTTGTTATGGCAGCAAACAGATTTTTGCCATGGCTTCCCTGTTAAAGTATGCTCTCAAATATTATCCCACTCTTTACATTATCTACTGCTGTTGTACTTCAATTTAGTAGTCCTTCATACAATGTGTATTTATTTAGACCTCTGTGACTGAGTTACCTATCCTTGCCTCTATTAACAGCTGTATTATGCCTCTGGAACTTAGTTCTTGTCTTTTATCTACCTAAGCTTAAACTGACTCTACTCCACTATATTTTCTGTTAGCATCTTTTGTTCCTAATAAACAATCTATTTGTCCTCTGCAACATTCTTGAACTATCTGTGGACTACTGCTCATTTTCCCACCCCAAGCCACATGGGTATAGATAATCTATCCTATTCTTATACTGCTTGACCTGTTTTTTTAACCATAATCATCACAGCATTCAATACAACCTTGTCATGACTTTCTTGCAAAAATCCCAGCTATGTATTTAATTTCTTTTCTTGTAATTTAACCAACTCCAAATGATTGCCATTTCTTTACATTCCAGACTACAATTCTTTTCCTGCTTAAAGTTGACTGATCTTTAATAGACTTGTATGACATAATTTTAAGTCTGGGATAACTACACCTTCCTGCGGCAGACACTGACACTACCATTCACCCCCCCCCCCATTTTATTGTCCCATATAACAGTTTTATTGTCTTTTGCATCCCTTCCCACCAACTTACTTCTGGAATATACAGACAGGCTTGTCCCACATACAGGACTAACGGCACTATAAACAATGTTAAGGCTTGAATATCATTATCCAAATGCACTGATAACAGCTCCCATTTTGCTTAAAAGTCTTTTTATCTTTCCCTTAATTTCATTCCATATCTCGAAAATGTCTCTTGCTTCACTTCCTTGGTAATCCAAACCCCCAAACATTTCAATCTATAATGTCTCCATCAATAAAGATATGTTGCTGAACCAAATCATAGGATGGTATATAACAGATTGAAATTGCCTGTGTTTTACTTAAAAAAAAGTTCATATTCTGAAATTGCAAAGTTTTGTAAAAGATAGTTTCCCATCGTCCTTATAAGGGACTGACAGAAAAATAATTATAGTCACCAAACAATATTTTTTCCCTGGCCCGTCCCATTTGGCAACCCTTGATCTCAGCCTGTCTCATGTTTTGAGCTGAAGTCCCCAAGCAGAGGTGGAAAGCAGGCACCCCTGCATTGAGAGACTTCTCTCAATCTGTATTGGCTCTATAAGACATCACCCCCCCCCCAATCACCATGCAAGCCACTGCATTCTTGTATGTCTGCACCAATAGCTCTAGAAATCCCTTTATGTTAAATTTTGCCACTGCCTCTCAGTGAAAGCTCCAATGACCCTGGTCAAATGCTTTTTCAGCATTTAAACTAACCATCAGTAATTTTTTTCTCTCTTTTGGGCTTTTTCTTGTACCATCGTAGCTCTTAACACATTATAGGTCTTCTACTCAGAGTAAATCCACTACGATCTGGGTTCACTAATTTCACCATATACCTAGTTAGTTTTGCTGCTAATACTGACGAAGAACTTGTAGTTCAGGATTAGTATTGATACTGGTCTATATAAAAATGCATTTGTGTATTTTTCCCTTATTTTTTATGGATAAAATGGCACTTTTCCATGACTCAGTGTTTGCTTCTCCTCTAAAATTTTATTAAACGGCACCTGCCAAGCAGTAATAATCTTTTCCATTCTCTCTTTCCATGTCCAGTGACCTACCTATTGCCTGTTTCCTTATTTGCATTCTAATTTCATTCACTGCAATTGGGGCTAGAAACTTTTCTGCCTTGCTTTTTTCTAACACCATCAAATTAAGATCTGATAAACTCCTTTACTTCATCTTTTCCCCGTTCACCATCTCTTAAAAAATTCTTGACAGAACTCCCTTATTATCCTTTCAATTTCCTCTGGACTCGCATCCTCCCTGTCTGCTGATCTTTCAGTTGCCATATTCCCCTACTTGTTGTGTAAAGTTTTCTCACCAATACCCTTTGCATTTTTAGTGAAATTTCAAAGTAAGACTGTTTAACTGCCTGTCTTTTAAATTCACATATATCTAGCAAATATTTTTTTTTCATTTCACTCACTCACTCATTTTCTTCCCTCATTTTGATCCCACAAGTTCCCTTTTGTTTGCAAGTCTGCCAGTTTCCTATACCCAGGTGATAAATACATAGTACCCAACCTAACCTTGGTGTCAAACTCACTCAAGTAGTGGGTAAATTCCCTAATACCCAGCTGATCATTAGATAGGTCCTCAAGACTGCATGCCTCCACAAAACCCTTTAACCCCTTCCCATTAAAACTGTTCTGCTCAGTCTTCTGTCCACATCATTCACATCAGTAACTGTGTTACATTTCCCACATACTAACAGAATATCCAGATGAAACCTCAGGATTTCAAACACAATACATAATATCGCGATTCCTTTTTATTTAAATATTAGGAAGGGGACAACTACTTGTCAGGGTCATACATTAACCTTGTCAGTTTCCTTTTTACAATTATGGACCAACCCTTTATATCTGTCTTACGCTCCTCTATCATTATTGGGCTGCTTCCTTCAATTAATATGACAATGCCCTCTTCCTTGCTCCAGGGCACTATGCTGTATTACTATTTTCTGAAACCTTTAATGATAACCGATGTCCTCTTTGCTAAGGTGCATCTACTGCAACATTATTATGCGGGGAGTTAGCAGTCTGATGGTCGCTAAGAAATTAGTTCCTTACTCCGCTCAGACAATCTATCTTATTTAATCTCTTGTCATTCCCTCTAGTACAAGTCTTTCTTTTCCTTGACTCTCTTTGTATAATGCCCCTTAATGCATCTCTTGATATCACACAATGTTTAATTCTCTGTAGTTCGCTAAAATATTTAACATTTCCTGCCACTTAAAACATCTTAATAAAACTTTTTAAACAAGAAAATACTGCTATATGCACTACATAAATTATTTAACCTCTTCCCCTCTCATCTATTGAGCTATGCTCATGGTTCCTTTATATCCATGTCCACTTACATTTTTCCTTTCTCGCCCAATCAAGCCAGTTATATTTTTAACACCATCTCCCCCTTCCTCCAGGCTGTAAGGTTAAGTCCTTAAGATTTTTAGTGTTTCACCTTCAGTTCTTCCTATAACCTTTTTTTATTCATGTTTACTCTACTTGGCTTTAAAAATTCTTTTTCATAAAACTGCACATCTAAGTTTGTGTAAAGTATATCACTCTGAGGAATTTCTAATTTTGTTCAGCCCAGATGCCTTGGCTGCCTAAAAGACTCTGACAGTTTTAACAACACTAACTTCTGTGAGGTCAATGGGATTTTCCCCACACCCTCCAACTGTTTACCTCCTTGCTTGCTTAACAGCCACTCTTATTCTTAACCACTCACCTTTTCTAATATCGCCAAAATATGGCAGACAACTGCAAGTTGTCACTTTCCTAGCTACAGTTCAACTTTCAAATTGCTTAGCAGAAACATATACCACTTTCTCTCTTACCTATGTAATTTTCCTCTCAATGTCACTTCATTCCCTTTTACATCAGACATTTTATTAAGGGTCCCCATGCCCACACTTACTGTAACTAATTAAACTGGTCTATTTTTGTCCCAACAGTTATATGTCCATTCTTTCATTTACTGCTTGTGAACTGGCAGTTACTCTTGCTCTGGATACTGCTTCCTGAATCTTGCTACTGTTCAACATGTCTGTTTTCCCACATTTTTTTACTTGAAAGAAACCATCAATGGGAACATCTATTACCATGTTTCAATGCTGCTCAATTCTCATCACTGATCCTTTGTCCTGCTGTCTTCTCTGTAGATGACTTCTCTTGTATCAAGACATGCAACATTTCCAATGCTTGCTCTGAGTCCATAAATGTTTCAGTGTTTCTCAGTAGGAAGATTTTTAAAATTGCAAAGTACAAGAGTTTGAATCGAAGACTGTCACACATGTAATATAAATACTGGCACAAATGTATTCTTCCTTTGCCCAGGTGACTAAGGAGCAGTTATTTCCTACAAATACCCATACTTTCCCTAGTAATAGTAGATTTCTTTTATTTCCACAACAAAGTCAGGTCAATCTGGACATAACTTTGGCATTTAATCACTATTGGTCTTCGGCTAGTGCTTTTGCCTTGCAATGGGATGAAGATCCTATGTGCCCTCTCCACAAGCATACTTGACTAATGCACCTGGTCCACTCACTCACTCAGCTATTTTATCACACAAGAGAGGTAGTCTTTTCCATCTTGCCTTGATGGTATATCTGCAAATTGTCCCTTCCAACTCTGTTCTCTAACTTGATCATCTGTACTTTCTTCCTGAGTGGCTCCCAGTCAAATCAGTCTATCCTTAATGGTGCTGTGCTTTTTCTGCACCTCAGTTATGTCTTACTTATGTCTTTTCAGAGCTTTCATTATTATTTTCATGATTTTATAATTTGATTTTATGCAATTCATCAGTTTGACACTAACTTTTATGATCTTTTCATGCATTTTATCCAGTTTGTAAAGGAGGCTGTTTCTCACTCGTCCCTTTCCAGCTTATTTTCAGAGTACTCCGAATGGCTACTCATGAGAAGACAAGGACTCCTGCACTGTAGTTTTGCCTTCTGGTGCATATTTGCTTCTTTTGACTTGTTTCTCCTCCATTCAAAGACATTCAGGGTTGCTATTACTTCAGTTCCCTAATCCATCAGCTATCATCTCTAAAGATGCACAAATTCAACACTTTCCCTAGATAACCACATGAGGGCTCCAGGGTATGCTCTCACTAGCCCAGCATCATATTGAAAGTCCCTCAGACATCTATATTTATAGTAAGTATCTAAACAACTGCACTATGTTCATTGTACTTCATTGTTGCCGTAAACATTTTTAGAAAAGATCTAGAGAACTAAAGTGAAATAGGCAGAAGGACGAGATGATGAAGAAGGGGAGAGGAGCCACTACAGAAGAGCTGAGGCAAACCCTTCTCTGGCCCTAGAAGCTGCAGTTAGACTCCAGTGCTTTGAGATGGTGCTTCAAAGGACCATGTGGCTGTTTCCACGATGGAATGGGTAAGCAACTTCTTTGAGTGAGGCAGTTGAGTGAGTCCTGATCCTTTCTGGTACTGGTTTTCCATGATGCTTGCAACAGAAGGCAATACACTTGACAATCCATTCAGACATTGCTAACTGGTGCTCCTTTCGGTACTTTTCCATTATCGGGGCAACACTTTAAATGTGGTTGCTGAGCTCCGAATCCATTGTCTTGTCATGTCTTTTAGGTCCTGTGTAAAATGTAGAATTGACATATCATTTTTTAAATATTATCCAGTAAAATATTTTATACACACCTGGTTGGATTAAGTGCAAAAAGACATGACGAGACACTGGATTCGGAGCTCAGCTACCGAGTTTAAAGTGCTGCTCCAATAACGAAAAATGTTACAGCAGGTTATCAAGCACTTTTTTTTTTTTAATCTGAAATTAGGTCCATCACTTCCTACCACTCATTCCAAATCAAACTAAAAGGGAACTTCTTTTTTCTACAAGCTCACACACACACACAGTTTAAACTTACTTACTGCGGTTTCAGATTACTGCTTCAACTACACATTTATTTAATAACTCAAAATGCTCTAATGGCTTACGACAGTCCCTGTCAGCAGAGTGATGGCCAATCAGCTCATGAGTGGTGGGCACAAAGTACAGTTGTGTACACTTACCATAAATGTAGATGTTCGAGTGTATTCACTGTTGCAGTCATTACATTTGGGTAATCTGCTGGCAGGTTGCCCTCAGTCGGACTGAATTCCAAAGTCTTGGGTCCTGCGTTGGTTGCTGTCTTCTCTTCTATGACGTCAGGTCGTCAGGGGTATAAAACATGCGGCTGACGCCATTTTCTTTAGTTTTTCTTGCCCCCGATGTCAGGTGCCCCCAAAAAGGTAGCAATATTCTAAAAAAAAAAATATATATATATATATATATATATATATACATATATATATATATATATATATATATATATATATATATATATATATACACACACACACACACACACACACACACACACACGCACACACATGCATCATTATAGACATTGCCTTCCTCCACAAGCAAATACACCACATAGGTTGTAGAAGAATGAGAAGGAAAGATAAACTGTAGAATGACAGGGGGATGGGCGGGAGGGTAACCTGGACTGCAACAGTGAATACACTCGAACATCTACATTTATGGTAAGTGTACACAACTGTACTATGTTCTTCGTGTTTCACTGTTGCAGTCATTACATTTGGGTAGAATCCCAAAGCTATGGTTGGGAGGCTGGAGCTAAACAGCATTAGGTGAGGCTATAAGGCCCTGCAGTACTGCAGTGGCAAAGCCTGCCCTGGACTTAAGAGTAGAGAGTAGAAGCCTCTAGAATGTCTTTGGTTGGTACTCCTCTGAGAGAGGCTGCTGAAGTAGCTGCAGCTCTGGTGGAATGAGGCCTAATGCCCCAGGGCACAGGTTTACCATGGTGTAAGTAGCAGAAACGGATGCAGTGGCTTATCCACTTTGAAATTGTCTGCTTTGAAATAGCATTTCCTTCTGATCCTGCAGCATATGACACTAGTAATTGCTCGTTTTTTCTTAGAGCTTTAGTCCTGCTCAAGTAGAATCTTAGCTGTCTGTGTACGTCCAAGGAATGCAGAATTCTCTCCCCTTTGTTCTGCGGATTTGGATAAAGATGTTGGCAAATGAATTGTTTGGTTAAGAGCCACACTGGAAACCATCTTAGGCATAAAAGTAGGATTTGTCCTCAGAGACACTCTGAGTAAAATATGATAAAAGGCTCTACAGCCACGAGTGCATGCAGCTCTGAAACTCTTCTTGCTGAAGTAATTGCTAGTAGCAGAGCTGTCTTCCATGACAAGAACTTTATATCAGCGGTAGCAGCTGGTTCAAATGGAGGCAGGGTGAGCTTTACCAACACATAATTGAGGTTCCATGCAGGTAATGGTGATCTTCTGGGGGGGCTTAAATGTTTGGCTCCTCTAAGATACTGCTTTAGTAAAGGATGAGAAAAGATTAGTGGCTTTGTGTTGTAATGAGCTGAAATGGCAGAGGCATGGATTTTGATTGATGAAAAAGATAGGCCTTTGTCAAGCATCTCAGTTAAGTATTGTAATATCTGAGGAATATTTGGTTTTGCTGTATCAGTTCCTTGTGCTTGATTCCAAGCACTGAATCTCTTCCACTTGTCAGCATAAGATTTTCTAGTACTAGGCCTTCTGGCTTCCAAAATGACATCCATTACAGCTTTACTGAGAGGTGTTGTTTGATTACATGATTAGCCATGCTGCCAGGTTTCTTTAGTTGATTGTGCAGGATCTTATTGTTTTGCTGGGACAGTAGTTGTGGTCTTTGAGGCAAGGTCCAAGCTGGGTACTGAGACAAGTTCCTTAGGATTGAGTACCAGTATTGGCTGGGCCAGTCTGGGGCAATTAATATCATCTTTGGCTTCTCTTGTCTGACTTTTAGGAGGACCTTGGGTAGAAGAGGCAGAGGAGGAAAGGCGTAAACTGATAGATTTTTCCAACTGAAGGATAGGGCATCCACTTTCCATGCTTGTCTCTGATAAGTCCTTGTGCAGAATCTTTTCAATTGATAATTTTGAGGAGAGGCAAATAAATCTATGTCTGGGCTCCCCCATTTCTCTGTTATCATGCTGAAGACTTGTGGATTTAGTTTCCACTCGTGAGGATCCATAAGGTTTCTGCTTAAATCGTCTGCCAGAGTGTTTTGTTTTCCTGCTAGGAATTGAGCTTGAAGATGTATTTGGTAGGTCAAAGCTGTATCCCACAGTGCTATGGCTAATCTGCAAAGGGGATATGAGTGTGTGCCCCCTTGCTTGTTTATATACCACATGACTGTGGTGTTGTCCGTCTATCAGTAGTTGTCCTGGATGAAGTAAGTCCTTGAAGGCTGTTAGGGCATTTTGAACAGCTAGCATCTCTTTCTGGTTGATATGTAGATGCATTTGTTTTGGTGCCCATACGTCCTGAATGCATCTTCCTGCCATGTGGGCCCCCCAGACATAATCTGATGCGTCTGTTGTTAAGGTTTGGCTGGCAGGGGGTAGAGTGAAGGGCCATCCCATGTTTTAGTGACAGGCCTTTGCCCACTGTAGAAACTCCTGCTGCAGGCAGGGAATGAGAGGAATTATTGTTTCCAGACTGTGTGAATGTTGACTCCATAAACTTTTTAGGTACCACTGAAGTTTCCTCATATGCAGTCTTGCATATGGAATTAGTAGGATGCAGGATGCCATGAAACCCAAAGCCTGCAGAATTTGTCTTGCAGAAGACTGGGTTTTTGTAGCCATCAGTGTGAAGTAAGTAGTCAGTTGCCTTTGTTTGTCTGGTGTAAGGTAAGCCATCTGGGCAGTTGTATTCAAGCTTGCACCCAGGAATGTTATCTTTTGAGAGGGTACCAGATGTGATTTATTTTCATTTATTGAGTACCCTAGGCATGTTAGAAGACTTTTCACAAACGCCATGTGTCGAAGAAGAGTGTCCTTGTTCTCTGCTTGAATGAGACAGTTGTCCAAGTAAGGATATATTTGTATACTTCTTTGTCTGCAAAATGCAATTACTGGTGCCAGGCACTTTGTAAAACCCTGGGCGCAGTAGATAAGCCAAACAGCAGTGCAAAGAACTGGTAATGCATTAAGCCAGCCTTGAATCTGAGGTATCTTCTGCACGACTGTCTTATTGGGACATGCAGGTATGCCTCTTTAAGGTCTAATGTCACCAGCTAAGCATTCCTGCCCAGCATGGGCAGAACCTTCTGCAAAGTCAGCATTTTGAATTTTGGAATGTCCAGGTATGCGTTCAAAATTGATAAATCCAGTATTGGCCGCCAGGCCTTGTCCGTTCTGGGTACCAAGAACAGTCCTGAGTAAAAACCTTGTCCTTTTTCCTGTTCTGGTGCTGGTTGAATGGCCCCCATATCCATGAGGGACGTAACCTGTTGCTGTGCCTCTGCCCATTGATTTTTGGGCAGATCTGGCCAACCGTTTGCCACTGGCAGAGTGTGAAAATGGAATCTGTATCCCTGTGATACTATGTTTAGTATCCACTTGTCCTAGGTTATTAACTGCCAATTTTGAGCAAAAAGTGTTAACTTTCCCCCTAAGGGTGCTGTCAAAAGATAAGTGCTTGGTGTAGGCAGAGGGAAGCCATTGGGACTGTTTTCTGTAGGTTTGCGCTTTATCTCCCCCTGATTTGGAGGTAGGTGCGCCCCCATTGCTTTGACCTGTATGAATCTTGCGCCTGGTATATGGAACCCCTTGGGCGTCTGGATTTGCCCCTTTGAGCTCTGTCTGACACAGGAAAGGACCAATTCTTTGTAGGCCAGTGTCTACTGAATCTTGGTGGCTGCACTTGTAAGAAGTCTTTAACAGTTTGCATAGACTTAGCTTTGTCTTCCATTTTCTTTAAAACCTCTTCTGCCTTAATACCAAACAGAGAATCATGCTGTAAAGGTGCATTTAGCAATTTAGCTTTAACATAAGGCAAATTTTGTTCCTTTAACCAGGCATGCCTCCTAATCACAGATCCAGTAACTGGGGCCCTGCAGGAGGCCTCTAAGGAATCAAAACCACATTGCAAAGTATGCTTTCCAACTTGTTCAGCTGCATGCAATAATTCCTGCAATTCTTTATTTTCTGCACATTCTGAAATCAACATAATTTTCTGTTTCAGCAATCCCATAACAAGTTGTTGGTACTTAAGCATATGAAATTGACAGTTTAAGGCCTTGACTGCCAAGGTTGCAGAAGTATAAACCTTTTTTCCCGACCTGTCTAGTGCCCTTGAATCTCTGTCAGAGGGGTTAGGATTTTTTGCTGTTGAGGCCTTAACTCCCTTTGGACCCTGTGACACATTTTCAGGATCAGCAGCAGGGTTTCTAAATAAAAATTTATGCGAGTCAGGGGCCCTGTAATATCTGTCAGGCTTACTGGGAGCCGGAGGTAAGGAGTCAGGGGTCAAGCTTGACTCTGAAAACACATCATCCACAATGTCTAAAATAGGAGGAATGGCTAAAGGCTTGTGCTGAGGGAGAAGGAGGAAATCATTGAGCCTCTTTTGTGACTCTGAGAAGTCTTGACTCTCCCAGTGAAAATGCTCCCTCAAAGTATGCAAGTTTTCTCCAAATGAATACTCCTCCGGAAGGGATGCAGATGGAATAGACTCCTCAGCATCAGAATCCTCATAAGGAGGTATAGATAATTCCTGATCAGAAGAGGGATCAGAAGAAATAGAAGCCTGATCTGAAGATTCATAATCAGTGTCTTGCCTAGGCCTCTTATCTGGAGGGGGATGGGTACCCCTGATCAAGGTAATAAGGTCTTCAGCCATTTTGATAATCTGTTTTTTAAGGATAGAGGCCAGTGCACGTGGCTCATGCATCGTTTTTTTAGTTTTAGAAGTTGCCTTTGTCTTTGGTTTTGCAGCTGTCGTCAGTTTGATATATAAATGTTGAGGTCTGAATACACCCTCAGAAGCCGGTGCCTGCTCAGCTGCTCTGGACCCATCCGAGGGAGATACATCCGTTGGTCCAATACCTTGAGTATCTTATGGCATGCCGGACTCCACATAGGTGTCGGTAGGGGCCTGCAACTTGAAGGTAGCCGGTATCAGGGGCTGCAAAAGCACCTGAGTACCGGCGAACCGGCAACTGGCTTAGGAGAAGCTTCGTAGTCTGTTTTGGATCTCGACTGCCTTTCTCTGTCCTTTTCTTTGTGTTTTTTATGTACTCCGGTAGTCGGATTGCTATCCAAAGACATTTCTAGAGAGTAAAATCCGTTTCCAAAATACTTTGATGCAAAAATATACCGACGCTTAATAGTGCGTTGGTTAAATCAAGCACAAAACCGACAGCCAGGCACATTGTGATCAGGGCCTAGGCAAGGAATACAGTATAAATGGAAATCCATATGAGGTATTTGCTTCCCACAAGTAATACAATTATTAACTTTTTCTGACATCGATAAAAAGCAAGAAAAAAGTTTCCCCAACGGGGGGCTTTAATGAAGACTTCGGTTCTGAAACTGAAACTCGAAAATTTCAGTATTCGGCCGACTGGTACTTGCGAAAAGCTTCTGCTTCGGGCACTGCGTGGCAAGAAAGACTAAAGAAAATGGCGTCTGCTGCATGTTTTATACCCCTGATGACCTGACGTCATGGAAGAGAAAACAGCAACCGACACAGGACCCAAGACTTTGGAATTCAGGCCGACTGAGGGTAACCTGCCAGATTACCCAAATGTAATGACTGCAACAGTAAAACACGAAGAACATCTCCCAGTCCACTGGAAGGAGGATGCATTGCATCTGTTTTCCAGGCTTCAGGAGATGGGGGTCTTGATGCAGACTACAGGGAGCTGGTGATGCTCTGGAGATGCACAGAGGTCTATCTGCAGTGTGTCCCAGCAGTGAATGATTGCTTTGAAGACATGCCTAATTTCAGGGTCCATTTGTGGGGATCCATGAGGTCTCTGCTTAAAGAGTCTGCCAACACATTCTTCATTGAGAGAATGCAGGCTGCTGTGAAGGTCATGTTCAATTAAGTAGCCAACTGCCAACCATCCTGTGCCAACCAGCACAAGGGGCAAGACCCTGTTAATGTACCACATCAGTATGGTACTGTTCATGTACACAAGAAGAGTGCTTGTTTTCTAAATCTGAAGAAAATCTGTAGAGCCTGTAGAAGGGTCATCATTTCTTTTAGGTTGATGTGTTCCCTCTGGAGAGGGTGGCCATTTCCTCTATATCTTATGAGAACCCATCCAGGCCCTCCAAGCCCTATCTGAAGCACAAGTATGAAGAAAGTACAGTTGTGTACACTTACCATTAATGTAGATGTTAGAGTGTATTCACTGCTGCATTCATCACACCTGGGTTATCTGCCTGCATGTAGCCCTCAGCCGGCCTGAATACCAGAGTCTTGGGATTTCTGTGTCAGATGTTGTCGCTTTTTCCATGACGTCAGGTTGTCAGGGGTATAAAAATGCAGCCGATGCCATTACATCAGCTTTTCCTGTCCCAGATGTCAGGTGCCCCCCAAATAGGAAGCAATTATATGGTATGGAACATCCCCAGCAAAAAGCAAATACACATGGTATAAGACATGTCAAATGAAAAAGGATAGGTAAAAGCAAAGAGAAGTCAGGGGACTGGAGGGAGGGAGGGTAACCAGGACTGCAACAGTGAATACCCTCGAACACCTACATTTATGGTAAGTGTACACAACTGTACTATGTTCTTCGTGTTTCACTGTTGCAGTCATCACATTTGGGTTGATTCCCAAAGCTAAGGAAGGGTGGAGGTAGTTAAGAAGCATTAGGGTTGGCAATCAGGCCCTATAAGACTGCTGTGGCAAATCCAGCTCAGGATTTAGAAAAGATAGGCAAGTGGTAATGCTTGGTGAAAGTGTATACAGAGCTCCAAGTCGCAGCTTCCAGGATGTCCCTGGTAGGGACTCCCATGAGAAATGCTGTAGAGGTAGATGTAGCCCTAGTGGAATGTGTTCTGATCCCCAGTGGGGTAGGTTTCCCATGGTGTTTGTAGCAGAAATGGATGCAGTGTACTATCCATTTCGAAATGGTTTGCTTTGAAATGGCCTTGCCCTCTGCCCCTGCAGCAACGCTGACTAGCAGCTGGTCAGATTTTATGAGAGGCTTAGTCCTGTCCAGATAGAACCTAAGCAGCCTGTGAACGTCCAGGGAATGCAGGATCATTTCCCTTTTATTCTGAGGATTAGGGAAAAAAGTTGGCAAACGAATGGACTGGTTTAAAGTCACACTTGACACCACCTTGGGCATAAAAGATGGGCTAGTCCTGAGGGAAACCTTGTCCACATGTAAGATAATGAAGGGTTCCGCTGCCTTAAGGGCCTGCAGTTCAGACACTCTTCTTGCTGAAGTGATAGCTATAAGCAAAGCTGTTTTCCATGAGAGGAATTTCAACTCTGCAGCAGCAGGTTCAAAGGGCAGAAGCAACAGCTTTTCCAATACAAAGTTAAGATCTCAGGCTGGACTGGGAGCTCTCCTGGGGGGGTCTTAAGTTTTTTGCTCCTCTCAGAAACTGTTTTACCAGAGGATGAGAGAAGAGGGGTGGGCTCAGTATTATAATGATCTGAGATGGCAGAGGCATGAATCCTAATTGAAGAGAAGGATAGGCCTTTGTGTAGCATTTATGTTAAGTAATCTAGTATATGAGTAAGCTGGGCACAGTTGTGTCCATTCCCTGAGAATGGCTCCAGGAACAATATCTTTTCCACTTTTCCGAATAGGATTTTCGCGTACTAGGCCTCATTGCCTCAAGAATGACATCCAGCACCTGCTTACTGAAAGTTGCTTGTGATGACTTCAGGAGATTAGCCAGGCTGCAAGGTTCAGGGTCTGTAGCCGAGGGTGCAGAATCTGGCCTGTCTGCTGGGATAGCAGGGAAGGAGTCTGAGGCAGGTGCCATGGTTGTAGCACTGTCAGACTGCGCAAAAGAGGGTACCAATGCTGGCATGGCCAGTCTGGTGCAATCAGCATTGTCCTTGGCTTGTCCTGTTTGATCTTTAGTAGAACCTTCGAGAGGAGGGGCAGAGGGAGAAAGGCATAGACTGAGAGGCTTTCCCAGGTAAAGGACAAGGCATTCACTTTCCAAGCTTGGCTGTGGGGAGTTCTGGTGCAATATTTGATCAATTGATAGTTCTGAGGGAAAGAAAAAAAGGTCCACCTCTGGTGTTCCCCACCTGTTCCCTGAAAAGTTTGAATATTTTGGGTCCCAGTTTCCACTCGTATGGGTCCATGAGATTTCTGCTTAATTCGTCTGCCAGTGAATTTAGCTTGCCTGGCAGGAATTGAGCTTGTAGGTGCACTTGACTACTCAAGGCTGTGTTCCACAGAGCCATGACTAGTCTGCAGAGTGGGTAGGGATGGGTTCCCCCCTGCTTGTTTATGTACCACATAACTGCGGTGTCTGTCTTTACTAATAGTTGTCCTGGAAGAATAAAGCCTTTGAAGGCTGTTAGAGCATTCTGTACAGCTAACATTTCTTTTTTGATTGATATGCAGATGCATTTGTTTTAGTTTCCATTTGCCCTGAATGCACTGTCCTGCTATGTAAGCCCCCCCATGCATAGTCTGATGCATCTGTTGTTAGGGTTTGGGTGGCAGGGGGTAGAGTGAAAGGGAGTCCCTTGTTGTGGTTGCAGGCTTCTGCCCACCAATGGAACTCTCTCCTTAGGCAAGGAATGATAGGAATCATTGTTTCCAGGTCATGAGAATGTTGACACCAGAGACTTTTTAGGTACCAGTGAAGTTTCCTCATATGCAGTCTTGCATATGGAATTAGTAGAATGCAAGAGGCCATGAACCCTACGGCTTGCAGTATTTTTCTTGCAGATAGCCGGGTTTTGGTGGCCAGTAGATAGAAATAGTTTTTCAAATAAATTTGTTTCGCTGGAGTGAGGAATGCCATCTTGGAAGTTGTGTTCAAGCTTGTTCCCAGGAATACAACCTGTTGAATGGGTACCAGCTGTGATTTATTTTCGTTGATGGTGTATGTACCCCAGTGAAGTTAGAAGTCTCTTTACAAATGCCAGGTGCTGAAGTAGCAATTCCTGACTGTCTGGCTGAAACAGGCAATCGTCCAAGTATGGGTAAATTTGAATTCTTCTCTGCCTGCAATATGCAATGGCTGGAGCTAGGCACTTTGTGAATACCCTGGGTGCACTACATAAGCCAAAGGGAGGTGCAGAGAATTGATAGTGCATAGAGCCTGCTCTGAAGCGTAGGTATTTCCTGCAAGATTCCCTTATGGGGATGTGCAGATAAGCTTCTTTTAAGTCTAGGGTTGCTAGCCAGGAGTCCTTGGCTAGCATAGGAAGCAGTTGTTGGAGAGTTAACATTTTGAATTTTGGAACCACCAGAAAGGTGTTGAGAATAGACAGGTCCAGGATAGGACGCCAAGAGTTTTCTTTTCTGGGAACCAGAAACAGTCTGGAATAAAAGCATTGTCCCCTTTGTTCTGCTGGGACAGGTTGAACAGACTTGATAATGAGAAGAGAAAGTACTTGCTTCTGGGCCTCTGCCCACTGGTTTGGGGGGGGGGTCTGGCCATCTGCTTAGGGTTGGGAGTGAGTGGAAGTGGAATCTGTATCCTGGGAAACAATGTTTAAGACCCATCTGTCTTGGGTAATGTATTCCCAGTTTTTGGCATGCAAGGTAAGCTTCCCTCTTAAAGGTGCAAGTACTTAGGCAAGGCTTGGAGGAGTTAAGGATAAGTCATTGTGCAATTTTACCATATGAGTGGTGGTACGGCGGTAGCGTTGTTACCTCCCAGCAAGAGGTTCTCCCATTCGATTCTCGGCTTGGCTTGGGAGTGCCTTCTGTGTGGAGTCTGCATGTCCTCCCCGCAGTTGGGTAGCGTTCGAAAGACATGCGTGCATAAATGGGCGTGCCTCCGTTAAAGGTTGGGCGTCGAGCTGGCACCTCTGCGTTTCGTAAAAAAATCTACTGCCAATCATTAGCAGACCAGAGGTCTGCTGTGGCGACCCCTTACCGGGAAAAGCCGAAAGACAAACAACATGGTGGCCTACTACTCCCTGTTTTGGACGTGGGAGCACTCCATTGCTTAGATCTGTGCATAACCTGAGATTAAAGTCTAGGTGGTCTGCTGCCCTGGGCCTGGACTAAGAAGGCCTGGAAGGGACTGGAAAAGACCATTTTTTTTGAAGGCCAATGCCTACTGAATCTAGGTGGCTGTACTTGTAAGAAATATTTAACAGTCTGCATAGATTTAGCTTTCTCCCCCATCCTTTTGAGGACTTCTGCTTTACTGCCAAATAGACTGTCTTGATTTAATGGTGCATCTAATAATTTTGCTTTGCCATGATCTGATTCTGTTCCTTAAGCCAAGCATGCCTTCTAAGAACAGACCCAGTGACAGCAGCCCTGCAAGATGTTCCTAAGGCATCAAACCCACACTGCAAAGTATGTTTACCAACTTGGTTAGCAGAATGCATTAACTCTTGTAAATCTTTGTGTTTTGCAGAGTCAGGAACCAACAACATTTTTTGTTTAATTAGCTCCATAATATGCTGCTGATACTTTAACATATGAAACTGGCAATTTAAAGCCCTAATGGCAAGAGTAGCAGAGGTGTATACCTTTTTACCCCATCTGTCTAAAGCCCTAGAATTCCTGCCCGAAGGGGTAGGATTTTTGGTGTTTAAGTCCCTGGGAAATGGTCTTTGGATCCACAGTAGGATTCTTAAAAAGGAATTTGTGTGAGTAAGGCACTCTAAAGTACCTGTCAGGTTTCCTGGCAGCTGGAGGCAAAGTATCAGGGGTAAGGCTGGATTCCAAGAAGACATCACCTACAATTTCCAGAACAGGAGGGATAGCTAGAGGCCTGTGCTGAGGCAAGCTTAAAAATTCCCTGTGTCTCTTTTTGGACTGGGAGTAGTCCTGGCTTTCCCAGCTGAAATGCTCTCTAAGGGCGTGCAAGGTACCGGCGGACTGGCGACTAGCTTAATGGAAGCGTCGTCGGCAGCTTTGAACCTATGTGGTCTGTCTCTATCTTTACCCTTATGTTTTTTCAGAAGACGGCTAGTCAGATGGTTTAACGCCATTTTTGAGTAGAGATAGAGAGCGAAAGAATTTAGCTACAAAAATTGCCAGACGACGAATAGTTCAGGCGTTGAACAAGGCCCAGAACCAACAGAGAGGGACGTCGTGGTCTGGGCCTAAACAGATGAAGCAGTAAGAATGAAAATCTCTGTGAGGTATTTGCTTTCCACAGGAAAGACCATTATTAATTTCTTCTGACAGTGGTTAGAGATACAAAAAAGGATCCACAACGGAGTACTTAGAAGACTTTAGGTCTGAAACTCAAAAAAATTAAAATTTCAGGAGGCAGCCGACCGGCACTTGCGAACTGCTTCTGCTTCAGGCATCACATGGCAAGAAAGACTGATGTAATGGCATTGGCTGCATGTTTTACACCCCTGACGACTTGACGTCATGGAAGAAGCGACAGCATCCGATGCAGAAATCCCAAGACTCTGGTATTCAGGCTGGTTGAGGGCTACCTGCAGGCAGATAACCCAAATGCAATGACTGTAACAGTAAACAACAGTGAAACACTAAGAACATCTTGGTTGTGAAGGGGCATGGTGAATGGGAGGCCCAGATTGAGACACCTGCTTCTCCCACCAGAAGAACTCTTTCTTGCTGCAAGGTAAAAGACAAATGTGGGTGTCCAAAGGATGTCAGTCAGTATTGAGCCCACACTCATTTTAGGTACTAATGAATTTTTCTGATATGCAGCCTGGCCAGTGGAATCATCGGGACAGTCGCAGCCATGAACCCCAGGGCCCTGAGGATGTCACCTGCAGTGCAGTGAATCACCGAGCAGAGGATTTGGAAAATCTCAGCCATGCTTTGGACTTCTTCCTGAAAAAGAGAGGCCTACATTATGTTTGTGTTCGGCCTGCAACCAAGGAAGACAAAGTTGTGAGTGGGAGTGAGATGAGATTTCTTGAAGATGATGGTGAATCCTACTTTGGTTAAAAGCAGAACTATGAAAAGGTGTTCAAGCAATGTGTCTGTGGACAGGGCCTGAATCAACAGGCCATCCAGACAGGGGAAAATCTGAATTCCTTGAGTTAGACAGAAGACTACCACAACTGCCAGGCACTTTGTGAAAACTCTTGGGAGCAGGACAAAGACAAAAGTGCAATGCATGCAGTATCGATGGCTGGAGATGTGAAGACTGGCATCCTTGAAATCTAGGGACATTACACACCCTCCTGCCTTTCATTTTGCCTCAGGGATTTTTAGAGACAGCATTTTGCAGGCAGGCACTTTCAGAAGGTGCTTAGCAGACAGAGTCCCGGGATGGGCCTCCATTGCTCTTCTTTCCTCAGAACAAGACAAATCCTTAAAAAAAAAAAAAAAAATTTTCTATGAATGCTGGAGGTACTGTGCCTGTGCCAGTAGGTTTTGAATAATGTGACCAATCAAGGGAAGCTAGTTTGGCGGAGGACTGGGAATCCCTTTCATGGTTGAAAAACTTTACCAAAATATGGCATAGCCTTCTTTAATAATAGTCAGAACCCAAATGTCTGTTAGCACCTCCCACAATCGAAGTGAAAGGGAATCTTTTTGACAGAGGGGTGTAGGGGCTGGATGGACTGGGTGGTGGGAGAAGAGAGCAGTCACAAGGTATGCCCCCAAAGGCAGGCTTCCCTGAAGGGGAGTTCCTTTGTTCTTTGCCAAAAAACTTTTCCTAGGTGCTTTTTTGTGTTTGTGAGAGGGCCTAAGGTCTCTCTGAATGAAGGGAGTACATCTGGATGGGTAGTTCCCATGTTATCTGGGAACTATAGAGAGAAGAATCTGCTTACAGTCTTTCATAGTCTTACTATGTTCTTGCAAAGTTTTGACAAGATTGGCAGCTTATGTTCTGAACAAGAGACTCTTGTCCAAAGGTAAATCCATGAGTTTGGATTTGAAGTCTACAGGGATGGGTGGAACCCAGAGCCGTACATACCATCTAATCACTTAGCCAGTTGCAGCAGCCCTTTACATAGCATCCACTGCATCATAACTGCATTTAATACTGTGTCTGCCTAGTTGTGTTGCTTGGGACAGAAAGGTCTGCACTTGCTGTTACAATCTGCAGTCTGAGATTCTGGCATGACCTTATGTAGAGACTCACACACAGAAAGCAGGTATTTGGTAACTGATAGCCTGGGGAGTAAACTGTATTAACCCACCTATCCATGACTCTGCTGTTCTTGTCTGAGGGAAGGGTATTAGCAGTAGGAAGCAATATGAATGGCTTATCTGAGGAGAAGGAGACTGCTGCAGTACCAGCCATGGGGATTTTATACAGGCATTTAATTTTGCCAGGAACCTCATAAAACCTGTCCAGTCTTTTAGGACAAGGAGGTTGAGAGTCAGGTGTTAAAGAAGAAGAATGGAAAGTATCAAGATAAGCTTCAAGAACTGGGAGAATTGTCGAAGGAGCTTAAGTATCCATCTCCAGAAGACTGTAGTATCTCTCAAACTCTTACGATTCGCCTTGACTTACACTTATTGTCTCGTCATGTTCTGAATAGCTTCTCCAAAGGAAGCCTCTTCCAAAGACAGTCAGGAAAAAGGAATTACCTTCGTCTAAAGAGACTTCCTCAGGAGAGTGGAGTTGAGAAGAGTAATCTAGAGAATGATCAAAGTTTGGGTCAGGATCCTTTTCAGAAGTGGAATAATCCAAAGCTTGTTTTTGTGAGGCAGCTGGTTCACAAAAGCAGGTGGCTTCAGTGCCATGACTGCTTTAAATAAGCCCTGGGGAAGCTCATCTCTCTTTTTGCCTGGAAGGAGTAGGGGACATCAGATCCATCTATCATCAACCCCTTTTCCCATTCTGCACATGGGGTCAAGGTGTCACTTCAGCAGTGACAATCATCTTGAGCCAAGGTTTTACACCGCTGGGTGGCTAGCCCTGCTGTGGGAGTTAATTTGAACACTCACGTGCGCACACAAGCACTGTCACGTATGGCCAACTTAAGAGTGCTCAACCCACCTACTGCCTGTCTTTGGAATGTGAGAGGAAACCCACATGACTACAGGGAAGACATGCAGACTCTGCACAGAAGGCACCCCAGCCGGGAATCAAACCAGAAAACCTCTTACTATGAGGTGACAATGCTAACCTCAGCACCACTGCGGCCACATGAAGACGCTTGTTTTTTTGCAGTGACATCCGCCTGCATGAGCCTTAGAGGATTGGACACTCGTCTCATTTCAATCAGTGTACCAGAAACCTCTTCCCATACAAAGATCTGACGGATTCTGTGTGGGCCCTTTGAGATAACACACAGTTCTCCCAAGGTATCCATCATATGCAAAGACTGTGGTGCCATACCAGCCTCCAATGGGATCTCTGTAGTGGACACCTGAGAGGTAACGGGGCGTACCAAGGCTTTGCCCACCACAGTGGGTACGTCTGATTCAGAGACAGAGTGGGAATCATCTCGGGGTGGGAAGAGCAATGTCGGGGTTCTGACAGTCCACCATCCTGGAATCTTTGGAATCAAAGCAGTGGACAGAAAGGCAGAGAGAACACCAGGGGGCCAAACGTGCATTAGAGCATCCCTCAGTGACACCCCTCCAGGAGGATCAGGGCAAAGAATCTGCACCCCTTGGTGTTGTGGGGGAAGAGGTAAAAAGAATGCAGCATGGCCACCACCACTGATGCAAAATCTGTTCTGCCACTCTTGGTTGAGGGACTACTCATGAGGCAGAAGGGTAGATTTGCTCAACTTGTCCACCTGAACACTGGACTTCGGTGGTACATGCACTGCTACCAAAAAGCCATCAGAAGATATCACCCACTGCCATACACTCATGGTTTCTCAACATAACTTGTAGGAACATATCCACCCATGTCTGTTGATATACCAGACATGTTGTCCATCCGGATAAAAATCATGCCAAGAGGAAGGACATTCTGCATTGCCTACAACACTAGAACTCCCTCATCTCTAGAACACTGATGTGAAACCTGGCCTTGGAAGGAGACCATGTGTCTTGGGACAGTCTTGCCCATGTAATGCCCTTCTTCCTAGCAGTTGTTTAGGTAAGGGAACACTCAGACCCCTTGCAGTCTGAGGTGAGCTGTGACCACTGCCATACACTTGGTAAACACCTGGGTGAGGGGGGGGGGGTCTGTATCGTCTTGATGGAAAGTGAAGGACTCACTTGTCCAGCAACTTTTTTATTTCTATAGCAGCTGGTTTTCCCTGAGAGAGTGGAATGCTGGGAAGTTTCATTGATAATGGAGGAAAGTAAAGAAATGGAGTAGTCTCTAGTTATGATCCTCTTCACCCAGACATCTCCAGTGATGGATGTTGAAACTTCTAGGTGTAGAGAAAAGCATCCCCTGACTGCCTCCAGAATGTGGCAGCCAGGCAACAATTCAGGAGTGATAAGGCCTCTCAGAGGAGGACTCCCTGAAGCCTCGATTCTGTGGGCCTCCTCTGCTGTGTGGCTGACAGCCACCTTTAGAATTCCACCCTCTGCCCTGAGGGATCTATCTCCAGGAGTGTCCAGGGAGAACTTAGAGACTGCTGAAACCACCGTTTCTTACTGCCCTTCTGGTTTCTAGAGAGAGAACTCTGGGGGATAAGAACACTGCATCCCTATGGCAGAAAGGTTTTTCTTGTCTTGCTCATTTTTACAGAGCATGCCCTTGACTTCCGGTAAGAAGAGAGTTGAATCATCAAAAGGGGCATTTACAAAGGGTGTTTTTAAAGGCTCCACAAAATGACAAAGCGATCCTGTGTCCTTACAGCAATGCCTGTACTTGCAGCTCTCAAAATGCCTTTATTATCTTTACAGATGCCTTTCAGAAGGAATGACTGATATTTCCTTGAATACCTTTCCCTTCCTATCAGAAACACTCATGGTCACTGTTAAACTGCCTTCATACATTCGGCTTTTTGTAGTCATTCAGACATGTATTTTGTGTTACACTCTGAATTAATGAGGTGACAACCCTGCATTTCAGAGTAAGTATTGCTCTCTTGTAATCTGATTTGTATCAAATGCCTTCACAGTACTGACCCTTCACTTTGATGTTTGACATATCAGTTTTTTTTTTTATTTCAATTTGAATGCAAAGAGAATGTCTGTTTTCATTAATTTTTGTCAGCTCTACAGGATATTTTCCCTCTATACTTCATCACTGGCTTTTGATATGTACATGCTTACTGCAAGGCATCTTTCTCACATGACTAGTTACTAGTACATTTTTGAAAAGTGAGTCATGGTAAGAACACTGTATGAAATCATATTTTGTATGTCCACCGAACTCATTTGTTTTATTTACTTATTTTATTTAGTCTTTGTTTTCAAGTTCAGCCAAGGTGGAGACAACAGATAGAATACATTGTATTGAGAACAAAGTAAAAATATAGACCAGTTGTTATAAAGGGAAAGATATAGTGGTTCCCCTTGAAATATGGTGTTGATTACATGCAAAATATTTCTGAACAAAACATGATCAATTGAGCATTACTGGTCATTAGACATGGGAGTCATACATATTGTTGACCAGTTTACAGTTGGGGACATCAAAACCATGATGTTATACTATGAAGTATGCAAAAGTCATCTGCTGATTTGCTGACATACAGCATACAGGTTATAATTAATTGTCTGATGTCAAAAATGTAGAAATTAATATGTTATATTAATATGTTAACAGGCTGATATGTTTTGGCCATAATTCAGGGTTATATTTACATTCTGAGTTATTGTTTTCAAAGTCTGAGTTGTTCACTGCATCAGTGGGAAACTGTAGAATTGTACTGTTGGCAATACACTGCATATGTGTATTGTACAAAGCAGTTTTTTGGTGGAATTAGACAACATGGTACACTGTATTCAGTGTTATGCATACATTTGGACAGTAGCATAAAATTGGTTTAGGGTTTGTGATAGAATACTGATACTGCAAACGATTTAGAAGTACCTTTCTGAAGGTAGCCTGCTGTTGTGAGAAAAAAGAATTACTTGCTTTTATGTTATGATGCTTTTATGCTGTGGTACTGTGTGTGTCACCACTGCTGTTAATAGCAAAGCCTGTTGTGTGACAGGAATAAGGGGGACAGAGAGAGAGAGGGTTGTATGTGTGTGGGTAAAATCTTGTACTGCATGTGACTTTGACAGGTGGAAAATGGAATGGTTGAGATTTGTATTGAAGTCCAATAAATTAAGACATTTATAATGAATAATTTGATATGTTCCTGTATATTTTTGTAATGCCAAGGAGGTAGGTGGCACACGAGTGGGTAGCATGGAGGAAAACACTGTAGAGTGGTGGACAAGTGACGGATTACAGCAAATGTTAATGTAAGGTACTGCCCACTGCTGTAACAAGGGGAAGGAGTTTGTCATGATTTAATGTTAGTGTTTATTGTGTAATTTCATGTTGAGTTGAGTCGATATTAGTGGTACTCAATGCACTGTTAACTCAAAAGTTAGAGTATGGTATACTTTGTATAGAAGTGCACAAGCTATAAATAAGGGAACTAGACAAATGTGACTCGAACGGTAAAAGCAAGAATTCTTTGCTAAAGACTTGAACAATTTTGTTCAAAGTTGTAAATGGATATATTTACTCTTATGCATACTGTGTGTTATAGGTTTACTGTTCCACAGCTTGGAGATTTGACTGTTGTCAGAATATATAGTAACAATGAAGCTGTTGATAAGGCAACACACATGCAAAGTGCTGACAGGTGGATTCTAAGTATGTAGTAACTGGCAGTACACCAAATGTGTGTGCAAGCATGCAATTGTGTGTGCGTGGGAGGGGTGGGCGAGAATGTGTGTGTTCGGTCGGGAGAGACAAGGGGGGGGGGCAGGTGTGTGTGTGTGTGTGTGTGTGTGGCCAGGCAAGTATGTGGGGGGTTGAGGATGTGTGTGTGTGTGTGTTCATGCATGCATGCAGGGTTTATATGGTGTAAAGGAGAACAGGCGAGGAAAGATGGAATGACAACGCCTTGTTGCCGTGTTCTGGGGAGATTGCTGGAGAGGGGTGTTCTGACTTGACATGTCATTACCTTGATCACAGTTGTTACTGCAGTAGTGTTTTGTGGAGAAGTGGGTAAAACAAAACACTTCAGTGGTACATGATGTGTGTGTGTTCATGCTTGCATGCAGGGGGGTTTATTGTGTAATGGAGAACAGGTGAGGAAAGATAGAATGACACCTTCTAAGTGCTCTGTTAGGGAGAGAGTTTCGTTTGTGCGGTTGACTTTCTGCAATAGGTAAGGGGTGATGACTGGGCATCACTGATGGCTTGTGTACCCCATAGACAGTACAGCACTGTTTTTTGGATAGGTAGAGAAAGCATCAGTCTTCACCAGTACATACTGGGCATGTGTGGTGCCATGAGTGCAGAGGACAACAATGAATGTGAGGGTAGGGGAGTAATATTGTAATGGGCAACCATTTTGCAACTGTGGATTGAAAGATGGTCGAGCAGGAGGTGAACATGTCAGTATACTGGGTATGCAGTCAGGGATAGGGTAAAACAGTTGATTTGGACACACTTTTTTTTTTTTTTTTGAGAACTGGCCACTGTCTCATTCGTGAAATTCTGTGTGTGTGTGTGTGTGTGCGATTACTGCATATATGGAGTAAAACAACTATGGAGCAAGGTTGGACTGACACTGGCTTGAAGCTTTACTTGGGGATAGTGGCATCAGTGCAATGGGCTTGCTGCAACACCTGTGAGGTGTCCTGAGTTGACATGTGTCAATAGTTTTTGCACCTCTTAGCTATTAGAGCACTGTTTTGAGAACAAGAAAAGCCTCACTGTTTACCAACATGTGTAATGTATGTGTGTGTGTGTGTGTGTATTTGTGTGTCTGCTAGTCAAAGTGTAATGGACAACAAGATTTGCAGCTGTGGACAGAAAAGTGCTGACAAGATGATGGGTAGCAGGTGTCATAAGACATGGTTTGGAGACATGTGTAGTGACAATGAACAAACAGCTATGCCTACATTAACCATTATTGTTTTGTGAAAGTCTGGCGACTGCATCCTGGTTATTCATTCCTGCCCATGTATGTGTGGTGTAAAAGACCTAGGGAGCAAATCTGTACTGACACCTTCTTGTTGCTCTGCTGAGGGGGACATTTGTGTAAGTGCAGTAGACTGGCTCCAGTAACTAGGGATGGGAATTCTGAGCTGACTTCCCTTAATAGTTTTCATTTGCTAAAGCCTTTACTGCAGTGATTTGCACAGTGGTGGTAAAAGCCTCAACGTTGACTGGTATGTGTGGGTGTCTGCCTTTTTAAATGGTGTGAATGTTATGCATTGTTAAATGGAGAGACTAAGAGAAAAACTGTGTTCAGTGTGGTCCCTAGCAATTTCATCACTGCTTGATTAAGACATGTACATTGCACTGTGTCAGTTCTTTGAGTGTTTAGAGTACAGTATCACTGCTACAACTGCTGGTGTTGTTTTAAGACGTGTGTTATGAAGTATGTACATGTCTCTCTGATCTGGGGTTGTCACATTGCAGAAAAGATGGGTAGAAGTGTTGGAACGCTTATCAGCGTACTTTACAAGTGTTCCTAACTTTAACTTATACTTTCACTATGATATACTAAATCCATAGTGCTTTTTGAAAAATGTGCTGGATTCTCAAACAAATAAGAAAGTTAATTTCAATTAAAGACTTTTTTTAAACAGAAAATGCATGCTAATTCATATAGTCTTGTTTTGCAAGCTTACTAAATTAGTAGCATTATTGTTTGTTTTGAAAAGTATCTGATTTGTAAGCTTTCTCCTGGAGTCTACTGCCGAGAGGATGAGGGATGTGCTTTAAGCATAGACCTAAGATAAAGCAATACTAACAGAAAATAGTGGTCATATCAGAAACTTGGGTGATCATTGTTAAGAAGAAAGTGGGAACCGTTTCATTTTTATGTAAAGCTTGGTATTAAACAACATAGTTCAGGTTATGCTATAACTAAATAACTATGCAAAGATAACCACATGAGCAGCCAGAATGCAATTCAAATCAAATATTTTACTGCACATTTTAACAAATGTATAGATTTGCCTAAACTCTGGTTGATGTGTGCATGTTTTTTTTTAGTAATAATTCCTTTTGTAAGTGCTATTCAGACTTCAAGAGACATATGAGGGAACAGTTTTAGTGGCACACCAGGCTGTGATTTGTTTGATGTCTGTTGTCATCAAAGTGATTACTTTAGTTGAATCTAGCCAAGATGGAAATGTGAGACTCTGGCTCCCTGAAGGAGGGGATATGGGAGGAGAAACTTGGCCAGGAAATGGAAAGTACAGTTGTGTACACTTACCATAAATGAAGATGTTCGAGTGTATTGACTGTCGCAGTCATCACATTTGGGTTATACTGCCATGGGTAGCCCTCAGTCTGCCCGAATACCAGAGGCTTAGTATTTCTGGGTCGGTTGCTGACGCTCCAGGACTGACGTCAGGTTGTCAGTGGTATAAAAATCAGTCAGCCGATGCCATTACATCAGTTTTTCTTGCCCCAAATGTCAGCAGCCCCCAACAGGGAGCTAAGTTATGGTAGAGTAACACCACCAGTAGAAAGTAAATACCAATAGCCCTGTGTGGGTGAGGAAGAGAAAGACAAGGGGGCTGGAGGGTGGGAAACCAGGACTGCAACAGTGAATACACTCGAACATCTACATTTATGGTAAGTGTACACAAAGTACAGTTTTGTACCTACCATAAATGTAGATGTCTGATAGATATGCAACTGCAGTCCTTACATATGGGTTGTCCTGCCTCAGGCAGCCCTTCGGTCGGCCGGATTCCAAAGTCTGGGTCCGGCGTCGGCTGATGTCGCCTCCTCCCCGACGTCAGAGCGGCTGGGGTATAAAAGCATCAGCCGATGGCATCTTCCTCAGTGTTTCTTGCCCCAGATGCCAGGTGCCCTACAAGGAAGGCTAAATTTAGAAACAGGATAAAAAATTCCAGACATGCACAACAGTAATAAACAGATACACCATAACAGATATCCCCAGCTAAGTTGTATAAGGGGGAGTGGACCCAAAAGGAGAAGATACAGAGGGGTAGGAGGGAGGGAAAACCTGACTGCAGTTGCATATCTATCGGACATCTACATTTATGGTAGGTACAAAACTGTACTATGTCCTTCAAGAATGCAACTGCAGTCCTTACATATGGGTTGATTACCATAGTCATGCTGGGGGTGGTAGGCTCTAAGATAAAAATGGTGTAGCTAAAATGCCCTGCAGGTCTGCCGAAGCAAAGCCTGCTCGGGATCTGGAAAATAAAGGCAGGTTGTAGTGTTTGGAAAATGTATGCACGGAGCTCCATGTAGCAGCTTCTAGAATGTCCTTTGTAGCCACCCCTCTTAGAAAGGCTGTGGAGGTGGCTATAGCTCTGGTGGAGTGTGGCCTGATATTGGCTGGCACACCTTTCCCATGGAAAGAATAACAGAATCTGATGCTGTGTCCTATCCATTTTGAAATTGTTTGTTTGGAAATAGCCTTTCCTTGCACTCCAGCAGCGTAAGCTACAAATAGCTGGTCAGACTTTCTGTTGGCCTTTGTTCTATCCAAGTAGTAGCGCAGTTGTCTGTGTATGTCCAAAGTGTGCAGCAGCTTTTCTCCTTTATTTTGAGGATTGGGGAAGAAGGTAGGCAGGTGAACTGTTTGATTTAGAGACACCCTGGATATCACTTCTGGCATGAATGAAGGATTGGTTCTCAAAGAAACTCTGTCCTGATGAAAAATGAGAAATGGAGGTACTGCCATGAGGGCCTGTATCTCCGAAACTCTTCTTGCTGAGGTAATTGCCAACAGGAAAACTGTTTTCCAGGAGAGGAATTGCAATTTTGAAGATGCTGCTGGCTCAAAAGGAGGAAGAGTTAATTTTTCCAACACGAAGTTGAGGTCCCATGCAGGCACTGGTGGTTTTCTGGGAGGTTTGATATTCTTTATCCCTCTTAGAAACTGTCTTAGCAAAGGATATGAAAACACAGGTGGATCACTATTGTAGTTTGCTGAAATTGCTGAAGTGTGTATCTTTATGGAAGAATAAGAAAGTCCATTATGTAGCATTTCTGCCAAGTATTCTAGTATCTGTGGGATGCTCATCACTGATGCATCCTGGCCCTTGTTGGCATTCCAGATGTTGAATCTCTTCCATTTAGCTGAATAAGTTTTTCTGGTGGAAGGTCTGCGTGCTTCCAGTAAGACTTGTTGAACTCCCTTGGAAAGAGAGATATGTGGAGAAGTCATGGAACCTTCCAAGCTGCCAGCTGCAGAGTTTGCAGGTTGGGATGAACCGTCCTGTAATTGTGCTGAGTCAAAAGTAGAGGCCATTGAGGCAGGGGCCACGGCTTGGTGCACGTTATGCTCCTTAGTAATGGATACCAGTGCTGTCTTGGCCAGTCTGGAGCTATCAAAATGCCTTTCGGTTGTTCTGCTTTGATCTTCAGTAACACCTTGGTCATTAATGGTAGAGGTGGGAATGCATAGATTGTTAGAGAGTTCCAGCTGAAGGAGAGAGCATCCATTCTCCAGGCTTGAGGCTCGAGCAGAACTTTTTCAGGTGATGATTGAGGTGTGAGGCAAAGAGATCTATGTCCGGCCTCCCCCATGCCTGAGTTATTTGTGAGAAAATGTCTGGATGCAACATCCATTCGTGCGGGTCCAAAAAATCTCTGCTTAGACTGTCCGCCAGAACATTGTCCTTGCCTGGAACAAACTGGGATTGCAACTGTATGTTCAGTTTCAGGGACTTTTCCCAAAGAGTCATTGTTAGTCTGCAGAGGGGGTAAGAATGAGTACCTCCCTGTTTGTTTATGTACCACATAACAGTGGTGTTGTCTGTCTATTAGCAGATGACCTTGTTGAAGAAATTTTCCGAAGGCCTCGATTGCATGAATGACTGCTAACATCTCTTTTTGATTGATGTGTAGATGCACTTCCCTGGGAGCCCATTGCCCTTGCATGCATCTGCCCTCCATGTGTGCCCCCCATCCATGGTCTGAGGCGTCTGTTGTAATGGTTTGGCTTGTTGGAGGTTTGTTGAAAGACATGCCTTTGTTTAACTGGCTTGTTTGTGCCCACCACAAAAATTCCTTTTGTAGACCTGGAATGAGTGGGATAATTGCTTCTAAGTTGTGGCTGTGTTGAGACCATAAACTTTTTAGGTACCATTGTAGTTTTCTCATGTGTAATCTTGCCAGTGGAATTAGTATAATGCAAGATGCCATTAACCCAGGGCCTGCAGGATTTTCCTTGCAGTCAACTGGGTGAGTTTTGCTAGGCTTTTGAAGTAATCTGGTAATTGTTCTTGCTTCTCTTCTGTGAGGAAAGCCATTAGTAATTTTGTGTCCAGTTTTGCTCCTGGAAAAATTATTTGTTGGGATGGCAGTAGTCTTGATTTTTGAATGTTGACTGTGTATCCCAAAGCCTGTAGTAAGTGATGACATAATTCAAGTTTTTTGTCAAGGTTTGCTTGCTTTCCGCTTGTATAAGGCAGTCGTCCAGGTAAGGGTATATTTGTATTCCCTGGAGTCTGCAGTGTGCCACTACTGATGCCAGGCATTTCGTGAATACTCTGGGCGCAGTAGATAAGCCAAAAGGCAATGCTGAGAATTGATAATGCTCTGGCCCTGCAAGAAATCTGAGGTATCTTCTGCAACTGTGTCCGATTGGGACATGCAGGTATGCCTCCTTGAGGTCCAGTGTTACTAGCCAAGACCCCTTGCCCAGCATGGGAAGAAGTTGCTGTAGAGTCAGCATTTTGAATTTTGGCACAATGAGAAAAGTGTTTAGAGCGGACAAGTCCAGTATAGGTCTCCATTGCTTTTCTTTTCTTGGAACAAGGAACAGTCTTGAGTAGAATCCCTGGCCTTGTTCCTGAGGAGGGACTTTTTCTATTGCTTTGATTTGTAGCAGCTTTGAAACTTGTACGAGTGCCTCTGCCCTTTGATTTTGTGGCAGGTTTGGCATGCCTTGTATTGTTGGTAAAGTATGGAAGTGGAACTTGTAACCTTGGTCTATTATGTCCAGAATCCATTTGTCCTTTGTTAAAACGTGCCAGTTTTTTGAAAATAAGGATAATTTTCTGCCTAAAGGTGCTTCTCTTTGAACCTTGGTCGGCGGTGTGAAAGTCAAGTCATTGTGTTTGTCCCTGTGGAGCAGTAGAAGTCCCTGCGCCACTTCTCTGATTAGTCGGCTGCCATTGGCGGCCCCTGTAGGAGCCTCGGTATTGACCTCTCCCTCGGGCACGCCTGTTTTTTCCCCTTTGGAACTTGTCAGTGTCTGGAAAGGACCAATTCTTCGAAGGCCAATTCCTGCTGAACCTTGGTGGCTGAACCTGGAGGAAATCTTTGACTGTTTGCACTGATTTAGCCTTTTCCTCAATTGATTTCAACACATCCTGAGCATTAGCACCAAATAGCTTGTGTTTTACAAGAGGTGCATCTAGAAGCTTTACTTTAACATGATCTGGCAATGCCTGTTCTTTCAACCAAGCATGTCTACGTATGACGGCCCCTGTCATTGCTGCTCTACATGAAGTTTCCAATGCATCATAACCACACTGTAGAAAATGATTGCTAACCTGCTGTGTATTATGAACTAAATCCTGCAAGGCCTTTATATCAAAAGGCTCAGGAGAGGCAAACTTTTTCTGCAAATCATCCATCAAGAAATCCTGATACTGAAACATATGAAAAAGGCAATTAAGGGCCCTCATGGCAAGGGTGGTTGAGGTATAAACCTTTTTTGCCCCACCTTTCCAGGGACCTGGATTCCCTGTCTGCGGGCAAAGGGTTTTTGGCCGTGGAAGTGGCCACTCCTTTGGGCCCCTGGGAAATAGTTTCTAGGTCAACAGAATGGGCCTTAAAAAGATGTTTATGAGTCTCAGGAACCCTGTAGTATCTGTCTGGCTTGACAGGAGCAGGAGGGAGAGAATCAGGAGAAGCACTCGAATAGTACAGTTTTGTACCTACCATAAATGTAGATGTCCGATAGATATGCAACTGCAGTCATAACATATGGGTTTGTCCTGCCTCAGGCAGCCCTCGGTCGGCTGAATTCCAAAGTCTGGGTCCGGAGTCGGCTGGTGTCGCCTCCTCTCCGACGTCACAACGGCTGGAGTATAAAGGCATCGGCCGACGCCATCTTCTTCAGTGTTTCTTGCCCCAGATGCCAGGTGCCCTCCTAGGAAGGCTAAATTTGGTAAAGGATAAAAAATAATCCCAAACATGCACAACAGTAATAAACAGATACACCATAGGAAATACCCCCAGCTAATGGGAAAAGGGGTAGGGACCCAAATAGAAGAAAACAGAGGGGTAGGAGGGTGGGAAAATCAGACTGCAGTTGCATATCTATCGGACATCTACATTTATGGTAGGTACAAAACTGTACTATGTCCTTCAAGAATGCAACTGCAGTCATAACATATGGGTTGAATACCATAGCCAAGCTGGGGGTGGATGGAACTATGATAAGGATGGTGTAGCTAAAATCCCCTGCAGGACTGCCGAAGCAAAGCCTGCTCGGGATCTGGAGTATAAAGGCAGGTTATAGTGCTTGGTAAATGTATGCACGGAGCTCCATGTAGCAGCCTCTAAAATGTCCTTTGTTGCCACTCCTCTTAGAAAAGCTGTGGAAGTGGCTATAGCTCTGGTGGAATGTGGCCTAATATTGGCTGGCACACCCTTTCCATGGAATGAATAGCAGAATCTGATGCAATGTCCAATCCATTTTGAAATTGTTTGTTTGGAGATTGCTTTTCCTTGCACTCCAGCAGCATAGGCTACAAACAGTTGGACAGACTTTCTGGTGGCCTTAGTTCTGTCCAAGTAGTAACGTAGTTGCCTGTGTATGTCCAAAGTATGCAGTAGTTTTTCCCCCTTATTTTGAGGATTGGGGAAGAATGTAGGCAGGTGAATAGCTTGATTTAGAGACACCCTGGAAATAACTTTTGGCATGAATGTAGGATTGGTTCTTAGAGAGACTCTGTCTTGATGAAAAATGAGGAAGGGAGGCACTGCCATGAGTGCCTGTATCTCCGAAACTCTTCTTGCAGATGTGACTGCCAATAAGAAAGCAGTCTTCCATGAAAGAAATTGCATTTCTGAAGTTGCTGCTGGCTCAAATGGAGGAAGAGTTAACTTTTCCAACACATAATTGAGGTCCCATGCAGGTACTGGCTGTTTTCTGGGAGGTTTGATATTCTTTATTCCTTTTAGAAACTGTCTTAGCAGAGGATGAGAAAACACTGGAGGGTCACAGTTGTATTTTGCTGAGATTGCTGAGGCATGAATCTTTATTGAAGAGTATGAGAGTTCAGCATGGAACAGTTCCGCCAAGTATTCTAAAATCTGAGGTATACTCGGTAATGCTGTGTCCTGACCCCTGTTGGCATTCCAGATGCTGAATCTCTTCCACTTGGCTGAATAGGTTTTTCTAGTGGAAGGTCTGCGTGCTTCCAGCAAGATTTCTTGAACTGATTTTGAAAGAGAAATAGGTGGAGAAGTCATGCTAGTCTCCATGCTGTCAGATGTAATGTTTTCAGGTCTTGATGTACAGTCATGTAATTGTGTTGTGTTAGGAGCAGGGGCCATAGGGTCAGAGGCCATGGTTTGGTCCAAGTTATGGTCAATAGCAATGGGTACCAGTGTTGCCTTGGCCAGTCTGGAGCTATCAAGATGCCTGTTGGTTGTTCTGCTTTGATCTTCAGTATCACCTTGGTCAGCAGAGGCAGTGGAGGGAATGCATAAATTTTTAGAGAATTCCAGCTGAAGGAGAGAGCATCCGTTTTCCAGGCTAGAGGATGGTGAGTCCTTGTGCAGAATTTTTCCAGCTGATGATTTAAGTGGTAAGCAAAAAGATCTACATCCGGTCTTCCCCATGTCTGTGTCAGTTGAGAGAAAACGTGAGGGTGCAGCATCCATTCGTGTGGATCCATGAAATTTCTGCTCAAGTTGTCCGCCAGTACATTGTCCTTGCCTGGTACAAACTGGGATTGTAAATGTATCTTCAGGCTCAGGAATTTTTCCCAGAGTAGCATTGTTAGTCTGCAGAGGGGATAAGAATGAGTGCCACCCTGCTTGTTTATGTACCACATGACAGTGGTGTTGTCTGTCCTTATTAGCAAATGTCCTTGTTGCAGTGATTTTTCGAAAGTCTCGATTGCATGTATCACCGCCAACATCTCCTTTTGGTTTATGTGCAGATGTCTTTCCTTTGGCGTCCATTGCCCTTGAATGCATCTGCCCTTCATGTGCGCCCCCCATCCATGGTCTGAGGCGTCTGTTGTAATCATTTGGCCTGCTTGAGGTCTGTTGAAAGACATGCCCTTGTTTAGCTGACTGGCTTGAGCCCACCATAAAAATTCTTTTTGCAGACATGGAATAAGTGGAATTATGTCCTCTAGGCTTTGGCTGTGTTGAGACAATAAGCTTTTTAAATACCATTGCAGCTTTCTCATATGAAGTCTTGCCAAAGGTATCAGAAGGATGCAAGATGCCATGAAACCCAGGGCCTGCAGGATTTTCCTTGCAGTCAGCTGGGAGAGTTTTGCTAGGCCTGTGAAGTACTCTGGTAAATGCTGCTGTTTTTCCTCTGTGAGGTAGGCCATTTGGTTTTCTGTGTCCAGCTTGGCTCCTAAGAAGACAATCTGTTGGGATGGCAGTAGTTTTGACTTCTGTATGTTGACTGTGTATCCCAAGGCCTGCAGTAGATGCATGACATAGTCCAAATTTTCTTTTAAAGTTTGTTTGTTGTCTGCTTGTATGAGGCAGTCGTCCAAGTAGGGATATATTTGAATCCCCTGTAATCTGCAGTGTGCCACTACTGATGCCAGGCATTTCGTGAACACTCTGGGCGCAGTAGATAAGCCAAACGGCAATGCTGAGAATTGATAATGCTCTGTCCCTGCAAGAAATCTGAGGTATCTTCTGCAGCTTTGTCTGATTGGGACATGCAGGTATGCCTCCTTGAGGTCCAGAGTGACCAGCCAAGACCCCTTGCCCAACATGGGAAGGAGTTGCTGCAGCGTCAGCATTTTGAACTTTGGCACTATGAGAAAAGTGTTTAGAGATGACAAGTCCAGTATGGGTCTCCATTTGTTTTCTTTTCTTGGAACAAGGAACAGTCTTGAATAAAATCCCTGGCCTTGCTCCTGAGGAGGAACCCTTTCTATTGCTTTTATACTTAACAGCTTGGAAACTTGAGAGAGTGCCTCTGCCCTTTGATGATGTGGCAGGTTTGGCATGCCTTGTCTTATTGGTAATGTGTGGAAGTGGAATCTGTAACCTTTGTCTATCAAATCTTGAATCCAGTTGTCCTTGGTTAAAATATGCCAGTTTTTTGAGAATAAGGATAATTTTCTGCCCAAAGGTGCTTCTCTTTGATCCGTTGTAGGCGGAGCGAAAGTCAAGTCATTGTGATTGTCCTTGTGGTGTAGCTGAACTGTCTGCGCCACTTCTTTGATTTGGAGGTTGCCACTGGCGGCCCCTGTAAGATCCTCGGTATTGCCCTCTACCTCGGGCACGTCTGCTTTTTTCCCTTTGAAACTTGTCAGAGCCGGGGAAGGACCAATTCTTGGAGGGCCAGTTTCTACTGAATCTGGGTGGCTGAACCTGAAGGAAATCCTTGACTGTCTGTACTGACTTTGCTTTTTCTTCTATGGATTTCAATACATCTTGTGCATTTGCACCAAAAAGCTTCTGTTTTTCCAAAGGTGCATCCAGTAACTTCACTTTAACATGGTCAGGCAAAGATTGATCCTTTAACCAAGCATGTCTACGTATCACAGCCCCAGTCATAGCTGCCCTACATGAAGCTTCCAGTGCATCATAACCACACTGAAGAAAATGGTTATTAACCTGCTGAGTGTTATGTATATGATCTTGCAATGCCTTTTTATCAATAGGCTCAAGAGAGGCTAACTTTTTCTGTAAATCATCCAGGAGAAAATCTTGGTACTGAAACATGTGAAAAAGGCAGTTAAGTGACCTCATGGCTAGGGTAGTAGAGGTATATACTTTTTTACCCCATCTCTCCAGGGACCTAGCTTCTCTGTCCGCTGGTAGTGGGTTTTTGGCAGAGGAGGAAGCCACTCCCTTGGGGCCCTGTGAAATAGTTTCTAGATCCACAGAGTGGGCCTTAAAAAGGTGCTTGTGAGTGTCAGGGACCCTATAATATCTGTCCGGCTTGACAGGAGCCGGAGGAAGAGAATCAGGGTTAGCACTGGAGTCAGAGAAAACATCATCCAAAACATCCATAACAGGTGGAATAGCCAAAGGTCTGTGCTGTGGAAGCTTGAGGAAGGTACGAAGCCTTTTCCTGGAATCAGAGAATTCCTGACCCTGCCATTGAAAATGTTCCCTCATGGAATGCAGGACTTCACCAAAAGAGAAATCCTCAGGAGGGGAGGCAGAGGGAATTGATTCCTCAGCATCAGAGTCCTCGTAGGCCTGGAAGGATTCTTCTTGGGTATCAGAAAG
This sequence comes from Protopterus annectens, assembly GCF_019279795.1. NCBI lineage: Eukaryota > Metazoa > Chordata > Ceratodontiformes > Protopteridae > Protopterus > Protopterus annectens. The sequence continues at coordinate 101,545,878 of NC_056742.1, forward strand.
CTCAGAATCCCCAGAGGCTTCATCCGAAGAGAGGTCGTCTGCCTGCTCAGTTCTAGGCCTTTTCTCTGCGGGTGGCTGAGAACCCCTGATAAGGGAAATAAGATCAGCAGCCAGAGACATGATCTGCTTATCAGAAGAAAGGGCCTGGGCAGTAGGTTTAGGATGGGCCTTGGCATGACTGGCGGCCTTAGCACGTGCAAAGGCCTTAATGGACATAGATACAGGAGGCCTAGCAGCCCCACGTGCAGGGGTAACCTTGTCCACAGAAATGGTGTTGGGTAGATCCAGAACTTCGGTTTCCGGAGGAAAATCAACAACCGGCACCGGAGTTATCTCTGAGACCGAAGGTCGTGATAACGCTGTGTCGTCGGCCTGGAGCGGTTGAGTTACCACTTCCGAAGGGACCGGAGCACTAGCAGAGGATTTGGGAGTAGCATCTGTAGTGGACGCAGGCCGATGATGTCGATCCCGGTCCTTGCGTTTTTTAGCAGATTGGGTTGTCGGTTGATCCGACGGCATGATATCGCAAAGATTCACGAAAAGTCCTCGGCGAATTCTGCCCGGCGCCTGAGAGTGCGCTTATTAAAGCAAGCACAGGCAGCACAGGCCGAAACGTCGTGGTCTGGGCCCAGGCAAGGAAGGCAGAGAGAATGGAAGTCCTTATGAGGTATTTGTTTACCACAAGACAAACAATTATTAACTTTCTCAATTTGTTCTGACATCGGCTGAGGCAAGATTAAATGTTCCCCAACGGGGTACTTAGCTTTTAGATGACTTCGGTACTGAAAACACAGGAGTTGACCGACCGGCACTTGCGAACTGCTTCTGCTTCGGGCACCGCTCGACAAGAAAGACTGAAGAAGATGGCATCGGCCGATGCCTTTATACTCCAGCCGTTGTGACGTCGGAGAGGAGGCGACACCAGCCGACGCCGGACCCAGACTTTGGAATTCGGCCGACCGAGAGCTGCCTGAGGCAGGACAACCCATATGTTATGACTGCAGTTGCATTCTTGAAGGACATCTGAGTACACATCATCCAGAACATCTAACACTGGTGGAATAGCTAAAGGCCTGTGCTGGGGAAGCTTAAGGAAGGTACGGAGCCGTTTCCTGGAGTCGGAGAATTCCTGGCCCTGCCACTGAAAATGCTCTCTCATGGAGTGGAGAATTTCCCCAAAAGAAATATCCTCAGGAGGAGAGGCAGAAGGAATAGATTCCTCAGCATCAGAATCCTTGTAGGCCTGGAAAGACTCTTCCTGGGGGTCTGAATGGTCTGAGTCACCAGAGGCTTCATCTGAGGAAAGGGTATCTCTCTGCTCAACCCTAGGCCTTTTGTCTGAAGGCGGCTGAGAACCTCTGTCAGGATGAGCCTGGGAGCCTCTGATTAAAGAAATAAGATCTGCAGCTAAAGTCATGATCTGTTTATCAGAAGTGGGACCCTGAGAAAAAGATTTAGGAGGGTGAGACTTAGCCTGGCTGGCAGCCTTAGCACGTGTGTAGGCCTTGATGGACATAGACACCGGAGGCCTAGCTGCCCCACATGCTGGAGTGACTTTGTCCACCGGTATGGTCTCAGGCAAATCTTGGGCTTCGGTTTCTGGAGGAAAATCCACAACCGGCACCGGGGAAGGCTCTGGGGCCGAGGAGAACGGTAAAGCGGTGTCGTCGGTCTGGAGTGGTGGAATTACCGCCTCAGAAGAGACCAATGCACTCGTGGTAGGTTTTGGCGTGGTGTCGGAGGAAGACGCGGGCCGAGAGTGTCAGTCCCGGTCCTTCCGGTTTTTGGAAATATGTGTTGTCAGTTGTTCCGACGGCATGATATAGGAGTACTTTTCGCCAAAAAAGTCTTCGGCAAATTCTGCCCGGCGCCTGAGTGTGTGCTTATTGAAGCAAGCACAGGCAGCACAGGCCGAGACGTCGTGGTCTGGGCCAAGGCAGGGAAGGCAGTAAGAATAGAAGTCCTTATGAGGTATTTGTTTACCACAAGACAAACAGTTATTAACTTTTACAGTTTTATCTGACATCGGCTGAGGCAAGAAAAGGTTCCCCAATGGGGTACTTAGCTTTTTGATGACTTCGGTTACTGAAAACACAGGAGCTGGCCGACACTTGCGAACTGCTTCTGCTTCGGGCACCGCGCGGCAAGAAAGACTGGGGAAGATGGCGTCGGCTGATGCTTTTATACCCCAGCCGCACTGACGTCGGGGAGGAGGCGACATCAGCCAACGCCGGACCCAGACTTTGGAATCCGGCCGACCGAAGGGCTGCCTGAGGCAGGAATACCCATATGTAAGGACTGCAGTTGCATTTTGAAAGACATCTGTACTATGTTCTTCGTGTTTCACTGTTGCAGTCATCACACTTTGGTAGATTCCCAAAGCTGAGGAATGGGTGGAGGCAATCAAGAAGAGTTGGGGCTAGCTAGTATGCCCTGCAGGACTGCGGTTGTAAAGCATGCCCTGGATTTTGAAAAGATAGGCAGGTGGTAATGCTTGGTGAATGTATGAACAGAATTTCATGTTGCAGCTTCCAAGATGTCCCTGGTGGGGACCTCTCTGAGAAAGGCTGTAGAGGTTGAAGTTGCCCTAGTAGAATGTGTTCTGACCCCCTGTGGGGGTGGTTCTCCATGGTGTTTGTAACAGAAATGGATGCAGCGTGCTATCCATTTGGAGATGGTTTGTTTTGATATGGCTTTGCCTCTGTTCCTGGTGCAAAGCAGACTAGTAATTGGTCAGATTTCCTAAAGGGCTTAGTCCTATCCAGGTAGAATCTGAGCTCTCTGTGCACATCTGAAGAGTGCAGGATCCTTTCACCCTTACTTTGAGGTTTAGGGAAAAGGTGAGCAAATGAATAGATTGGCTGAGAGCCACACTGGACAGCACTTTAGGCATAAAAGTTGGGTTAGTCCTGAGGGAGATCTTGTCAGCATGAAAAATGATGAAAGGTTCCACAGCCATAAGTGCTTGTAGCTCAGACACTCTTCTAGCTGAAGTGATGGCCAGAAGCAAGGCTGTTTTCCAAAAGAGGAATTTTAACTCTGCTAAAGCTGCAGGCTCAGAGGGGGGGGGGCATGAGCTTTCCAACACAAAGTTAAGGTCCCAAGCAGGGGTAGGGGCTCTTCCTGGTGGCCTTAAGTTGTTAGCCCCTCTCAGGAACTATTTGATGAGAGGGTGTGAGAAGAGAGGTGGCTCAGTAGTGCAATGTGCAGAGATGGCAGAGGCATGGATTTTACTGGAAGAGAAAGACAGGCCAGTTTGGAGTAGGTCTGCTAGGTAATCCAGGATGAGAGGTAAGGAGGGCTGTGCTGGGTCAGCTCCTTTAGTCCGGATCCAGGAATACCTTTTCCACTTGTCAGCATAGTACCTTTAGTAGCATTTCTAGTACTGGGTCGTCTGGCTTCATGTATGACATCCAGGACCTGTTTGCTTAGGCTGGCCACTGGAGGAGGTCAAGTAATAAGCCAGGCAGCTAGGTTCAGGGTCTGCAACTGTGGATGCAAGAACTCTCCCTCCTAGTGAGTCAGGAGAGTTGGAATCTGGGGGAGGTGCCATGGAGGCAACGGGGACAGACTGCACAGTAGTGGGCACTAGTGTTGGCATGGCCAGTCTGTGGCAATCAGGATTGCCCTTGGCCTTTCCTCCCTTACTTTGAGTAATACTCTGGTAAGAAGAGGTAGAGGGGGAAATGCATAGATTGAGAGGTTTGCCCACTGGAAGGATAGGGCATCCACTTTCCAGGTCTTGTAGCGAGGTTCACTGGTGCAGAATTTGCTAAGATGGTGGTTGTAGGGGGAGGCAAATAGGTCCACCTTCAGGGTACTCCATGTTTGGGTCACAAGGCTGAAGGTGTTGTGGTTTAATTGCCACTCGTGTGGGTCTAGAAGATTTCTGCTCAAGTTGTCTGCCAGAGAGTTTTGGTTTCCTGGCAGGAATTGAGCTTGTAGGTGAATATGCATGGCTGAAGCCATGTTCCAAAGGGTCATGGCTAGTCTGCAGAGTGGGTTCTCCCCTGCCTGTTGATGTACCACGTTACTGTGGTGTTGTCGGTTTTGACTAGTAGAGGCCCTGGAGACATAAGGGATCTGAAAGCTGTCAAGAGCATGCTGAACAGCTAGCATCTCTTTTTGGCTGATGTGTAGATTCATTTGGTTTGCGCTCCAATGGCCCTGAATGCACCTGCCGTCCAGGTAAGCACCCCAGGCATAGTCTGATGCTTCTGTGGTTAGGGTCTGTGCGGTGTGGGGTTGTGAAAAGGGAAGTCCCTTGCTGTACTTGCATGTTGCTGCCCACCAAAGAAATTTTTTCCTTAGACAACAGTTTCCAAGTCCTGAGAATGTTGACACCAAAGTCTTTTTAAGTACCACTGGAGTTTCCTCAGATGCAGTCTGGCATATGGAAGTAGTAGAATGCAGGAGGCCATGAACCCTAGAGCCTGCAGGATTTTCCTTGTGGATAACTGGGTTCTGGTGGCCAGTTGAGAGAAGTAGCCTGTCAGATAGGCTTGTTTTTCTGGAGTTAGAAATGCCATCTGGGATGCTGTGTTCAGGCTTGCTCCCAGGAATACAATTTTTTGACTGGGACTAATTTGGATTTCATTTCATTGATAGTGTACCCTCAGTGAGGTTAGTAAGTTCTTTACAAATGCCAGGTGCAGTAACAGCTTTTCCTGTCTGCCTGAAAAAGCCAGTCATCCAAGTAAGGGTAAATTTGAATATTTCTTTGTCTGCAAAAAGCAAAGGTTGGAGTCAGGCATTTTGTGAAAACTCTGGGAGCAATGGATAAGCCAAAGGGAAGTGCAGAGAACTGATAATGCATAGATCATGCCCTGAAATGTAGATATTTTCTGCAGGAATCTCTGATTGGGATCTGCAGACAGGCCTCTTTGAGGTCTACAGTGGCTAACCAGGCATCTTTGGACAGCATAGGGAGAAGCTGCTGCAGTGTAAATGCATTTTGAATTTTGGTACCACCAGGAAAGTGTTTAGAATAGATAGATCTAAGATTTGCTACCAGGTGCCCTCTTTTCTGGGTACCAGAAAAAGTCTGGAATAGAAACCTTGGCCTATCTGATCTGATCCATAAATTGCCCTCATGGAGAGCAGGGAATGAACTTTGTTTTTGTGCCTCTGCCCACTGGTTTGGAGGAAGATCTGGGAATCCCTTTGGGGTTATGGAAGTACAATTTGTACCCCTGGGACACTACGTTGAGGACCCATCGATCGTTGGTGATGGAGGCCCAGTTTTCTGCATGGAAGGCAAATTTTCTTCCTAGGGGCACTAACAAATGGGCAAAGGTGAGAGGAGGAGGAGTAGAAAAGTCATTGTGAATTCTTTCCATAAGGGGGTGGCTTAGCACTCCCTGGTTTAGAAGTGGAGGTACTCCATTGCTTAGATCTCTGCATACCATGAGACTGCTGTCTGGGGGGGGTCTGTTTCCCCTTGCTCAAGTCTGAGGTGGCCTTGAGGGGGCTGGAAAGGACCAATGTTTTGAAGGGCAATGCCTACTGAATTTTGGAGGCTGAATTTGTAAAAAAAGTCTTTAACTGTCTGCATAGACTTAGCTTTTTCTTCCATCTTTTTTAAAACCTCTTCTGCTTTGGTGTCAGACTGTCTTTATTCAGTGGCGAGTCCGATAACTTTGATTTGACATGATCTGGCAAGGTCTGTTCCTTAAGCCAAGCATGCCTTCTAAGTACAGAACCTGTGACTGCTGCCCTGCAGGATGCTTCTAGGGTGTCAAACCCACATTGCAGGGTATGCTTACTGATTTGGCTTGCAGAATGCATAAGTTCCTGTAAATCTTTATTTTCTGCACAGTCAGGGAAGGTAGATAATTTTTGTTTAATGGGTTCCATGGTATGTTGCTGGTATTTCAGCATGTAGAACTGAAAATTTAATGCTCTAACAGTAACAGTTGCAGAGGTATATACTTTTTTACCCCATCTAAGGCTAGAGAATCCCTGTCCGAGGGGATGAGATTCTTAGCTGTGGTTGCTTTTCTTCCTTTAGGGCCTTGGGAGATGACCTCTGGGTCAGCAGTAGGATTCTTGAAAAGAAATTTGTGAAAGTCAGGGACAATGTAATACCTGTCAGGTTTCCTGGGAGCAGGAGTTAGACTGGATTCCATAAAGACATCATCCACAACATCCAGAACAGGAGGCATAGCTAAGGGTCTGTGCTGTGGTAAATCTAAAAAATTCCCTGAATCTCTCTTTGGACTGAGGATAATCCTGGCATTCCCAATGAAAGTGCTCTCTCAAAGTATGTAGGGTTTCACCGAAAGAAAATTCCTCTGGAGGATAGGCAGAAGGAATGGATTCCTCTGCATCTGAATCCTCATAAGCAGATAAGGGCATGTCTTCATAATCAGAAACCGCAGAGGAGTCGGGCTCTTGGTCAGATAAAGGTGCTGGGGACAAGTCTCTTTCTTTTAGCAGGGGAAGGCTGGTATCCCCTAATCAGCATGTTAAGGTCTTCTGCCATTTTGAACATCTATGATTGTGGCAAGGAAGCAGGCACGCGAGTTTGGGTCGTCAGTCTTTTAGGCGTAGCTCCTACTCTGGGCCTTAAAAACTCGGTAGTTTTAGAAAGAACAGAAGTCGTCGGTTTGTTTTGAATATCGGTAATGCGAAGAACTTCCTCAGAAGCCGGTGCCTGCACAGCAGCTCCGGACCCATCCAAGGAAGAGACATCCACAAGTTCCGTAGTCAAAGAGTCTCACGGCATACCAGATTCCGAATGGGTCTCGGTAGCGGCATGTGCATCCATCGATGCGGGCATCAGGGGCTGTGAAAGCTCCTCACGGAGTACCGGCAAACTGGCAACTAGCTTAAAAGAAGCGTCGTCAGCAGTTTTGGACCTGTTCGGTCTGTCTCTGCCTTTATCCTTACGTTTTTTCGGAAGATCGGTAGTCGGATGGCTTACCAAAGCCATTTCCGAATACGGTGATCGAGAGCGAAAGTATTTAGCTACAATAAGGGCCCAATAAAGTATAGTTCAGGGGTTGAACAAAGCACAAAACCGGCAGTGAGGGACGTCGTGGTCTGGGCCTAAACAGGTGACACAGTAAGAATGGAAATCTCGGTGTGGTATTTGCTTTCCACAGGCGAGACAATTGTTAACTTTTTCTGACATCGGTTAGAGCAAGAAAAAAGGATCCCCAACGGGGTACTTAGCTTTAGAAGACTTCAACTTCAATTTCGGAAATGAAAACTCAGGTAGCGGCTGGCCGGCACTGGCGCCAACTGCTTCTGCTTCAGGCTCCTCGGCAAGAAAGACTGATGTAATGGTGTCGGCTGCCTGTTTTTATACCACTGACGACCTGACGTCAGTCCTGGAGCGACAGCAACCGATGTAGAAATACTAAGCCTCTGGTACTTGAGGGCTACCGCTGGCAGAATAACCCAAGTGTGATGACTGCAACAGTGAAACACGAAGAACATCTTACGCAACTGCTTTTTGTAAAAAAGTTTTTTTATTTCAGTCATTTGTTGACACTTTTGCAAGTTTCTTTCAGAGAATGTGTAGTTCACCAGTAGGAAAGAATAGTTGTGTAAAATCTTACCATAACCATAGCTGTCCCTCTCTTCCATGTTGCAGTATTCTTGTTGTGGGATTTCCTGCCCTCAGGCAACTCGTACGTTGGATCCTATACAAAAGCTTCAAGCTTGGCTGTTGCAGCTGCATGGGACGTCACATGTAGGGGCATAAACCAGGGGCCTTAAATGTGATGTCTGCACGCACAATCCTCAGAACTTGAAGCTCAGCAGGCAGAGTAGAAGGCCCAGCAAGAGGAGGTGTCAGTGGTGTCAGGTGAGGGACCCTGGGGTCCTTCTGTAGTACTGATAGGTCCAGGGTTAAATGTGTATGACATCTGGACCTAGGGACATGCTGGGATGAACAGGAGAAAGATGATGGGGTTATTGGTGGGTGGGAAGGAATACTGCAACATGGAAGAGAAGGACATCTATGGTTATGGTGAGATTTTACACAATTATTTTATGTCCTTCTATTCCTATGTTGCAGTTTTCTTGTTGTGGGACAGTACCACAGCATAGTTGGATGAATGGGTGGCGTGAATGGGTGGCGGATGCAGAAGACGACTCTACAAAGCCCTGTAGAACTGCCCTGGCAAATCCTGCACATGCTCTGGAGACCTGGTCTAACTTGTAGTGTTTGGTGAAAGTGTGGATAGTGGACCATGTGGCTGCTTCCGTAACGGAAGAAGTGTCCAGACCTTTTAGTAAAGTCTTGGAGGCAGCCACTGCCCTGGTGGAATGGGCTTTTACTCCCACTGGGGGATTTTTTTCCATTGTGGGAGTAGCAAAGACAGATGGCTTTCCTGATCCAACATGCGATGGTTTGCTTGGAGACTGCCTTGCCCAATGCTCTGGGATGGAAGGAAACAAAGAGTTGTTTTGATTTCCTAATGGGTTTTGTTTTCCTAAAGGGTTTAGTTTTGTCCAAGTAAAATCTTAGTTTTCTGTGTACATCCAGGGAGTGAAGTATCTTCTCACCTTCATTGGTGGGAGAGCGAAAGAAGGTGGGAAGGTGGATAGATTGGTTTATTGACAAATCGTTGACCACCTTGGGCATGAAGGAGGGATTAGTTCTCAGGGTTACCGTGTCTTTGTGGAACATAGCATTGGGGGGGGGGCAAGCATTTAAAGCTTGTAGTTCTGAAACCCCTCTGGCTGAGGTTACAGCCACTAGAAGAACTGTTTTCCATGTACACATCTGAAGGGTAGCTGTCCCAGCAGGTTCGAATGAGTGTTGGGTAAGCTTTTCAGGGATGAAGTTAAGGTCCCAGGGTGGAGGAATAGGCATTTTTGGAGGTCTAATGTGCAACACCCTTTCTAGGAAGAGTTTTTTATCGAGCCTGTCTAGCAAGGGACGGTCTAGTGGCAAGCAGGCTGATACTGCAGAAAGGTGTACTTTCACTGAAGAATAGGAAGGTCCACTTTTTAATAGCTGACACACAAGTAAGCACTGGGGGGAATCAGCAGTGCAAGGGTCCCTTACCTGGTCTAGACACCATTTAGTAAATCTTTCCCATTTAGCTAGGTATGATTTTCTTGTAGAAGGTTCCTGGCCTCCCTCAGGCCTGAAAGCACGTCCTTTGAATAGTGGTGTCTGGATAGGATCAGATGTTTATCACCCACAGTGTCAGGGACAACATCTGCAAGTGTGGGTGGATGAGAGTTCCCTTTTCTTGTGTCAGAAGGTCCACCTTGTAGGGTAACTTGTAGTGACTGCCCTTGGCTAAATTGGGAAGTAGGGGGAACCAGTGCTGCCTTGGCCAGTAGGGAGTCACTAACAAGATTTTCAATTGGTCTGTCCTGAGTTTCAGGAGGACTTTCTGAATCAATGGGAAGGAAATGGTCTCTGGATCAGCAGTGGGATTCTTGAAGATAAATTTGGGGGAATCAGGTACTCTGTAGTACCTGTTAGGTTTCCTAGGGACCGGGTGTAATGTATCTGGAGTTAGACTGGATTCCATAAAAACATCATCAACATCCAGGACAGGGGGTATAGCCAGAGGCCTGTGCTGAGGCAACTCTAAAAATTCTCTGAGTCTCTTTTTGGACTGAGGGTAGTCTTGGCATTCCCAGTGGAAATGCTCTCTTAAAGTATGCAAGGTTTCACCAAAAGAAAAATCCACTGGAGGGGAGGCAGAGGGAATGGATTCCTCTGCATCTGAATCCTCGTAGGTTGATAAGGGCATGTCCTGGTAACAGAAGGGTCAGAATCATCGGACTCCTGGTCTGTACAATCAGAATGAAACTCAATTCTTTGTCCCTTAGCAGGGCAAGGCTGGCTTCTCCTAATTAGGGTAATAAGGTATTCAGCCATTCTAAGCATTTATTTTTTGCGGCATGGGAGCTTGAGTATGCGCTTTGGTCAGTTTGCTAGGCGTAGTGCATACTCTGGGCCTGAGAAACTCGGTAGTTTTAGCTAAAAACGAAGTTGTTGGTTTAATGTGAACATCGGTAGGTCGGAATACACCCTCAGAAGCCTGTGCCTGCACAGCGGTTCTGGACCTATCCAAGTTAGAGACACCCACAGGTTCCATAGTTGAAGAAGCATCTTGCGGCATACCAGACTCCGAATGGGTCTCAGTAGAGGCCTGCGAATCTGCAGAAGCGGGCATCAGTGGCCACAAAGGTGCCTCACTAAGTACCGGCGGACTGTCGACTAGCTTAATGGAAGCGTCTGCGGCAGTTTTGGACCTATGCGGTCTGTCTATTTTTACCTTTTTTTGGAAGATCGGTAGTCCGATAGCTTATCAAAGCCATTTTGGAATACGGAGAATGAGAGCGAAAGAATTTAGCAACAAAGATAGCCCGACGACGAATGGTTCGGGCATTAAGGCATAAAACCAACAGTGAGGGATGTTGTGGTCTGGGCCTAAACAGGTGACGCAGTAAGAATGAAAATCTCTGTGAGGTATTTGCTTTACACAGGCAAGGCAATTGTTAACTTTTTCTGGCATCGGTTAGAGCAAGAAAAAAGGATCCCCAATGGGGTACTTAGCTTTAGAAGACTTCAGGTTTGAAACTCAAAAAACGAAAATTTCAGGTAGCGGCCGACCAGCACTTGCGAACTGCTTCTGCTTCAGGCTCCTTCTTGGCAAGAAAGACTAATGTAATGGCGTCGGCTGCATGTTTTATACCCCTGACAACCTGACGTCATGGAAGAAGCGACAGCATCAGACACAGAAATACTAACACTCTGGTATTCAGGCTGACTGAGGGCTACCTTGCATGCAGATAAAACAAGTGTGATGACTGCACAGTGAAACATGAAGAACATCTTCCCCTTCCAGGAGATGTTGAAAGCGTCTATCCTTCAGGCTAGAGGGGAGTAGGTCTTTGAGCAGAAGGTCTGCAGCTGCCTGTTCTGGGGGGAGGCGAACAGGTCTACTTGAGGAGTGCCTCACCGGGTGGACAATGTTTAAGACGACAGTCCTCTCCAGCATCCATTCATGTTGTGGAGAGGATGTTCTGCTTAGGTTTGCTTGCTTGCTTGTCCTGCGAGGGAATGTAGGTTGTCTGCAGGGACAAGTTGTGGCGAGAGGCTAGATTCCATATCAGCAGGGTTAGTCTGCACAGCTGATATGCTTTTCTCCCTCCCTGTTTGTCGAGGTACCATATTACAGTGGTGGTGTCTGCTACTATTTGAAGAACTCCTGGTAGAAGCAGAGGGGTAAAGGTTTTTTAGAGCTAAGATGACTGCTGTCATTTCCCTCACACTGAAGTGGTTGGCCCTCAAGGAAGGGTGCCAGGTTGCTTGAACCCTGTAAGATGCCACTGTGGCTCCCCACCCTGAATCTGAGTGCCTGTATGCATTACCTGGGTTGGGGGGGGGGGGGGCTGAAGTGGAAGCCCTGGGTTTTGCTGGACTTGCTGGATCCACCAGCTGATCTCTTTCTTTAGACAGGGAAGGAGGGGGAATTCTTGCTCCAGGTGATTCTGGTGCAGGGACCAAATGTTTTTTAGGTACCACTGTAGCTTGCACATATGCATTCTGGCAAGTGGGAGCATAGGTCTGTTGGCTGCCATTAAGACCAGGATTCGTAGGAATTGCCTTGCAGTTATTACCTGTGCCTGTAGCAGCTTTTTGAAGTGGGAGGTCAGGGAGTGGACCTTGTCTTGTGGAAGAAACGCCTTCATTTTGTCTGTTCGGACTCTGCAACCCAGGAAGATCTTGTCCTTTTCTGGGTGCAGGGAGGACTTTGAAAGGTTGAGGGTGAACCCTAGATTTTGTAGCAGGGACATGGTGAAGTGCAGATGAGTTGAGAGGGTATCTTTGCACTCTGCAAGGATTACAATGTCATCTAGATAGGGGTAAACCTGAATTCCCTGTGTTCTGCAAAAGGCAATGGCTGGGGCCAGGCATTTTTTGAACACATAGGGGAGCAGTGCACAAACCAAAGGGCAAAGCAGTAAATTGGACATGAGAAGCGGGCCCAGAGAAATGCAGAAATCTTCTGTGGGAAGGTCTGATGAGTATGTGTAAGTAGGCCTCTTTTATGTCCACGGTGGCTATGAAGGCCTTGGTTGGGATGAGTTGAAGCAGAGTTTGAAGTGACATTATTTTGAAGGTGGGCACCTGCAGGTAAAGAAACCTTTTCCTTCCTGTCCTGAGAGGACTGGTTCTATAGTACCCACCTTCAGAAGGTCTGCCAAAACCTGTGGAAGGAGATGCTGTTGGTTTTTGAGAGGAAAAGGGATGCCTCTCATTGGTGGTTTTACTTTCCAGACGAAGAAGTAACCTTTTTGTATTATGGATAGTACCCATTTGTCCGAGGTGATGGATTTCCAAAAGGGGAGGCAGTGGGAGAGGCGGACAAGAGTGGTGGGGGGTGGGGTGGGGGGCAAGGCAGTCACGCATTGTTGGATCCTCCATTGTCCTGAAAAGGCTGTCTAGGTTGAGGATGTGGGGCAGCAGGTCTGGAAGTGGTAGGTCTTCCTGCACCTCTTCTAGATCTTGAAAAGGAAGTAGCCGTCTGGGCTGTGTTTCGCCTCACAAATGTGGCTTTAGCTGGATAGTTTCTGTAGTACTTGGGAATCGGAGACACCAATAAATGTTTTATGTCCTGCAATTCTTTACCTTTTTCTTGCAGATTCTTAAGATCTGCAGATTGCTTTCCAAAAAGGAAATTGTGGTCCAGGGGGGCATCCAAGATCTTTGACTTAAAATCTTCTGGGAGATTTTGAAGTCTCAGCCAGGAGTATCTCCTGAGAACTGAAGCAGATGCTGCAGAGCGAGCAGATGCTTCTGCAGCATCATAGCTGCCAGTGTTTTGCTATTTGTGTAGCCAAAGAAAGTTTGGAGGAGATGTCAGCTTTAGCGGTGCAGTCAAGAATAGTAGCCAGCATGGAAGAGGCTTGGGAGACCAAGTCCAAAGCATATTTGGTCATATGTGTTTGGTAGTCAATGACTCTAAAAGCCAAAGTGGAGGAGGTGTAGGCTTTCTTACCTATCCTATCCACATATTTACTGTCTTTATCTGTGGGTAGAAGTGAGGTAGAGGGAAGGAGTCTGGATTTCTTATATGGGTAAGTGGCAATCACTGCTGGGTCTGCCAGGGGAGGTTTGATTAAGAATTTCTGCTCATCAGGCACCTTGTAAAAGCGATCTGGTCACTTAGAGGCAGGGGGCTGTGAATCTGGAGACTTAGATGCCGAGTTAAAGGCATCTAGATATGCAAGCAGGACTGGTGGAACTGCAAAAGGTGAGGGGGATTCTACTTGAAGCAGCTCAAAATACCTCTTTTGGGTATCAGACGTTTGCGAGGTATCCCATTTGAAGTAATCTTTCATTATGGTGATAGTGTCACCAAAAGTGATATCCTCAGGGGGTGATTTTCCTTCTATAGATTTTTCATCTGGAGAATAATACTCCTGGGGTGAAGCAATTTGGGAGGTGTAAGATATGGAGTCCTCATCGGAGGAGAATGAAGTATCATGCTCTTCTCCCCCAAACTGAGATGTTGGGGGGGGGGCTGAAGCAGTCCTAGGGCTGAGCAAAGGAAGAGCAGTGGAGGATGAGGCTGAAGGCTTAAGGGCCATGAAGGCCTGTATCAAGGAAGAAGTTAAGGACTGCCAGTCAGGTTCATAGGTTCATACTAGGCTATCTGCCCTAGGGCATTTATAAGCCTAGCCAGAGTATGTTTGGCATTCGCCACCCATTTTAAATTAATTTTGCTATGCCCTTTTTCGAGGTTAGTATACTGTGCCTCAGTCTAACAGTGACACAGAAGTGATACCCGGGGTAAACCTACGATTTCCCATCCACTCATCAAGATTCCTCTTGAAGAGAGTCAATGAGGGACTCTGCCTAACCTGGGTTGGGATTTTATTCCAGAGTGAAGAGAGCCTCTGGGTTATGAATCTGTCCCTCCAGCATGTCCTATTTATTTCAGTGCTGAGATTCAAGTCTCTCGAGCGTGTAGCTCGATGGGATTTGGATTTTCTGAGGTGCAGCATGTCCATTAATTCCGGGTTGGACATGGCTTTATACGTCAGGCACAGATCGCCTCTGAGCAGGCGGTATGCCACTGAGTAGAGCTGGAGTTTCTTTAACCGGGCAGCATATGGCATCTGTTGAGCCCTTTGACCCTCTTGGTGAGGTACATTTGGGGTCTTTCCAGTTGCTGCAGGTGTCTGGTAAGGTACATCCCAAAAGGGGCACTGTACTCAATTATGGGCATGATGAAGGATGAGTAAAGAGGCACGATGACCTCCCCTGATCTAGATGTGACTCCCTTCATGATTAGGTGAGCTATATAAAATGTTTTTCTAACCACTTTGGCCACGTGGTTGTCAAATGAGAGACTTCTATCAACTTGGGTCCCTAATTACTTCTTCTGTACTTAATGGATTACCACCTATGTGGTAATTTGTGGGCACTTTGTTTTTGCTAAAGGGGATGACTATACACTTTTTGGCGTTTAGCTTGAGGCCATGGCTCTGGCACCAGTTGTCTGTTTCTATGAGGCCCTTTCGGGGGATGCTTGTGTTGGCTGGAGAGTCGATTATGGCGCCCAGTTTGCAGTCATCTGCGAACTTGGTCAGCCACAGTCCTTCCGTGTTGGCCTGTACCTCCGAAAAATATATACCGAACAAGAGAGGTCCCAGGACTGAGCCTTGTGGGATGCCACTTGTAACTGGTTTGGAGTCTGACATGGCTCCAGCAATTCTAAGCATGTGGGTTCTGTCCTTGAGCCAGTTTGCAACCCATCTAGTGACATAGGGGTTTATATTTAAGCTGGTGAGCTTATCTATAATACCCGAGTGGGGTATTGTATCGAAGGCTTTTGCGAGGTCCAGGTAGGCTGTGTGGACCACCTTCCCCTTGTCAATGGCCTTGGTGACTGTTTCAAAGAAAATGACCAGGTTTAAGAGGCAGGATCTGCCCTTAACAAAGCTGAACTGGGTAGGATCCAGTGTCTGTAGGTCCCCAATGTCTTTATTTATGAGGTCCATGATGATCCTTTCCATAGCTTTGCAGACCAAGCTAGTCAGGCTTATGCGGCGATAATATCCAGGATACGTTGAGGCACCACCTATGTGGAGAGCGACCACTGTTGCTGTACGCCACTCTTTGGGTACATATCATGTAGTAATGCTGAGACTGAACAGTAGTTTTATGTTTGGGTTTAGCTCTTCTTGGAGTTCATGTAGGTCCAGCCTGAGACACCGTCTGGTCCCACTGATGCTGTGTTTTTTGCTCTGGAGAGGGCGGCTCTTACCTGAGCATCTGAGATGTCAGGGGGGCAGCACTCTGCTGGGATAGATATTTGCCCTTTTGGTGGGGGGGGGAGTTTGTGCTGAACCTGTCAGTTAGGATGTTGGCAATGTCTGTGGGTTTGGTGTATTTTTTGTCATTTTGGACTAATTCTGAGCATATCTGGGAATTCCCACCCAGGTTCCTAACATAACTAAAGAAAGCATTGGATTACCCTTAGTGTCCTGTGCAATTTTTCTCTTGAAGCTGGCCTTAGACGATTTTATGAGTGCCCGTAGTTTTTTGCTAACACTGATTAGAGATTCCTTCTCTTTTGGGGATTTTGCTCTATCATGTAGTAGCTTCTTCCTTCTATTGTATAGTTTGTTTATGGCTGGGGTCCACCAGACAGGATGTCTGCCTTTGGAGGATTGGGTCTTGGTTTTATTTGGGATTGCATGATCCATGCATTCCTGAAGGTGTTCATAGAATGCATTTATTAAGGATTATGCGGTCTGGGCCGTATTTTCCACAGGCCCGGGGGCTTTGAAGGATTCCACCTCGGTTTTGAGGAGTGTGAAATTTGCTTTAGAGAAGTTTTTCACTGTGTTTTTCTGGGCAGGGGTTGGGGTCGGGATGTGAATATCAAGTGAGATTAGTTTATGGTCTGATCTTACCAGTGAGGGATACACTTCTGGTATGGAGCATAGAGTCCCCATGTTGGTGATGATCAGGTCCAGTATGTTTTCCCCTCTTGTGGGAGTGGTAACAAGTTGCTCCATAGCATTTGAGTTTATAAATTCTAGGAACCTTTGGGCTAGGGTGTTGGAGCTAGAGTAATGCTCCCAGTCTATGTTTGGGTAGTTGAAGTCGGCCAATATAATGGTGTTTGGAGAGACCTTCATATTTTCCAGTGTTCTCAGGAAGGCCGAGTGGGGTTCCTGGGTTTGGGAGTGTGGTCTGTAGTAGGCTATAAACTGGAAGGCAGTTTTACCCACTGTTAGTTGCACATGGATAGTCTCTGATGCTTCGTGCTGTGCCACCAACCTGGAGGTGTAGGTATCTTTGACGAATATTGATACTACCCCTCCTTTTGTGGTTCGGTCCAAGTTTTGGGGCCGAAAAGCATGGTATGAGGTATAACTTGGTAGTGCTGGGGTGCTCTCGGGAGCCTTGAACCAGGTTTCTGTTACTGCACAGATATCAATGTTCTCCATGCTAAGGAGAGTTTAGAGTGCGTGCATCTTGAGGTTTAGACATCTGGCGTTGAGTAGCATTACTCTTAGTTTCTTATCCCTTGTGATACCTATGGAGGTGGGTTTGTCTTTTGAGCCTTGCCTAAAAAAGGCACTATGGGAATAGCAAGAACCTTTGCCAATATCCGAAAGCCCAGGGCTAACAGGTGCAAGCGGTCCCTAGCGAAGCATCGTGGCTTGTTGAGCATGTCATCCCAGGCAGACAAGCATTGAATCCCCTTTGAATGACACCAATACTTAAGCCAATTGTTGAAATTGATCATCTTGTCTTCATATTGTGGCATCATTCTTGGTTAGGGTAAGATGCTACTCAAGGTCAGGGTCATACCGACCTGGGCTACATGCTCAGAGAGCTCCTCTATGTCTCTTTTCATGTAGTCCAGGGAGGTACGTCTCAGGTCATTCACACCAGCATGGACAATGACTGAGTCATATTTGTACTTGCCTTGGAGTGACCCGAGTGCTTGTGTTATGTGGCAGATCCTGGCACCCGACAGGCAGCTCACCGTGACCTTCTCCTTGTTCAGCCTGGTGAGCGGGACGTCAGTGTGCCTGACAATAGAGTCACCTATTACAAGTGTATCAGGTGTGTTGTTTAGCCTTAAGGGCTGTGACTGTTCGGCACACTGGCTTTGTGAGCTATATGTTGCACGTGTTTTGTTTTGGGGTAGCGGTTGCTTGGGTGCCTGCTTTGGAGGTCTCTGCTGCTTAGGCAGATTTTTATTTAGAGCCTCCGAGTATGTTTTTGTGTGTTTATGTGTTTGGTTTGCTGTTGTGGTAGGTCTATGTGAGACTGGAATTGTAGTGAGTGTGGTTTCCTTCTCCTCCTGACTGGTTACGCCAGTACTGAGTTGAGAGAGCTTAGCCTCCAGTTTGGCTATATGGTTGCATCTCTCACATGTGTTGGAATTTGTTGGGAGGAGGAGAGGGTTGATTGTGTACATGAGGCAGTTGTAACATTGCCTCAAGATTCCCAGATTCACCAGTTGGACTGGAGAGATTGACAACTGACCTTTGGACATGCTAGAATAGTATTGGGAATTCCTTTATAATTGAAAAAAGGGCCAGTGGGGAACAAGGTACTCAAGGGGAGTTTGTGAGGGTGTAGTGCTTTTAATTTTTTAGTGCTGACTTAGTGAGCAAGTGCCAGGTAACTTAAATGCAATGTGTTACAGGTAACTTAAATGCAAAAATGACAAACAGTAACTTTCTTTCAAGTGAAACAAGGAAATAAGTACAGTAAGCAATGCAGGTATCACTAGGGATCCACAGAAGCGCTGAAAAGCTGTGTTTTAGGTGGAATTAGCGTTTCAGGGAAATAACAAGCAAACAAACAATAAGCATACAAACAAAGCTAGATTCAGCAGGCCTGGATCTAGTCTATGCTACAGCAAACAAGGTGTACCAATTTCAGTAAGAAACAGTTCAAATATGCAGGCACTATAAGCCTTTAACCAGAAATTCCCAGCTCAGAAGGGCAGAGTCCAGCCTCTCCTCCCACAAGAGTGCAGATCACAAACCTTCTTAATGTAAAATAACTGGCCTGAAGCCCAAGTGCTTAAACCAGAACTAATACACTTTTAGAATAACAGACACTGAGCCCTCAATCAGCAGTTCCCAACTAAGAAGGATGTAAACTACCTTTCCTGCCACCACAGTGCAGGCCACAAACCTTCCTAATGTAAAACAACTGGTTTGAAGCCCAAGTGCTTAATCCAAAAGACTTAGAATGATAGCTACACTTTAATAAAGGTACTACCAAGCAGTAATAAATACAATGGAATACTTTAAAGAGTGCCTGGATTAGTGCTCAAGTTATACAAACAAAGCTAGATTCAGCAGGCCTGGATCTAGTCTATGCTACAGCAAACAAGGTGTACCAATTTCAGTAAGAAGCAGTTCAAATATGCAGGCACTATAAGCCTTTAACCAGAAATTCCCAGCTCAGAAGGGCAGAGTCCTGCCTCTCCTCCCACAAGAGTGCAGACCACGAACCCTCTTAATGTAAAATAACTGGCCTGAAGCCCAAGTGCTTAAACCAGAATTAATACACTTTCAGAATAACAGACACTGAGCCCTCAATCAGCAGTTCCCAACTTAGAAGGATATAAGCTACCTCTTCTGCCACTACAGTGCAGAGCACAAACCTTCTTAATGTAAAACAACTGGTCTGAAGCCCAAGTGCTTAAACTAAAAGGCTTAGAATGAGTTACACCAAGCAGTAATAAATACAACTGAGTATTTTTAAGATGACACAAAAGCAAAATAAAGTAGGAAGAAACAGAAATACAGTAAAAGCAGATACATTTTTTTTTGGCTGTTGCAGCTGCGTGGAACGTCAGATAGGCCTTCTGGTAAGCCTTCAGGTAGGCCTTCGGCAGTGGAAGAGGAATGCTTGGTTTTCTGTTTCTTTTTTTCTGGGGTAGACGTTGGAGCAGGCCTGGAGTCAGGTCCGATAGGGACAGTGTCCGATGGTGGGATTACGGTCGGAAGCTCTACAGATTCTGGTTCCCCCTAGACCTCGATGGTAGTCAGGGTCTGGGTTGGCTCCAGGGATGTGCTGGTTGTGGGCTGAGCACCGGATTCCACAAAGGTAGTCGTTGAAGTCGACGGATTTGCCAGGCATCCCTCAGCTCCTAAATCGGCAGCTGGCGGGGCAGCCAGTAACTGAGCGAAAAAGAAGAGGGCCTGGGAAACTTGACCTTCTTATGCAGAGGTTCTGATGTTGCCTACGAGGCAGGATCCATACTTGGGGCTAACTGCTTAAGGAGCTGGTTTATTGGATAAAGGTTAAGCATGGCCAGACGGCTGAGTAGGGTCTTCGGCACAAATGATTGGCAAATGGAGCAAGCAGTATGGTCGTGCTCCCGACCTAAGCAAAAACACACCGATCATTGGAATCTTTATGGGGTATCTGATGCCTGCATTGGCATTTACCCTTTTTACCTGACATCAGCTATCAACACCTACAACAAACCAAGCCTAAGCAATAACAATAAGATATAAAGAAAAAACCCCAACGGGTTACTTAGCTTTTTTGAGATGTTCGATATTAAAGAACGAACACACAATGCGTTGATTGTCTGCGGCTGAAAAGTTCTGAGGATTGTGCGTGCAGAGGTCACATTTAAGGCCCCTGGTTTATGGCCCTAGGTGTGACGTTCCATGCAGCTGCAACAGCCAAGCTGAAGTTTTTGTACAGGAGCCGATGTACGAGTCGCCTATGGGCAGGAAATCCAACAAGAATACTGCAACATAGGAATAGAAGGACATCATTTGTAAAACTCAGTGCTGCCAAGTCAATGTGACTTGATCAGTAGTCTCTCAAAGTTTGCAATTTTTTTCAGGTGTTCCATTCTAAGTAAAGGGAAGTCTAGTCTGATAACAAATGTAGAGCTACTTGTTCTCAGAGTCAGGGCTGCCATAGTGAAGTATGGGACAAATTCAGCTTTCAAAAGGAAAAAGGTTTCATCAGGATGTCTGTTCCCATGAGGGCAGACAGAGATTAAAAAAAAATGAAAAAATAAAATTAGGAATGAGTACTTATTTTGCTGCAGGTAGCTTTGGGAGGTACAATAATTCATGACAAGATAAAAGATGCATGCTTTTTCATCATTTACCTTTAGTGGTCCTTTATGACTGAACCTGCAAGCTATCCTAAAAATTGTAGACCAATAATTTGCCTTCCAACGACATATAAACTATACACTGGGACTGATGCTGACAGAGTTTATAGTCATTTAGAAGAAAACTCAATTATGACAACAACAAAAGGGCAATAAAAGAAAGTCATATGGAACAAAGTATCATTTGTTGTTAAAGTCAGCGGAGAACTGTAAAAAGAGGAACAATTTAAGTATGACATGGATTGTCTACAAAAAGCATTTGACATGATCTCACATTCACGGATAAAAGAGTGCTTAAAAATGTATAAAATACACCCTACACTGGTAAACTACATCACAGCGACCATGAAACAGTAGCAAACCACTTTGCAGTTAAGACACGATAAAGGACAAATTATTATTCCAGGGATAAAAATCCAAAGGGGGGTATTCAAGGGTGACTCTGTCACCATTGCATTTTTGCCTAGCCCGTAACCCATTAACCTGTCTGCTTAACAGATTAGGTCATGGCTATAATTTGGCTCCTAGAAAGCAACAAAGTGTAAAGACTTCTCATATTCTCTGTCGATTATTTATAACTGTAAAGCTCATCAGATGAGGAACTGAAAGCACAACCGCAAGTAGTCAAAACTTTTTCAGAGGATATACGAATGTCATTTGGTCTTGATAAATGTGCAAACGCAACCTTTAAAGCAGGAAAACTGCAGCACCAAGAAAACATTTGTTTGGGACAAGAATGTGATATAAAAGAAGTTGTGAAAGAGGGAGTGTATAAGTATTGGGGAAATATTGAAGAGAACAATAAAACATGAAGGAATGTGAATAACTTATTAAGGAATATTTTAGAAGACAAATTAATCTTGAAAACAGCATTGACATCTAGGAACAAATTCAAGCTATAAACCAATTTGCTCTTCCAGCCCTAACTTATATTTTGGAGTGAATGACTGGTCCCAAAAGGTGTTGAACAGATTATACAGGAAAACGAGGATGCTTCATGCTCACCAAATGATTTATAAAAATCAGTGCATACCAAGATTATATATTCCCCATTCGGAAGGAGTTATGGGTCTCCTTGAAACTGATCACATGTATAGATCTGCAATCATGGGAATGCATATATACCTGCTGACCTCACAAGACCCAAACACAGTGAAAGTTTTGAAACATGAGGAGAATAAATCTAAGATGACTTCCCTTCTTAGTGTAGCAGAAGCATATTGGTGTCAAGCGGGAATGGAAATTAAACCAGAAGTAGACAAAAATTAGGTAGCAACTGAATGCGCCAAAAAACAAAAGAAAGCATACAAGTTGAAGGATCAGATGAGAAGGCAAGAAATGTGGAACATGCATATAGTTGCAAGTATAGAAAACTCCTGGAAGAATCTCATGTTGATCAGGATCGAATGCAGGGATAGTTGAGAGGTGAATTCAAACCAAAAGATGAAAGGTTAATATAAGTGGCCCAAGATAGTGGGCTACGTACACGTTGGTTCACAAAGTCCAATGAACATGTGGAAGAAATAGACAAATGTAGGTTTTGTAAAATAGAATTGGAAAGAGTTGCACAACTTGTTGCTGGCTGTGATATACTAATGGCGGGAGGACTGTATACTGAAAAGCATAATAATGTGGCAAGACTGTTGCACTGGGGATTGTGCAAACATTATAATACTGAAGTTGCTGAAAAACACTGGAACCTTGAGCCACAATGCATCATAGAAAATGAAGACTACATCACATGGGATCACCCATTACCACCAGTTCAAAAGAGATATGCGAGAAAACCAGATACAGTGGTCCACGAAAAGAAGATAAAAGGAGCACTGATCACTAAAATCGCTACATCCAATGACTACAGTGTCTTGTGTACAGACAGAGACAAAGTCATAAAATATCAGGATCTGCAGGCAGAAATGAGAGAAATGTGGAAGAAAGATACCCAGACAGTTCCAATAGTAGTAGGAACAACGGGTCTTATAAAAAAGAATCTACAATTGTATTCAGATATGTAACCAATATATGTAGGGTTTCTATTATGTAAGCGAAGCGAATGCTTAAAGTTGCGAATGCTGTTTAATCAATCGAACGTGTTTACCCAAAATGGTGAAATTCCAAAAGCACGAACAACGAAAAAATCACTGGGCCGTTTTCGGGACTTTGCCATTTCCTCCACTGTGGTGCGATCTCAAAGTTGGTACATTTAAAGTGTGTGTGTGTGTGGGGGGCACAGGCTCCCACTTTATTTTGTGTTTTTTTTTTTTTAAATGGATCAGCGATTTTTTTCCCCTGGGGGGAAAACAAATCGCTGATTTGTGTGTTCTGCATTTTGGATTTTCGAAGTGTTTGGGTCAACTATACAGCGTTTGCAATTTCAAGCGTTCGCTAATATAATACAGACCCTACATGTAACTCCGTATAAATTGCAGGAGTCGTCATTACTGGGTACATTGCAGGTGTTGCGAAGAGCACTTCTGGCTGACATCAAAAATTGAAACAATACTTATTACATTAACTTTAATCATATTTTGACATAGGAATGAGGTCCATTCCTGTCATGGTATTAGAAACCCAAAAGATCTGGAGAAATTAAAAAAAGGGGAATCTGGTAAATGTAACCACAGGAATGGTAGAAGCCAGCTACCCCAAAGTCTGCAGCAACTCTCTTGCAGACACCACTTGTAAGGGAAGAAGAGACTGGAAGAAAGCTGTCCAAAAGGGACCTTGTGAGGAGGAAGAAATTCCATCAGTCGAGGTCCAAACAATTTTTTTGATCCTGGGGGTGAATTCCAATATTCTGCAGCAGAAGCATGGTAAAATCAGATTCTTAACAAGAATATGCTGGAAAGGAGCTTGAATGGGAAGGTTATCCAGATAGGGAAAAATATGGAAACCATGGAGTCTGCAGTAAGCTACGAGTGGCACCAGACATTTGGTAAAGAATATCAGAGCTGTAGAAAGACAAACACAAAGACAAAGCAGAGAAAGAACAGTTCTGTAAAATCTTACCACAACGATAGACGTCCCCCTCTTCTCAGTTGCAGTATTCATAACATGAGGGAGTTCCCCGCTGTATGCGAACTTCATTACTGTGGGGTGCATGGTATGTCGCACAAAGGCTGCGATCGGACATCAGCCATAAAAAGTGATGTACGTGCGCACCATCTGAGAACTGACTGCCCCAGGAGGAATGTCAGCCTAAGTAGGATAAGAATCAACCAAGAAGAAGCAATGCCAAGGGGGAAAGAGGGAGGGGATAGGAATATTGCAGAGAAGAGGAGGTCATCTATTGTTATGGTAAGATTTTACACAACTATTCTATGTCCCTCTATTCATCTGTTGCAGTATTCATAACATGAGGGAGAATGCCAAAACTCATGAAGAAAGGGAGGAGGTAGGGGCTGAAGAGCTTTCCAGAAAGCCCAGAAGTATGGCTCCGGCAAATTCTGCTCTAGATTTAGAAATTACATCCTATTTCTAGTATTTGGTGGAGGTATGGACTGAGGTCCATGTAGATACTTCAAGAATTGTGTTAGTGTCCAATCCCTTGAAAAATGCCCCAGATGAGGCGACAGTCCTGGTGGAATTAACCCTAACAGGGGAGTGAAAGTTCTTACCACGGTGAGTATAGCAAAAGGAAGCAGTCTTGGAAATCCAGTAGGAAATGGACTGCTTGGACGCAGCCCGCCCCAGAGCCCTGGAGTGGTAAGAGACACAAAGCTGATCTGACTTTCTAACAGCCTTGGTTTTATCCAAATAAAACCTAAGTTGCCTGTGGACATTTAAGTTATGGAGGACTGTCTTACTAGAGTTCTGAGGAAATGGGAAAAAGGTCAGTAAGTGTATGCATTGATTTAGAGATAGGTCAATGACTACCTTGGGCATAAATTGAGGGGTTTGTGTGCAGGGAGACCCTGTCCTTATGGAAGGCCAGAAAGGGCGGAGATACCATAAGGGCCTGTAACTCAGACATTTCTACGGCTGAAGTTAAGGCTAGGAGTAACGCAGTTTTCCAGTAAAAGTGATGAACAGTAGCTGAGTAAGGTGGCTCAAAGGGTGGACAGTCACTTTTCTAAGACACAATTAAGGTCCCAAGGAGGAGGAACAGGTTTCCTGGGAGGCTTAATGTGTAGAACACCTTTAAGAAATTGTTTTGCCTCAAATCTGCTAGCTAAAGGGGGATACAGAGGCAGACAGGCAGATATGGCTGACATATGAGCTTTTACTGAAGAATAAGCCAAGCCTGAGTTGAGCAATTCACACAAGTCAAAACCAGGGCAGTTTCCACTGTTAATGGATCCCGATTTCTCTTCCGACATCAGACTGAAAACATCTTCCATTTTGCTAAGTATGACTTTCTGGTATTTGGTTTCTTGGCCTCCTGCAGGACTGTAAGCACGTCCTCAGAGAAAAAGTGTCTAAAAGGGATTAATGCTCTATTATCCAAAGGGTCAGCTGAAGAGTCTCAAAGTGGGGATGGATGAGGGTTCCTGTGTCTTGTGAGAAGGTCCACTCTGAGAGGAAACTTGTGGTGAATGCCCTTAGCTAAATGCAGAAGAGGGAACCAGAGCTGTCTTGGCCAAAAGGGGGTCACCAGCAAGACTTTTGGCTTGTCCTGATGTATTTTGTACAGGGCTTTTGGTATGAGGGGAAGGGGAGGGAATGCATATAGAAACATCCCCTTCCAATAGAAAGAGAGGGCGTCCAATTTCCAGACCAGAGGATGTGGCTCTCTGCATAAAACTGTGGAAATTGTCTGTTCATGTGAGAAGCAAAAAGGTCTGTTTGAGGAACATCCCACTGTGGACAATGTCTAGAAAAATAATCTATTTGCAGCATGCATTCGTGGGATGGTCTTTGTGACCTCTTCAGGTAATCTGCCATACAGTTTTGAGAAGATGGGATGTACACTGCCTGAAGGGTTGCCTGGAATTTTATTGCCAGCTCTCAGGCCTTAAGAGACAGTCTGCACAGCAGATAGGATTTGCCCCCCGTTGTTCACATACCAGAGGACTGCCATATTATCTGTGAACAGCTTTAGAGGTCATGGTTGGAACAACGGGTGAAAAGTTTGCATGGCCACAGGAGCGCTCTCATCTCACACTGACATATGCCTTCAGTTGAGAGACAGGCCAGCTCCCTTGTACTTTCAAGGTGGCCGAAGGCTGCTCCCCAACCAACATCTGAGGCATCTGTGCAAATCTCTTGATGAGGAGCAGGAGGATGTAAGGGTAGTCGTGGGCCTAAGTGACACCATGTATGCACCACTGAAGTTCCCTCTTCAGGCAGGGGATAACAGGATTACAGAAGTCTAAGGGTTGCCAGTGTTGCATCCAAACTGATTTTAGATACCACTGTCATTTTCTCATGTGGAGTTTGGCTAAGGACAGCATGGGAATGATGGACACCATGAGGCTCAAGACCCTCACTAACTCTGTCGCTGTTAGGTGGTGCACCAGCAGAATGTTTATGAAGTAAGAGGTGAAGTCCTGTACCTTTTGTGGGGGAACAGAGACCATCATAAGATCTGTCTCTATCTCACATCCCAGAAAAACTTGATCCTGTGAAGGGGTGAGAATTAATTTTTTTTTTAAGTTTATTGTGAACCCCAGATTTTGTAGGAGACTGATGGTGAAGGCAATGTTTTGCTCCAACTGAAGGAGCTAGGAGGAGAAGATCGTCCAGATATAGAAAGGTGTGTATTCCCTGAAGTCTGCAGTAAGCATGTGAGCAAGGCATCTGGTGAAAACTCGGGTGTGGGAGAAAGCCCAAAGGGCAAGGCACAGAATTGAAAATGCCATAATGATACAGAGAAGTGTAAAAATCTTCTGCAGTTGGGATGGATGGGAATGTGCACATATGCATCTTTGATATCCACAGTAATCATGAATGCTTGGGGTAGAATGAGTGGGACCACAGTCTGGAGTGTCAGTAAGCAGAAAGTGGGTACTTTTAGGAAGGTATTTAGATGGGACAAGCCGAGGACTGGTCACCAGGGACCTTCCTTCCTGGGCACGAGGAACACCTTGAATAAAATCTTTCGTCTATTTGGTTTTTGGAGACGCACTGAATGGTCCCTTGGTTCAATCATTCTAACAGACTTCTGGAAAAAAGGCAAGTTGCTCCCTGGGAGGTTAAGGGATGTCCCTGGAGGAGGGTAGTTGATCTCACACCTTGAAGTACACTTTTTGGATAATAGAGAGGACCCAGGCATCTTTAGTAATGCTTTTCCAGGCTGGCAGGCATAGATGCAGGCACTGGTAAAGTGTGTTGTGGGTGGGAGGGGGAGAGCAGTCAAACAGAGGACGGCTTATCTAGAAAAGGCCGCTTGGATGATGGGGTTTGCCAGTGGGGCCGTAGGCTGTTGTGGTCTCCTATTACTCTTCTCTGTTCTGGGTTGGGTGTGATGGAAATCTCTACACACAAATACAGGTTTTGCTGGGTAATTTTTTGGAACCTGGTAACTAGGGAAACAAAAATGTTTCAATTCCTGCAGTTCCTTACCCTTTTCCTGCAGAGATTTGAACAGGTTAGCATCTGCAGGTCCAAACAAAGCTGAACTGTCCTGAAGAATATCCATGGCTTTGGCTTTTATGTCCTCAGGTAAAGGCTGAAGCCGAAGCCAAGAAAATCTTCTGATTACTGATACAAAGGCAGCTCTAGAGGAAGCCTCTGCAGCATCATAGCTGCATTTTATTGCGTGATGTGCTACTTGAAAAGAAGCGTAAAGAAATAGCAATGGTCTTATTGTCAGAGTCAGGTAGGCCTGCAATTACCCGTGAAAGTTGGGACATAAGTTCCAATGCAAATGTAGTCATATGTGTTTGATAATTTATGGTCCTGAATGCAAGAATGGCAGAAGTATCTACTTTTTTGCCCAGTCTATCCAGAATCCTACTATCCTTATCAGATGGTAAGAGGGTAGTGGAGGGTAGCAATTCTGATGTCTTGTCAGAAGCCACAGAAATTACAGAAAGGTCTGCAGAAGGTCATCTGAAGAAGAACTTGCAATCCTCCGGGATCTTGTAGAAGCGGTCTGGACTTTTTGGGGCAGGTGGCTGAGAATCTGGTGCCTGAGAAGCTGAAGTAAAGGCATTGAGAAAGGCAGGTAATACAGGAGGGACAGCTGATGGGCTAGGTGATTCCACCTGTAATAAATAATATCTTTTTATACTTCAGATGCTTGGGTGCTATCCCATTTGAAGTGGTCTCTCATCTTATACAGGGTCTCTCCAAAGGAAAGGTCTTCCATTGGTGAGTCTGTGCCATTTGATACCTCTTCAGGAAAGGCATAATCCAGGGGGGAAAGGATCCAAGAAGAGTAAGCCAGGGATTTATTCCTGAAGATGCCTCTTCCTCAGATGTATCCTCCTCCCTAGTTCTTTTAAGTGGAGAGACAGTACTGGGTTGGGGGTGCTGTAAAGCCTGAAAGAGGCCTATGTGACATAAGGGCATTGAAAAGGCCTTGAATGAATTGCTGCCAATCACTAGCAGGTTCTTTTGGGGAAGACAAATGCTTTTTTTTTTTTGTTTCTTTTCCCCATGCATGTCTGCTTTATGTAGGGTTGGAGGACCTGACGTAGTTCTACATTCGATCAGGTCAGAATCTACTTCTTCTCCAAGAAGGATCTGTGGAATCCCCTTAGGGTCTTCACTAAACATGAGCTGTGGTTCCCCTTGGACATGCAACACGGATGCCTACTTGGCCTCTGTGGACATGCTAATGCTTGGATCCAAAGCGGCCTGGACGTCAGGCTCGGCCTGCAAATCTGGGAAGTGAATCAGGTGCATCTCCAGGCTGTCTTCCACCTCAAGAGAGATGCTGGTATCCAGAGGAGCGGCAGAAGGTTCAGACCTTTGTTTTTTGGTCTTCTGCTTCAAAGTTGACTCTGCTTTGGGCTCCGGGGATCCCTGTATTGCACTTTTTGCTATTAGCTGTAAGTGCTGATTCTCAAGGTAGATGGCAAGGGAGGACTAATCTACTTCTTAAGGTCTTTGGGACAAATGCCTGACAAATAGAGCAGTTGTTGTGGTCGTGGTTTAGGCCTAAGCAGAACAGGCACTGGAGGTGGTTACCTTTGTGTGGAATTTGTCATCCACAGTGGCACTTGGCCTCTTGGATGACATGAACCCTAACCAAAAACAGTTGCAAAGTCAAAAAATTCCCCGACGTGGCACTTATCTAAATTTAGAAGAATCGCAAATGATTTGGAGTCAGACTGTACGTTGGAATCTGGAAGCAGCGAAGTTCTAAGGATGGTGCGCGCGTACGTCACTTTTAGAGCCGATATCCATTTGCAGCCTGTGTGTGACATACCATGCACCCTACAGTAGTGAAGTCTTTTGTATACTAGCTGATGTCGGGTTGCCTATGGCGGGAAATTTCCTCATGCTGAATACTGCAACTGACGAATAGAAAGACATGTAATAATGAGAGGAAAAAAAAAAAAAAAAAAAAAAAAAAAACAGAAGTTATGTACTCACCATAATGTTCCATCTGAGTAGTTTGTATTTCATTTGTCTTTAACCTGTGGGTTTTGGATCCACATCAGATCCGACACAGCAAATTTTCCAGCTATGGATCCAAGCTCCAAGCTCCTCCCCTTACCCATAATGTCCCCTCTGTCTCCCTTCCCCCTTCAAATCAAGTTTACTGCCCAAGTAGTATTAGACACCCAACTCAACAGCACCTTATCATAATCATGGGTCATTAGCAACTCCCGGGCCTAGACTAGGCCAAGGACCTCACAAGTTATACAAAGGTATATAATGACCACACAAAAGATAAAGCCAGGGGAAAGGAGGGGAGGAAAGGCTGAAGACAAATGAAGTACAACTACTCAGATGGAATGTTATGGTGAGTACATAACTTTTTTTATCTTAAAGGACCACTACGGGAAAACATTTTAAAAATATATATTGTATAACTTTTCCTTAAGTTTGGCTCATTACAAACCTGTATGTACCAGACAGAAGTAGTCACTAGTAATTTTATTCAGTTTGCACCCCTGACTGACCTCCTGGGGGCAGACATCCTGATGAGAGTTTGTTTCCTTCTAAAGAAAAATCTTCCCTGTGATACACTGGGAGTCCACTGTTTCTGAGAGTCCACTGTTTCTGAGATTACAGTGCCCATAGCTGGGCTGTCATATGGCAGTTCCATTAACTTAGAATGGAAGAACACAGAACAGCAGCTAACTTTGAGATGCTTTAGTGAAATTATCATGTACTGTCATGCAGTGCCTCTTACAAATGTGTTTCTTGCTGATGTGTTACACATTCTGTGAAAAAAGATTCCACAATTAGCAGCTCATTGCTGAGAAAGCAGACTTTTTTTAGGCATTCAACTTTGATCTGCTTGTGTTCCTTCTCAAATTACTCCTCCCATATTCCCACCCTCAGCCAGCAAGTTTCACATTTCCTGCCCTGCTAGGTTTAGCTAATTTGAATGACAATGCACATCAAACAGAGTTGCTTTCAGTCAGCCTGGTGTGCCTCAAACTGTTCCCTCACCTCTCTCCTTACTGCTTTCATCTGAATAGCACTTTCACAGTAAATCAAGGTACAAATATGCTGTTAGTAATCCTTACTGTAAAGGTGTCCTCAGTATTCCTCTAAACATGCATGTGACATACACAGATAACAGTTAATCTCAGCCACTGACAGATTTAGCTATGACTGCCAAAGCATACTCTGATCATTATGAATAGTCATATTTGCCTTAGAGAGATGTGCAGTATTCTGCATTTTTATCCCTTAGGCATGTCACTGATGTGTCCTTTTACTTGTAGTTGCTACTACGTTTATGTGCACATATGCATTGCTGGCATGATGTTTTTCAAGCAACTTAAAATATTCTTTGCTTCATGCTATGCGCCATCTACTCTCGCTGTTCCAAACAGTGTGCATACAGTTCTTGCTCACTCTCAAATTTATTTTCTTTTCCAGGTTGCCACAATATCCCAATAATCATCAATATGCAGAATGTAACATTTCCCCAAGAAGCTAGATAAAACAGACTTCCTGTAACAGTATGTTTTGTACAACAGTCATTTTTTGTGTAATCATAACTTGCAATTCAACCATTTGAATTTAGTCCTTACAACAGGGTTGAAGCACG
The DNA here is from genome assembly GCF_019279795.1 of Protopterus annectens. Taxonomy (NCBI): domain Eukaryota; kingdom Metazoa; phylum Chordata; order Ceratodontiformes; family Protopteridae; genus Protopterus; species Protopterus annectens. The sequence continues at coordinate 101,576,112 of NC_056742.1, forward strand.
AGAGGCCCCTTTTCCCCAGGAACATCAACAAAACAAATTAGCTGCAAAGAACAGTTAGTAGGATTCATAGCTCTCAACTTTCCATCTGCAAAATGAGGAACACTCACCTTCATAATGTGGAACAAATAGGCAAAATGTGGAACACATACTAATGGCTTACTAACAACATCAACTAGGAAGGTCATAGGATGGTCAAACTATGCTAGTTTTACTCATAAAGATCATCCTTTAAGTAATTAATTATGATTAATTTCTATCTACCATGGATTTCACTTAAGAAAATTCTTAACACTGAGTGTGTGACAGACTCTTTCAGTGTGGAACTTTGAGGAACATGAACTTTTTAAGACCCCAAATGAGGTACGTTCCTCTAAATGAGGTACACTTGAGAGGTATGGTAGGATTATACACAAACTCCAACTCAATATGTGTCATAGGGATGGTCTAAGTCTTTAAAACAGAAAAAAGGATGCAAAGGGCAAACTTTGGGTTATAAGTAGCTGAGCTGAAAAATCAAAGTACATTCAAGCCAGGAAGTGTACAAGAGTCCATGGCCACAAAATGCATAGCAACAAAAATAAGAAATTCTCTATAATTAGAATCCAGAGCAGTTATGCTAACACACACTTCAGCTATGTTAGCATCTACAAGTGCATAACTTGTGAAGCCTAATGAATAACAAAGAGTCTGGCTTTCAATACAGGAAGGGGCAAGATGAGCTGACAGGTATCATGCTGGGGAGATGAATTCATTATACAGACATCACGACTCCTCAGTGAATAACTTCAGTTGACTCTTCTGCAACAGAAAATGAAGAAGGTGTGATGAATATGAATGGGAACCCTAAGTCACAGACAGTGGCTTAGCATATTCACAGGAATCCTAACAATAGCATCAGATGAGGTAAGAGCTGAATCATTTCGTAAACCAGGTTTTAAACCAAAGAAAAAAAAATAACATATTAGGTTCATAGGTAGGTACTAGGCTATCGGCCCAAGGGCCTACGTAAGCCTAGCCAACAAGGTTCCCTGGCTTACGCCACCCAAGAAAGTTATTTTCCTGTACCACTATCGAGCAGAGACACAGAAGTGATCCCCGGGGTGTATTTTCTATTTCCCATCCACTCATCAAGATTCTTCTTGAAGAGTGCTAATGAAGAACTTTGCTTGACATAGATGGGAAGCCTGTTCCAGAGTATGGGAAGTCTCTGGGACAGGAATCTATCCCTCCGGCATGTCCTGTTTATTGTGGTGACAAGGTTTAGGTCCCTAGAGCATGTAGCTCGGAGGGATTGGGATTTCTTTAGGTGTAGCATGTCCAACAGCTCTGGGTTTGACATAGCTTTATATACTTAAATAGTTCTTGTGTCACCAAGCAGTTACATCTAAGCATAAACAGGTCATCATAAAGTAGTTCAAATCAAATGGAAAGTCACGTTTGTGCAATCACTATTCCACTTCACCATCTGACTTCAAAATACTGGTCTCCTTACAGGTGTACCAAACTGTTTAAGAAAGTCATGTAACATAAGGCAAGTCACCAAACGGATGACAGGCATTTTGGATGACAATGACTATTGTTCACACCATACTGTGGCAATTTAATTTATCTATTTATTTCACATTTGTTAACCGGGTTAGTCCAACTTGAGTTTGCAAACAACCCCATTTTCAGTGGAGACCCGAGGGGGAAAGCCCCAGAAAACATAAGTAAAGATAAAGTGACAGTATACAAATATTAAACAATCACAATACAAAATAATTGTAAAACAGAAAAGGTTATTAACCATTTGCGTTGCATTGACAGTAAGCAACCTATTTTCAGTGGACAACTGAGAAACACAACTGAGAAAAATACTGAAGTGCAGTAATCCTAACTCCCCTTATGTCTACATCAGCCCACAGAACAGTATCTCTCTGTCTTCTGTGTACACTTACAGCACAATGAAAAGCACCAGGCATGCACACTTGGTGCAAAATTCTTCTTCCAGACAATGAATACATAGACATACACACCTTATATGGAAAATGTTAGAAGACTTGAAACCCAATCCTGTGTTTTTGATGTAAATGAACACCTGTAATGCAGAACTAACAACTTATGACGCAACCCTAGGAAACCCCTTTCTTCTGCAATACCACTGTAGATTCCATGGATTCATGTGCAACAACCTAGCATCAGCATCTCTAATCACTAGTGATCATTTCTCCCTAACAGTTCTTGGCTAATTATATGACCCTTGGACATGTGTACAGTACTCTCTGCACCTTTCCAATGTCTTCTCCCCATAGTATATATTTTCAAAAATATTCTTCCTTTTAGGATCTCACCATGCATCCTTGCTTCTGTTGTGGCAACAAAGATAGGTGTTAAACAGGAATTCTAATGCTTACTCCTGTCATTTTTCACCCACTACCAAAAGCATAAATTATGTTAAACTTTTACTGTCCTCCACAAAACGTGTATGTGCCCACTATTGTCTGTGTGCCTGCCACACAACTCAGCAGCCACTGGTCAATAAGCTACTGGCTGTCTGGTCTGTAGTTACCCATCCTGGGTTACCTTTGGTAGCTGTGTTGAGCAACTGAAAGACGCATAATCTATGAACCTGTCAAACATGAACTGTGACTTGCTAGCCTGGTGTAGGTTCACTGACAGGATGCAGCTTGGGCATGGATGACATGATGCTAAGGTGGAGGATGAGCATCCAATGTTTCCAGGAGACTAGATGGAAGGGCAGTGCAGGAAAGGCATATGGGTCGAGATCCACAGTCTACTACTTTGGGGGCAGACAGGCTAGAAATCATCTGTGAATTGTGGTGAGAGAAGGGCTTCAGAAGGCAGTGAGGGATCAAGTCAGAATTAGTGACAGACTCATGGCAATCAGACTCCAGTGTAAGGATAGGCTGACATTATGAATACTACACTATGCCCCACTGCAGGGTTGTGATAGCGAGCCAAAGAGTGTAGTCAGACACTATATAAAGCTGGGCATCATGAATCGGCTTTGATGAGTGACTTGAATGCATTTATTGTGACAGACAGAACAGGATATCAGCACTGTCCGGCTCCTCATTGGTGGGTCATCGTGGCTTGATAGTAGCCAACACATGGTTGAGTAAGACAGTTACAAGTCCAAGTACACGAGTGGCCAATATCCAACTCAGATACATTTCTCCTAGTGAGGAAAGGGTACTGCAGTATAACCACAGATTACACAGTTATCCTCTGTGAACTTACTTGAAGAATGGCAGAACCTCAAAACTGCATGCATGAGGACTACAAAAAATGAGTTGTGGCCTGGCCATGTGTTTCCATAAAGTAATAAAGGAAAGCATGTGGAGTAATGCAGCAGTACAGATCTACGCAAAAGAAATGCGGAGTCCAGACAAAAGTGGGAGATTGGAATGACCACCCAGGGTAGGAAGGAATAGAGATTGACTAACAATGAAGGTAAGAAAGGAGTTTCATTAGCACAGAACAGAGCATTGGAGGCACTAGACATGCAAATGCAAACGAACTTGGCAGGTGCCACAAAGAAACATCAGATTGCAAGGCCATTACTTCCAGACAAAGAGGACTGACAGACCCACTTCATGAGGGATGCCAGCAACAACATGCTCTCCTGTCCGCAGTACATCAAAAGAAGACGGAGGAAGCACTTAAAGCAGCTTGCCATTCACGATAACGACCACAGATGCCCCAGAAACAGGATACAACACGAGAAAAACAGGATATCACCCTGTAAGATGTAAAACTTTCACAAAGGAAATTCAAGTCATGTACAGCTACAGGCTCAGTAAATGTCACAGTGGATATGATAAACATGCTTGCTGAGATATGAGAGAATTGGCTCCAGAAGCTACTTGTAACAGAGTGGAGAAAACTGCATATCCCAGGTGACTACAGGATCACCGTACTTGTGCCAGTTTACAAGAAGAAATGGGATATCCACCACTGTGATCCCTACAGAGCCATCAAAATCCTGTCACATTGCACGAAACTTATGGAGAGGGTGAATGGATACACAGTATGAGCAGCACATATTCCAATCAGGATGCAGCACAACTGACCCATTGTTGTGAATGATACAGCTGATAAGACGGTAGAGATGAGGAAAAAAAAGAGTCCAAATGCTCACTCCTATATTTTGATAATACAGATGAGAAGGTCCCAGGAAAGCTGCCTTGGCCAGAACCATGGGTGGTTCAAAGTCCCAGAAACATTAGTAGAGTTAGTTCAACCTAAATAAAAGGACCCTACAACTCATGTACAACAGTGTTACGTCTCCCCTGTCAATCAATGCACCCATAACTGGATTATTTTTCTATCTAATTCATAACAAGTTATAGAACATTGCCAATTGCCAGTGACTACTACCAATTAGTAATTTTTCTATTGTGAAAGACCACACAATGCCCTTTCTGAAGGAGGTGATGCAAATAGAGCTGTGCTGTTCCCTGATTATAAATCATACAAATTGCCTCATGTACACAGACAACCCTCTCTCCTCCTACCACCCAACACTACAACCTGAGAGATGCACTTATCTAGCTAAACTGCAGGTAAAGCTCTCTCCAACCAAGACTGAACTTGACAGTCAAGAGGAGAAGGTAAACACTTGCACCACACCACACTCATCACATAGTCTCACTAAATCTACACCACCAAAAACGACATATAGAAACACAAAAACATTTGTGGAGGCTCTCAATAATAATCTGCTCAAGCAACAGAAAAGTACAGTTTTGTACCTACCATAAATGTAGATGTCCGAACTGGATAGCATCTGCAGTCATAACAAGTGGGTTGTCCTGTCGTCAGGCAGCCCTACAGTCGGCCGGATTCCAAAGTCCGGGTCCGGCTTCGGCTGATGTCGCACTCCACCCGACGTCATCTCTGTTGGTCTTCGGGTATAAAAGCATCAGCCGACGCCATTTTCCTCAGTGTTTCTTGCCCCAGATGCCAGTAGCCCTCTTGCAGGCTAAAATTTGGATAGATGCCAATGTTTCCAAATAGATAGAGGTAAACACAACAATAAGCATGTATGTACATATATACAAACAAATACACCATAAAGACTCCCCAACAGCTAGCTATTAGGAGGGTAAACACCCTAGGAGTACCACAGAGGGAAGGAGGGAGGGTAATCCTGACTGCAGATGCTATCCAGTTCGGACATCTACATTTATGGTAGGTACAAAACTGTACTATGTCCTTCATGGATGCATCTGCAGTCATAACAAATGGGTAGAATACCATAGCCAACTAGGGAGGAGGATAAAAGTAGATTATGGTGTGTTTAGGATCCCTTGCAGTACAGCAGTGGCAAACCCTGCTCGGGATCTGGAATATAGAGGCAAATTATAATGCTTGGCAAATGTATGCACGGAGGTCCAAGTAGCCGCCTCAATAATGTCTTTGGTTGCCACTCCTCGTAAGAAGGCTGTGGTAGTGGCTGTTGCCCTTGTAGAATGAGGTCTTATGTTCTGTGGAATTGGTTTTCCATGGAAGGAGTAACAGTATCGTATGCAATTTCCTATCCATTTGGAGATTGTCTGTTTGGAAATAGCTTTTCCTTCCCTTCCTGTTGCATAGGCTACAAAAGTTGGTCAGTCTTTCTGCTATTTTTTGTTCTGTCCAAGTAGTAGCGCAGCTGTCTATGTACATCCAAGGTATGCAGTATTCTTTCCCTCTGTTTTGTGGGTTGGGAAAGAAGGTAGGTAGGTGGATTGCCTGGTTTAAAGACACTCTGGATACCACCTTGGGCATAAATGTAGGATTAGTCCTCATGGACACTCTATCTTGGTGGAAGATTAGGAAGGGTTGCACTGCCATTAAGGCCTGTAGTTCTGAAACCCTCCTTGCTGAAGTAATTGCCAGTAGGAAAGCAGTTTTCCATGACAGGTGTTGTAGGTCTGCTGTTGCTGCTGGTTCAAAGGGTGATAGTGTCAACTTTTCTAGCACAAAGTTTAAATCCCAAGCTGGTAATGGTGGTTTCCTTGGAGGTTTTACATTCTTGATTCCTCTGAGGAACTGCCTGAGCAAAGGGTCTTGAAAAAACAGGTGGATCAAAGCTGTATTCTGCTGAAATAGCTGATGCATGTATCTTGATGGAGGAGTAGGACAGGCCTGAATGAAGGCGTTGCCAGATACTCCAGAATGTTAGGCATATCTATGTTTGACACATCTTTTCCTCTTTCCGTACTCCAAATGACAAACCTTTTCCATTTTCCAGCATAGTTCCTTCTTGTTGAAGGTCTGCGTGCTTCAAGAATAATGTCTTTAACTCTTTGGGAAAGTTCTGGATTAGCTGCTGCTATGTGATGTTCCATGCAGTCAGTTGCAGCGTTTTAGGTTTGGATGTATGATGCTGTAGTTGTTCTGAGTTAACATCAAAGGCATCAGGGTATTGGCCACATATTGTTCGAGACATGCTCTTCAGTAGTGGGTACCAGTGTTGTCTTGGCCAGTTTGGAGCTATCAGGATTATCCTTGAACGTTCTTCCTTGATTTTTAGTAGTACCTTGTGTATCAAAGGAAGAGGTGGGAATGCATATGCTGTTAGGCCTTTCCAGTTGAAGGAGAGTGAGTCCACTTTCCATGCTAGTGGGTGGAATGTCCTTGTGCAGAATTTTTTGAGCTGGTGATTGAGAGGTGATGCGAATATGTCTATCTGTGGCATTCCCCATTTCTTTGAGATGGTCTTGAAGATGTGCGGGTGCAGCTTCCATTCGTGGGCATCCGAAGTGGTTCTGCTTAATATGTCTGCTAGAGTATTGTCTTTCCCCGGTACAAATATTGCCTGTAACTGAATGTTGTAGCTGAGTGCCAGGGTCCACAGCTCCAAGGTCATTCTGCATAGGGGGTATGAATGAGTGCCTCCCTGTTTGTTGATGTACCACATGACTGTGGTGTTGTCTGTCCTTATCATCAACTGGCCCTCTTTGAGAAATGGTTTGAACTTTTGGATTGCCAGTTTTACTGCCAGCATTTCTTTTAGATTGATGTGCAGGTGAAGTTGATCCTGTGTCCACAATCCTTGCACGCATTTGTCCAGCATGTGGGCCCCCATCCTAGGTCTGAAGCGTCTGTTGTGATGGTCTGGCTTGGTTGACATCTGCGAAAGGGTAGGCCTGGGTTTGACTGGCATGCCTGAGCCCACCATAGGAACTCCTGTTTTAAGCATGGAATTAGTGGGATTTCTGTTTCTAGACTGTGTCTGTGTTGGGACCATAAATTCTTTAGGTACCACTGTAGTTTCCTCATATGTAGTCTGGCAAATGGGACCAAGATTATGCATGATGCCATGAAGCCCAAGGCCTGCAGAACTTTTCTTGCTGTTAACTTGTTCAGTTTTGTTAGTGCCAAGAAGTAAAGAGGAAGTTCTTTTTGTTTTCTGTAGTCAGGAATGCCATTTGTTGTACTGTGTCCAATTCAGCCCAAGAATGTCCTTGTTTGGGATGGTATCAGCCTTGACTTTTGTAAATTGACTGTGTATCCCAGTCCTTGTAGCAAGTAAATGACCCTTTGTAAATCTGTTGTCAGCTTGCTTTTGTTGTCCCCTTGTAGCAGGCAGTCGTCCAGGTATGGGTAAATTTGAATTCCTGTAGTCTGCAATGGCGATTACTGATGCCAGGCATTTTGTGAATACTCTGGGTGCAGTAGATAAGCCAAAGGGCAATGCTGAGAATTGATAGTGCTCTGATCCTGCAAGAAATCTGAGGTATCTTCTGCAGATTGGTCGAATGGGGACGTGCAGGTATGCCTCCTTGAGATCTAGAGTTACCAGCCAAGACTCCTTGCCCAGCATGGGAAGAAGTTGCTGTAGGGTCAGCATTTTGAATTTTGGGACAATGATGTATGTATTTAAGGTGGACAGGTCGAGAATTGGTCTCCAACTTTTTCCTTTCTTGGAACTAGGAATAGTCTGGAATAGAACCCTTTCCTTGTTCTGCTGTTGGCACTCTTTCCACAGCTCTCATGTTTGCTAACTCCATTATCTGGCGTAGAGCCTCTGTTTTTTGATTTGGAGGTAGATTTGGCATTCCTCTTTTGACTGGTAAAGTGTGGAAGTGAAACCGGTGACCTTGATCTATGGTTTGTAAAATCCACTTGTCTTTTGTTATGTAGTGCCAGTTCTTTGAAAATAAGGTTAACTTTCCGCCTAGAGGAGCTGCTATTTGTTCCCTGGTAGGCGGATTTAGGATTAAGTCACTGTGGTTGTGCTGATGTAGTGGCAGTGGCTGTGTCTGTGCCTCTGTTGTTACCTTGCCACTGTCGTCCTCTGTAGGCACCTCCTCTGGATTGGTTTCTGCCTCTGGAACGTCTATTCCTGCCCCTTTGAAATTTTGTGGAGTCAGGAAAGGACCAATTTTTGGCAGGCCAGTTCCTGCTAAACCTTGGGGTTGAACCTGCAAGAAATCTTTAACAGTTTGAACAGATTTTGCCTTTTCTTCCATTTTCTTCATAACCTGCTGGGCAGGTGTACCAAACAAACTTGTCTTGTCCATAGGAGCATCTAGCAACTTAGCTTTAACATGATCCGGTAAAGCTTGTTCCTTTAGCCATGCATGCCTTCTTATCACTGTGCCTGTCATGGCTGATCTAAATGAAGCCTCCAGTGCATCATAGCCACATTTTAAGGAATGGTTGCTAACCTGTTGTATGTTATTTACCATCTCTAATACATATTTCTTATCAAGAGATTCATCAGTGGTTAGTTTTTAGTTAACTGATCAAGCATAAACTCTTGGTATTGTATCATGTGAAACTGACAGTTTAAAGCTCTAGCTGAGAGAGTAGCTGAAGTGTAGACCTTTTTACCCCATCTGTCTAATGACCTTGCTTCCCTTTCAGAAGGAATAGGGTTTTTAGCTGTGGTCGCGGCTACTGCCTTGGGACCCTGGGATATAGTTTCTGGGTCTGCAAGTGGGGCCTTGTAAAGGTGGTGATGAGTATCTGGCACCCTGTAAAATCTGTCTGGTTTGGCAGGGGCTGGGGGTAAAGAATCTGGAGCGGAGCAAACATCATTGAAAGCATCATCCACCACAGAGAGAACAGGAGGTATAGCTAAGGGCCTGTGCTGTGGGAGTTGCAGAAAGGTCCTAAGTCTTTTTCTGGAGTCTGAAAAATCCTGTTGCTGCCATTGGAAAGTACAGTTTTGTACCTACCATAAATGTAGATGTTCGAGGATTCCATTGCTGCAGTCCTGACTATTGGGTATAGTCCGCGTCCCTGTCGGCCCGAATACCAGAGTATAAGGCTGACGTCGGTCATTAGACTGGCGTCAGTACGTCAGGGTACTAATCGCATGACCGGCGTCATTTCCTCAGTCTTTTCTTGCCCCAGATGTCAGAAGACCCAAAAAGACAAGTCCCAAAAAACCTGCACCAAAAAACATGTACAATATATACAACAATATATACACATATATATATATAAAATATAAGCATGTAAACTCACCTACACAACCACCCCTAAACACAGAGGGGAAGGAGGGAGGATTGGACTGCAGCAATGGAATCCTCGAACATCTACATTTATGGTAGGTACAAAACTGTACTATGTTCTTCGTCTTCCATTGCTGCAGTCCTGACTATTGGGTAGAATCCCAAAGCAGAGGTAAGGGAGGCTGGCAAATTATAAAGTAGCAGGAGCTGACAACATGCCTTGCAAAACAGCTGTGGCAAAACCAGCCCTAGTCTTAGAGTATATAGGCAGGTGATAATGCCTAGAGAAAGTATGCACTGAACTCCAAGTAGCTGCTTCCAGAATATCCTTAGTTGCCACCCCTTAGAAATGCTGTTGAAGTGGCGTAGCCCTAGTGGAATGAGGCCTAATCCCAGCTGGAACCTCTTTGCCATGATGGGAATAACAAAATGCAATGCAAAAGCCAATCCACCTAGAAATAGTTTGTTTTGACACAGGCTTGCCCTGTGAACCCAAAGCAAAAGAAACAAGTAACTGCTGAGACTGCCTAAAATTCTTAGTCCTGCTCAAATAATAGCAATTGCCTGTGTACATCTAAAGTGTGCAAAATCTTTTCCCCTTTATTTTGAGGATCTGCAAAAAGTAGGCAAATGAATAGTTTGGTTTAAAGCCACACTAGAAACCACCTTAGGCATAAAGGAAGGATTAGTGCGTGACACCCTGTCCTTATGGAAAATCAAAAGGGCTCTACTGCCATAAGGGCCTGCAACTCAGACACCCTTCTTGCAGAAGTAATAGCCAACAGAAAAGCAGTCTTCCATGACAAATATTTCAATTCAGCAGTAGCTGCAGGCTCAAAAGGTTGTAGAGTAAGTTTTCCAACACAAAATTGAGATCCCAAGCAGGAGTAGGAGCTCTCAGTGGGGTCTTATATTCTTTGCCCCTCTAAGAAACTGCTTGAACAAAGGATGCGAAAACAAAGGTGGGTCACAATCATAGTGAGCTGAAATTGCTGCAGCATGAATCTTTATGGAAGAGAAGGACAAACCTTTGTCCAATAATTCAGTAAGATATTGAAGAGCCACACTCAAATTAGGCTCTGAAATCTCCAAATTCTTTGCTGTAGTCCAAAAAAAAAATCTCTTCCATTTATCTGCGTACACTCTCCTAGTACTAGGCCTTCTAGCTTCCATAATCACATTTAAAACTTGTTGAGGAAGCTGAGACCTGCTGTGCTTCAACACAGAATATGCCAAGCTGTGAGATGAAGAGATTGAAGCTTGACATTGAGCAGATGACCGTCCTTCTGAGATAACAGATGAGGAATCAGAGGTAAAGGCCATGGAGGCTTCTTTACAAGACTCCGTAGAAGTGGGTACCAATGTTGCGAGGCCAATCTGGAGCTATCAAAATCATCCTTGGCCTGTCTTGTCTGACCTTTAATAATACCTTTGGAAGAAGAGGCAGAGGTGGAAAGGCATAGACATGAAGGTTTTCCAACTGAAAGACAGAGCATCCACTTTCCAAGCTGTGTGATGAAACCCCTTTGTGCAATACTTTGGCAGCTGGTGGTTTAGTGGAGAAGCGAACAGATCTATGTCTGGAGTTCCCCATGACAATGTCAATTTCTGAAATACATGAAGATCCAGTTTCCACTCGTGGGGATCCATGATTTGTCTGCTTAATACATCTGCTAGGGAGTTCTGTGCTCCTGGCAGAAACCTTGCCTGAAGAGTTAGTTGCAGGCTTAGCAGTCTCCCATAAAATCATTGCTTGCCTGCATAGAGGATAAGAATGTGTTCCCCTTGCTTGTTGATGTACCACATGACAGTTGTGTTGTCTGTTAGAATCAACACCTGCCCTGGAAGAAGTAACTCCTTGAAAGCCATCAATGCAAACTGGACTGCTAACATCTCCTTCATGTTGATATGTAGATGCTGTAGTCTGGCAGGCCACTTGTCTTGTATCCACTTTCCATTTAGATGAGCTCCCAAGCAGTGTCCGAGGCATCTGTCGTTAAAATCTGACTCGCCTCTGGCGGGTCACAGAGAGTCCCTTGTTTAGGTGACATTCCTGAGCCCACCACAAGAATTCCTTTTGAAGGCAAGGTATTATTTGAATGACAGTGTCCAAATCCTGGCAGTGCTGTGTCCATACATTTTGAGATACCATTGCAGCTTCCTCATATGCAGTTTGGCATTGGGAAGCACCAGAATACAAGATGCCATGAACCCTAATGCTTGAAGGACTGTCCTTGCAGTCAGCACGGACTGATGAGATAGTTGATGGAAGTAAAGTGACAGACTCTTTTGTTTGTCCGGGGTTAAAAAGGCCATCTGGGCTGCTGTATTCAGTCTCACACCCAGAAAGCACATGTCTTGAGAGGGTACTAGACTGGACTTTATTCGTTCACAGAATACCCTAGGCATCTTAGCACTGCTATGACAAATTCCAGATGCTGTAGAAGGTCTTCCTTTTCTTGAGCCAGAATCAGGCAGTCGTCCAAGTAAGGATAGATTTGAATGCCTTGAAGCCTGAAGTAAGCTATCACTGGAGCAGAACCTTTGTAGTAGATAAGCCAAAGGGCAATGCAGAGAACTGATAATGAAAATCTAACCTTATAGGCACATGAAGGTAAGCTTCCTTGAGATCCAAAGTTACCATCCAGTGATCCTTGCCCAGCAGAGGTAACAGTTGTTGTAACGTCAACATCTTGAACTTGGGAATGTCCAGATAAGTGTTGAGGATAGATAAATCCAAAATTGGTCTCCACGTGTTCCCCTTCTTTGGTACTAGGAACAGGCGAGAATAAAATCCGAAGCCTCTTTCTGACACAGGGACTGGCTGAATGGCCCCTATCTGGAGTAACTGAGAAACTTGCTTGTGAGCCTCTTTCCTTTGTGGAGGAGGAACATCTGGCATGCCTTTGAAAGGGGGCATTGTGTGGAAATAAAATCTGTAACCGTGATGAATGATATCCAGCACCCATCTGTCTTGAGTGATTAAATCCCAATTTTCTTTGAAAAGAGACAGTCTTCCTCCCAAAGGAGCTGCCAGACGAGAATCCACTGGCAGCTGAAAAGGCAGGTCATTGGGTCTGCTTACGAAAGGACTGACCCCTGCCCTCACCAGAAGTCTGAGCAGGTGAACTCTCTGATCTAGGCCTAAATGAACCTTGAGCCCTGCCCCTACCACGTCTAGACCTACCCCTAGACTGGGAACCATAAGCAGGATATGTCCACCCCTTAGCAGGCCAATTTCTGCTAAACTTCGGAGGCTGCACCTGCAAGAAATCTTTAACAGTCTGCATAGACTTAGCTTTGTCCTCCATTTTCTTTAAAACTGCTTCCACAGGCGGTCCAAACAACACATCAGACTGTAAAGGAGCATCCAAAATCCTGGTCTTAACATGCTCAGCTAAATTCTGATCCTTCAACCAGGCATGTCTGCGAAGAACAGAACTAGTAGCAGCCACCCTCGAGGAGGCCTGAACAGCATCAAAACCACACTGCAAAGAATGCTTACCCACTTGTTCAGACACATGAACCAAATCCAGCAATTCTTTACACTCAATACCTTCCAAAGCATCCACCTTAGACTTCAATTGTGAAAGGAGATAATTCTGATATTTTAGCATGTGAAACTGACAATTCAAGCCCTCATGGCTAGAGTGGAAGAAGTATACACTTTCTTACCCACCTATCCAAAGCCCTTGCCTCTTTATCAGAGGGTACAGGATTTTTAACCACAGAAGCTTTAACACCTTTAGGCCCCTGAGAAACAGTTTCTGGGTCCGCCCTAGGACTCTTAAACAAATACTTATGAGCTTGGGCACCCTATAATACCTATCAGGCTTAACAGGAGCAGGAGGCAAGGAGTCAGGGTTCAGGAAGCCTCTGCAACACATCCTCCACCACATTCAACACAGGAGGAATAGCTAAGGGCCTATGCTGGGGTAAAAACAAGAATTCCCTAAGCCTTTTCCTGGAATCAGAGTAATCCTGGCCTTCCCATTTAAAGTGCTCCCTCATGGAGTGAAGAGTCTCTGAAAAGAAAATCCTCAGGAGGAGAAGCTGTAGGAGTGGAATCATCCACATCAGAATCAGAATAAGTAGGAAACTCTTGTAAGTCTTCCACAGAAGACTCTGAAGCCTGTGAACACTGTTCAAAATCATCAAACTCCTGTTCCACCCTAGGCCTCTTATCAGGCGGGGGCATAGAACCTCTAATAAGAGTAATCAAATCTTCTGCCATTTTAAGCATATGTTTCTTAGGCACAGAGCCGAAATGCTAGGAGAAGCCCCCACAGAAGCTGAACTTGGCCTACCTCTAAAAGAAGCTTTGGCAACAGAAGGAGAGGCCCTAACTACCTTGGGAAGAGGGAAGAACAGTTACCTCAAGCCCCTCAGCCTGGCCTACCTCCTGAGAGGGCACATCCTGTAACAATAAAGTATCTGCCTGAGACTCCATGGAGACTCCTGGCAAAACCTCTGGCTCCACTGAGCCTACTAAAGAACCGGCGTCCGGGACTGCGGTTCCTCACCCCTAGGCTTCACTGTTTTGTCCTTGCGCTTCTTGGATGAGGCGGCCGGAGACCCATCCGGCGGCATATTATAATTGCAGCTTCCAAACACCAACCTAGCACAATCTAGCCTCCTCTTAATAGTGCGCTTGTTAAATCTAGCACAAGGCGGCAACCAACAACGTCGTGCTCAGGCCCTAAACAAGGTATACACAATGTATGATAATCCCTATGTATCTGCTTCCCACAAGAAATACAGTTATTCACTTTTCTGACATCCGGTAAAATACTGAGGCAAGAAAAACCAAAATGTTAACTCTGTTTGGTCTGAAACTCCGGTTTGGAAAATCTCAGAACGCCAACCTGCACTCGCAAAATTGCTTCTGCATCGGACCATGCGGCAAAAGACTGAGGAAATGGCGTCGGTCATGCGCTCTCTGGTATTCGGACTATACCCAATAGTCAGGACTGCAGCAATGGAAGACGAAGAACATCTGTTCTCGCATGGCATGCAAGGTTTCCCCAAAGGAGAATTCTTCTGGTGGGGAAGCAGCTGGAATGGATTCTTCAGCATCAGAATCTTCAAAATTGGAGAAGGGAGCCTCTGGCTGGTCAGTTATGTCTGATTCATCAGCAGAATCATCAGAAGACACTGGCTCAGGGGGCTCTGCCCTCGGTCTCTTCTCTGGGGGCTGAGAGGCCCTGTCTGGGTGAGATTGAGATCCTCTAATTAAAGAAATTAAATCTTCTGCCAAAGAAAGCATTTGAGAACTAGAAGAGGGCCTGGATGTGGGGGTTTAACAGGCACTGTTTTAGTAGTCTTGGCTGCTTTAGCCCTGGCGAAGGCCTTAATGGACATGGCTGCTGGAGGCCTAGCAGCACCACGTGCTGGGGTAGAGACATCCAAGGGGATGGTGTCTGATAAGTCAACCACCGTAGTGGGTAAAATTTCTGAGGTCGATTCAAGAGTTGTAGCAGGGGCCTCAGTTGTAAGAATAGGTTCAGCTGTACTTTGATCAGTTTTCGGTTTCGGCGAAACCGAGACACTCATGATTTGCTTTACCGTGGTTTCGGCCGAAACCGCAGACCGCGAGTGTCGGTCTTTATCTTTGCGTTTTTGGTAGATTGGGTAGTCGGAGGAGCCGGCGGCATAATGTACGCAAAATCAGAACCGAAAAACTGTTCTGCAAACTCCGACCGGCGCCTAAGCGTTCGTCGGTTGAAAGAGGCACAGGCGAACAGGCTGCTACGTCGTGGGCTGGGCCTAAACAAGGCAGACAGTAAGAGTGGAAATCTTTATGAGGTATTTGTTTCCCACAGGTTAAACAATTGTTAACTTTTTCTGACATCGGCTGAGGCAAGAAAGAGTCCCCAACGGGTACTTAGCTTTAGAAGTCTTGAAGTAGTATTCGGTAGAAGTAATCTCTGGATCCGACCGACCGGCACTTGCGAACAGCTTCTGCTTCGGGCGCCACGCGGCAAGAAAGACTGAGGAAAATGGCGTCGGCTGATGCTTTTATACCCGAAGACCAACAGAGATGACGTCGGGTGGAGTGCGACATCAGCCGAAGCCGGACCCGGACTTTGGAATCCGGCCGACTGTAGGGCTGCCTGACGACAGGACAACCCACTTGTTATGACTGCAGATGCATCCATGAAGGACATCCTCCAAAGCAGAAATGCAAGCAACCTCCACCCCCCAACACAACCCAAATGACGCATAGCCCACAGACTCAGTGTGCCACTCAACCACAGCTAATAAGGCAAAACAACGTACCCAACACACTAGTCATAGGTGACTCTATAGTCAGGCACACTGATGTCCCACTCATCAGGCTAAACAAGGAGAAGGTTACTGTCAGCTGCCTGTATGGTGCCAGGATCCACCACATAACCCACACACTCAGGATACTCCACAACAAGTACAAATATGACTCTCTCATTGTCCATGTTGGTGTGAATGACCTGAGATGTACCTCCCTGCACTACATGAAAGGAGACATGGAAGAGCTCTCTGATCTTGTAGCCCAGGCAGGTATGACCCTAGCCCTGATTAACATTCTGCCATCACCCTGAATGATACCGCAGTACAAGGAAAAAATGATTGACTTCAACAATTGGCTAAGCTTCTGGTGTCATTCTAAAGGGATCCAGTATCTGCTTGCTTTGGATGACATGGTCGACAGACCACAATGCTTTACCAGAGATGGCCTGCACCTGTCACCCCTGGGATTCCGGATACTGGCTAAGGTTCTTGATGCCCCTATAGTGCCTTTTTTAGACAAGGTTCAAATGACAAACTCACCAAGGTTAACACTTGCACCACACCTCCAGCCTCACATAGACCTACTAAACCAGCACTGGCAAAATTACACAAATACACAAAAATCATACTCGGAGGCTCTAAATAAAAACCTGCAAAAGCATCAGAGAGCTCCAAAGCAGACACCCACAAAACCTGCACCTCCCGTCACAAACCAGACAACACATAAAACACAAAATCAATGTGCCGCACAATCACAGCCCTTAAGGCGAAACAACATACCTAACACACTAGTAATAGGTGACTCAAAAGTCAGGCACACTGACGCCACACTCACTAGGCTGGACAAGGAGAAGGTTACTATTTGCTGCCTGTTGGGAGCCAGAATCCGCCACATAACACAAGCACTCAGGTCACTCCAGAACAAGTACAAATATGACTCTGTCATTGTTCATGTTGGTGTGAATGACCTGATACGTACCTCCCTGGACTACATGAAAAGAGACATGGAAGAGCTCTCTAATCATGTAGCCCAGGCGGGTATGACCCTGACCCTAAGTAGCATCCTGCCCTCACCAAGAAGTATACCTCAGTATAAAGAAAAAATAATCAATTTCAACAACTGGCTAAGCTTCTGGTGTCATTCAAAGGGGATCCAGTGTCTATCAGCCTGGGATGACATGCTCGACAAGCCGCGGTGCTTCGCAAGAGACGGCTTGCACCTGTCACCCCTTGGCTTTCGAATACCGGCCAAGGCTCTTGCTGCCCCCATAGTGCCTTTTTTAGGCTAGGCTCAAAACTTAAACCCACCTCCGTAAACAGCACAAGTAAAAAAATGAGGGTTATGCTATTCAATGCCAGGAGTTTAAATCTCAAAATGCATGCGGTCGAAGCACTCCTAAGTATGGAGAACGTCGACATCTGTGCAGTAACTGAAATCTGGTTCAAGGCTCCAGAGAGCACTCCAGCACTACTGCGCTATAACTCATACCACACAAGGAGGGGGTGTATCCATATTCATCAAGGATACCCACACCTCCAGGTTAGTGGCACAGCATGATACCTCTGAGATCATCCATGTGCAGCTAACATCGGGCAAATTTGCAATGCAAATTGTGGCCTGCTACAGATCACCCTCCATGACCCAGGTCCACCACTCTGCCTTTCTGCAGACACTGGAAAACATGAAGGTCCTACCAAACACCCTGATATTGGGTGATTTCAATTACCCTACCATTAACTGGGAAAACTACTTGAGTACAAACTCCCAAGCTCAGCGCTTCCTGGAATTTATTAACTCAAATGCCTGGATCAGCTGGTAAACTCTCCTACCAGAGGCCACAACATATTGGACCTGGTCATCAACATGGGGAACACGTGTTCCGTACCGGAGGTCAACCCGGTTAGATCTGACCATAAACTAATCACCCTGGAAGTCCACACCCCACCACCACCCCCAACCAAGGAAACCACAGTGAAAAAACTTTCTAAAGCAAACTTCACCTTACTTAAGGCAGAGGGTTTTAAGTTTCACAGCCCCCACGCTAAAGGATAACACTGCCCAAGATGCAGAATCCTTTACAATTGCACTCTATGAGCACCTACAAGGATGCATGGATCGTGCCATCCCTAGCAAAACCAAGACTCACTCCCCTAAGAGAAGGAAACCAGTCCGGAGGACCCCTGCCATAAACAGGTTATACAACAAAAGGAGAAAAAGTACAGTTTTGTACCTACCATAAATGTAGATGTCCGATAGACATGCAACTGCAGTCATAACATGTGGGTTGTCCTGCCTCAGGCAGCCCTCGGTCGGCTGGATTCCAAAGTCTGGGTCCGACGTCGGCTGATATCGCATTTCTCTCCGACATCAGAGCGGCTGGAGTACATAAGCATCAACCGACGCCATTTTCTTCAGTGTTTCTTGCCCCAGATGCCAGGTGCCCTCCAAGGAAGGCTGTAATCAAATTGGAAGACAAAAACAGGATTCCAAACAAATAAATGAGCAATAAAACAAATACACCATAACAGATATCCCCAGCTAAGAGTAACAGGGATAGGAGTGGACCCTAGGCATAGAGGGGTATGGAGGAGGAAATCCGACTGCAGTTGCATGTCTATCGGACATCTACATTTATGGTAGGTACAAAACTGTACTATGCCCTTCAAGAATGCAACTGCAGTCATAACATGTGGGTAGAATACCATAGCTTAGCTGGGGGAGGAGGTATGCACTAGGAAAGAGATGGTGTAGCAATCAAACCCTGCAGGACTGCCGAAGCAAAGCCTGCTCTGGATCTGGAGTATAGAGGGAGATTGTAGTGTTTGGAGAATGTATGCACGGAGCTCCATGTAGCAGCTTCTAGAATGTCCTTGGTAGGCACCCCTCTTAAAAATGCTGTAGAGGTGGCTGTAGCTCTGGTGGAATGTGGTCTGACATTGGCTGGAACAGTCTTTCCATGAAAGGAATAACAGAATCTGATGCAATGTCCAATCCATTTAGAAATAGTCTGTTTTGAAATTGCTTTTCCCTGGACTGCAGGCGTAAGCTACAAAAGTTGTTCAGACTTCCTACTGGCCTTGGTTCTGTCCAGGTAGTATCGGTTGTCTGTGAATGTCCAAGGTATGCAAAGTCTTTCCCCTTATTCTCAGGATTGGGGAAGAAAGCAGGCAGATGAATGGCTTGATTTAGAGAAACCCTAGATACCACCTTTGGCATAAAAGTAGGGTTGGTCCTTAATGAAACCCTGTCTCTGTGGAAAATAATAAAGGGTGGTATTGCCATTAGGGCCTGTAGCTCCGAAACCCTTCATGCTGAGGTAATTGCCAACAGGAAAGCTGTCTTCCATGATAGAAATTGCAAGTCAACTGAAGCTGCTGGCTCAAAAGGAGGTAGAGTCAGTTTTCTAAGACAAAATTGAGGTCCCAGGCTGGCACTGGGGCCTTTCTTGGTGGCTTAATGTTCTTGATTCCCTGAGGAATTGTCTTAGTAAGGGGTGAGAAAAACAGGAGGATCAGTGTTGTATCTAGCTGAAATAGCAGATGCATGTATCTTTATGGAAGAATATGAGAGGCCGTTCTTTAACATATCTGCCAAATATTCCAAGATAAGTGGGATGTTCAGCAATGAAGCATCATGTCCCTTGCTGGTATTCCAATTGCTGTATCTTTTCCACTTTGCTAAGTAAACCTTTCTGGTGGATGGTCTTCGAGCCTCTGTTAGTATCCGCTGAACTTCCTTAGAGAGAGATAAGCTGAAGTTATTTATGGGATCTCCCAAGCTGTTAGCTGCAGTGTCTGAAGGTTTGGATGCAGTGTTTCGAAATTGTGTCGAGTCAGAAGTAGAGGCCACTGAGGGAGGGCCCACCTCCTGGTGTGACATATGCTCCGTAGTAGTGGGTACTAGTGTTGTCTTGGCCTATCC
Source organism: Protopterus annectens (assembly GCF_019279795.1). Classification (NCBI taxonomy): domain Eukaryota; kingdom Metazoa; phylum Chordata; order Ceratodontiformes; family Protopteridae; genus Protopterus; species Protopterus annectens. The sequence goes on from NC_056742.1 coordinate 101,595,753, forward strand.
GGAGCTATTATGATTCCCTTGGGCTTCTCTGCTTTGATCTTTAGTAATACTGAGGTCATCAGTGGCAGAGGTGGGAATGCATAGATTGCTAGGGAGTTCCAGTTGAATGAGAGGGCATCTATTTTCCAAGCTTTTGGATGGTATGTCCTTGTGCAAAATTTTGGTAGAAGATGGTTGAGGTGAGAGGCAAATAGGTCCACTTCTGGCTTGCCCCATGTCGAAGTGAGTTGTCTGAAGGCCTTCGGATGTAACCTCCACTCGTGTGGATCTGTGAAATTCCTGCTTAGGCTGTCCGCCAACACATTGTCTTTTCCTGGAACAAACTGGGATTGTAACTGGATGTTTAGGCTCAGTGATTTCTCCCAAAGCTGCATTGTCAGTCTGCAAAGGGGTAAGAGTGGGTGCCCCCCTGCTTGTTTATGTACCACATCACAGTGGTGTTGTCTGTCCGTGTCATTAAATGGCCTTGCTGGAGTTGGTGTTGAAAAGCCTCAATGGCATGCATTACTGCCAGCATTTCCTTTTGGTTTATATGCAGATGTGTTTCCTTTGGAGACCATTGTCCTTGTATACACCTGCCTTCCATGTGCGCCCCCCATCCAAGGTCTGAGGTGTCTGTAGTCATGGTCTGTGTTATCTGTGGTTTTTTGAATGACATACCTGTGTTTTCCTGGCTCACCGAGGCCCACCATAGGAATTCCTTTTGAAGGCATGGAATGAGCGGTATGATTGTCTCCAAGTTGTTGCTGTGTTGAGACCAAATGCTTTTTAGGTACCATTGAAGCTTTCTCATGTGTAGTTTTGCTAATGGAACCAGTAGAATGCAGGATGCCATGTAACCCAGGGCCTGTAGGAATCTCCTTGCAGTCATCTGGGTGAGTTTTGCTAAACCTTTGAAGTAATGAGTTAACTTTTCTTGCTTGTCTTCTGTCAGGTAAGCCATCTGAGAGGCTGTGTCTAGTTTGGCTCCTAAGAAGATTATTTGCTGGGATGGCTGCAGTCTTGACTTTTGGAAGTTGACTGTGTATCCCAGAGCTTGAAGTAATCGTATGACATAATCCAGGTTTCTTGTCAACATCAATTTGTTGTCCGCTTGTATGAGGCAGTCGTCCAGGTACGGGTAAATTTGTATACCCTGGAGCCTGCAATGAGCAATTACTGAAGCCAGGCATTTTGTAAATACTCTGGGCGCAGTAGATAAGCCAAATGGCAATGCTGAGAATTGATAATGCTCTGGCCCTGCAAGAAATCTGAGGTATCTTCTGCAGCTGTGTCTGATAGGGACATGCAGGTATGCCTCCTTGAGGTCCAGAGTAATCAGCCACGACTCCTTGCCCAGCATGGGAAGGAGTTGCTGTAGAGTCAGCATTTTGAACTTTGGTACTATGAGAAAGGTGTTTAATGCGGACAAGTCCAATATTGGTCTCCATTGAGATTCTTTTCTTGGAACAAGGAACAGTCTTGAGTAAAACTCCTGTTCTTGTTCTTGTTGTGGAACTCTTTCTATTGCTTTCATTCGAGTCAGCAGAGTGATTTGTTTGATAGCCTCTGCCCTTTGATTTTGTGGTAGGTTTGGCATGCCTTGTTTTCTTGGTAAGGTATGAAAATGAAACCTGTACCCTCGGTCTATAATGTCCAAAATTCATTTGTCCTTTGTCAGTCTGTGCCAGTTTTCTGCAAACAGAGATAATTTCCCGCCCAAGGGAGCTTCTAGTTGTTCCCTGGTAGGCGGTAGTAGAGGAAAGTCATTGAGTTTGTGGTTGTTGGGCAGGTGAAACCCCTGCGTCACTTCTTTGGTTACCTGGCTGCCATTGTCGTCCCCTGTAAGGGCCTCTGTACTGGCCTCTTCCTTGGCCACGTCTGTTCTTACCCCTTTGAAACTTTTCTGGATTAGGAAAGGACCAGTTTTTTGAAGGCCAATTCCTACTGAATCTGGGGGGTTGAACCTGGAGGAAATCTTTCACAGTCTGAACTGATTTTGCTTTTTCTTCGATGGTCTTTAACACATCCTTAGCATTTGCACCAAAAAGCTTGTTCTTTTCCAAAGGTGCATCCAGAAGTTTTGCTTTTACATGATCTGGTAGAGGTTGATCTTTTAACCAAGCATGTCTACGAATCACTGCCCCTGTCATAGCTGCCCTACATGAAGCTTCCAGTGCATCATATCCACACTGTAGGAAGTGATTGCTTACTTGCTGAGTGTTATGTACAGCTTCCTGCAAAGTCTTCCTGTCTAAAGGATCAGGAGAAGCTAATGTTTTTTGTAAATCTTCTAAGAGATAATCCTGATATTGGAACATATGAAAAAGGCAATTTAAAGCTCTCATAGATAAGGTAGTGGATGTGTAAACCTTTTTGCCCCATCTCTCTAATGACCTTGCTTCCCTGTTGGAGGGCAAAGGATTTTTTGAGGTGGAGGCTGAAACTCCTTTAGGCCCCTGTGAAATAGTTTCCAAATCAGCAGAATGGGCCCTGAATAAATGGGAATGAGTTTCTGGGACCCTGTAGTACCTGTCTGGCTTGGCTGGAGCAGGAGGAAGAGAATCAGGGGTAGCACTAGAGTCAGAATACAAATCATCCAGAACATCAAGTACAGGAGGAATAGCTAAGGGCCTGTGCTGAGGCTTCTTAAGGAAAGTCCTAAGGCGTTTCCTAGTATCAGAATATTCCTGACCCTGCCACTTGAAATGTTCCCTCATGGTGTGCAGAACGTCCCCAAAAGAAATATCCTCAGGAGGGGAGGCCGAAGGGATGGAATCTTGTGCATCCGAGTCCTCATAAGTCTGGAAGAGCTCTTCCTGGCTATCAGAGTGGACAGAGCCCTCAGAGTCTTCATCTGAAGGAGTAGGGTCAGAGGGTTCAACCCGGGGCCTTTTATCAGGAGGAGGCTGGGATGCTCTCTCAGGATGGGCCTGTGAAACTCTAATCATGGAAATTAAATCAGCCGCCATGGACATAATTTGTGTCTCCGGAGTCGGCTGAGGTAAGGATTTAGAAGTAATATGCTTTGTTTTGCTGGCTGCCTTAGCCCTAGTGTAGGCCTTAATAGACATGGCCATAGGAGGCCTGGCAGCTCCACGTGCAGGAGTGACCTTGTCTACAGCAATGGTCTCGGGCATTTCCTCGGTTTCGGTATCCGGAGGAAAGTCTATAACTGGCGTCGGAGTAATGTCTGGAATCGGAGTCGTAGGTAATGCGGTGTCTTCGGTTCGGAGTGGTGGAGAGACCGTCTCAGAGGGAACCGGAGCACTCGCGCTAGGTTTTGGCGTGGAGTCGGTGGTAGACGCGGGCCGAGGATGTTGGTCCCGGTCTTTTCGCTTTTTGGGTGTTTGCGATGTCGGAAGATCCGATGGCATGGTGTAGGCAAATTTATCGCCGAAAAAATCTTCAGCGAACTCTGCCCGGCGCCTGAGAGTGCGCTTGTTGAAGCGAGCACAGGCTACACAGGCGAGCGTGTGGTCTGGGCCCAGGCAAGGGAGGCAGTAAGAGTGGAAATCCTTATGAGGTATTTGTTTACCACAAAAAGACAATTGTTAACTTTTTCAGTAATTTCTGACATCGGCTGAGGCAAGAAAAGGTCCCCAACGGGGTACTTAGCTTTTTCGATGACTTCGGTATCGTAGAATACAGGAGCTGACCGACCGGCACTTGCGAACTGCTTCTGCTTCGGGCACCGCGGCAAGAAAGACTGAAGAAAATGGCGTCGGCTGATGCTTATGTACTCCAGCCGCTCTGACGTCGGAGAGAAATGCGACATCAGCCGACGTCGGACCCAGACTTTGGAATCCGGCAGACCGAGGGCTGCCTGAGGCAGGACAACCCACATGTTATGACTGCAGTTGCATTCTTGAAGGACATCTAGTTCAGAAAAAAAAGCAAATCCCAAGAAGGAAAGACATCTCTGATCAGTATCAGTAAGAAACTGAGGTCCCTCATAAAATCATCCAAGGCTAACTTAGAAAGAAAAATAGCCAAGGATTTGAAAGATAACCACAAAGCCTTCTTTAGCTATGTCAAGAATCTAAGCGGCAACTCGTAGATATGCTCTGAGCTAGTGCAAAATAGCACAAAATATAATGAACCTACTGATATTGCCAACATCCTGGCAGATAGATTCAGTGTAAAATTCACCTCCCTCTCACCTTCAAAAGGGCTCACAACAATACCGGAAAAGTGTAGTGTCCCAGAAATCACAGAAGCACAGGTGAAAACAGCCCTTTCAAAAGCCAAAAACATAGCATCAATGGGGTTAGATGGTGTCCCAGGCTGCGTCCTGAACGAACTAACCCCCCACCTAAACACGCTGTTCAACCTCAGCCTCTCCACAGGCTACGTGCCCATAGAATGGCGCACGGCAATGGTTATTCCCCTCCACAAAGGAGGGGCCACAACTGACCCTGGTAACTATTGCCCCATAAGCCTGACTAGCCTGGTCTGCAAGGCTATGGACCACATCATCATGGAACTCATTAACAAAGACATTGGGAACCTCCAAACACTTGACCCGACCCAGTTCGGCTTTAAGGGCAGATCATGCCGATTAAACCAGGTTGACTTCTTTGAGACAGTCACCAAGGCCATAGATGAGGGAAAGGTGGTTCACACAGCCTACCTTGATCTCGCCAAGGCGTTCAACATTATTCCTCACTCGGGTATTATAGAAAAACTCACCAGCCTGAACATAAACCCCTACGTCACAAGATGGGTTGCCAACTGGCTTACAGACAGAACTCACACTGTAAGAATAGTGGGCTCCAGGTCCGACTCTAAACCAGTCACAAGTGGTATCCCACAAGGCTCGGTTCTGGGACCCCTACTGTTCGGCATATATTTCTCAGAAGTACAGGCAAACACAGGAGGACTATGGCTAACCAAGTTCGCTGATGACTGCAAACTGGGAGCCATAATTGACTCTCCGGCCGACACGGACATCCTTCAAAAAGGCCTTACTGAGACACACCTGGTGCCAAAGTCATGGCCTCAAGCTAAATGCCAAAAAATGCATAGTCATCCCGTTTGGGAAAAAATAAACACCCACGAATTACCAAATAGGTGGCTGCCCCCTTAATACAGAAGAGGTAATAAGAGATCTGGGGACCCAGTTAGATAGTAATCTCTCCTTTGACAATCATATTGCCAAAGTAGTTAAGAAATCATTCTATGTGGCACATCCAATTAATAAGGGGTTCGCATCTAGAAATAAAGAGGTTATAGTGCCCCTCTACTCGTCAGTCATCAGACCCATCATAGAGTACAATGCCCCATTTGGGATGCACCTCACAAGACACTTCCAACAGCTGGAAAGACCACAAAAGCACCTCACCAAGAGGATTACTGGCCTCAAACATATGTCCTATGCAGCCTGACTGAAAAAACTCCGGCTGTACTCAGTGACATATTGCTTACTCAGAGGTGATCTCTGCCTGACTTACAAAGCCATGTCCAACTCAGAATTGATGGACATGCTCCACCTAAAGAAATACAAGTCACTGCGAGCCACACGCTCTAGTGAGCTAAACCTCGCCAAAACAATAAAAAGAACATGCTGGAGGGATAGATTCCTGTCACAGAGTCTCCCCATGCTTTAGAACAAAATTCCTAACTACATTAGGCAGAGCCCCTCACTAACACTCTTCAAGAGAAGCCTTGACGAGTGGATGGGTAACAGAAAATACAACCCTGGGATCACTTCGTTGGTTCTGCTTGACAGAGGCTCAGTTAATTAATCAATGGGGCAGCGAAAGAAAACACACTCTGGCTAGGCTTATAAATGCCCTCGGGCAGATAGCCTAGTGCCTACCTATGAACCACCGTAACATGAACAGGCAAGCAAAAACTGAGGGTGATGCTACTCAATGCTAGAAGTCTAAATCTCAAAATGCACTCACTCGGCATCGACATCTGTGCAGTGACTGAGACCTGGTTCAAGGCTCCAGAGAGCACCCCTGCACTAACAGGCTATAACTCATACCACACTTTTCGGCCATGTAACCTGGACCGGAACACTGAAGGTGGAGGTGTGTCCATATTCATTAAGGATATCCACACCTCCAGGCTAGTTGCTCAGCATAATGCATCCGAGGTTATCCAAGTGCAACTAACTCTGGGCAAAACTGCAATCCAAATTGTAGCTTGCTACAGATCCCCCACCATGCCCCAGGATTCCCACTCCTCTTTTCCTGATGTACCGGAAAATATTAGGGTTCAACCAAACACCCTAATAATGGGTGATTTCAACTACCCCACCATTAACTGGGAAAGCTACTCATGTACCAACTCCTTTGCTCAATGCTTTATGGAATTCTTAAACTCCAATGCCCTGGATCAACTTATCCATACCCCCACCAGGGGCAACAATATCCTAGATCTAGTCATAACCAACATGAGTGACCGGTGTTCCACACCTGAAGTCAACACCTCATTGGTCTGATCTGACCATAAGATAATCACCCTAGATATCCATATCATGCTCCCACTCCCCATTAAGGAAATCACAATAAAAAGTTTCTCTAAAGCCAACTTCATGCTTCTTAAGACAGAAGTGGTGAACTTCATGACACCCATGCAGATGGACAATACAGTTACGACTACTGAATCCTACACAATTGCACTTTATAAGCACTTACACGAGTGCATGGATCGCGCTACCCAAACAGAACCAAGATGCTATCCTCCAAAAAAAAGGAAGCCAATCTGGTGGTTGCCCGCCAAAAACAAACTGTACAATAGAAGGAAGGAACTGTTGCAAAAGAGAGTAAAATCCCATGAGTGGAGGAGCTCCCTGGTCAGCCTCAGTAGGAAGCTGTGATCCCTCATAAAATCCTCCAAAGCTAGTTATGAAAACAAAATTGCCACTGATTCTAAAGACAACCACAAAGCATTCTATAGCTATGTCAAGAATCTCAATGGCAACACTCAGATCTGCTCCGAGTTACAGTACAATTGCAGTAAATATACAGACCCAATTGATACTGCCAACATCCTGGCAGATAGGTTCAGTGCTAACTTTACCCCCCTCTCACCCCCTAAAGGGCCCCTCTCTATACCGAAAGAATACAAAGTTCCAGTAATCACGGCTGCACAGGTAAAAACCACACTCTCCAAAGCCAAGAACACAGCATCCATGGGACCAGACAACATCCCAGGCTGCGATCTACATGAACTACAGAATGAACTGGCACCCCACCTAAGTACCATGTTCAATCATAGCCTCACTTCAGGCTTTGTGCCCGCTGAATGGCGCAGTGACGGTTATCCCACTCCACAAGGGGGAGCCACCACGGACCCTGGGAACTACCACCCCATTAGCCTGACGAGCCCGGTCTGCAAGGCCATGGAATGTATCATCATGGAACTTAAAAACAAAGACATTGGTAATCTCCAAACTCTGGACTCCACCCAGTTTGGGTTTGTAAAAGGCAGCTCATGTCTCCTAAACCTGACGGACTTCTTTGAAGCAGTCACCAAAGCCGTAGATGAGGGTAATGTGGTTCACACAGCCTATCCAGATCTTGCCAAGGCTTTCGATGCCATCCCCCACTCTGGAATTATAGATAAACTCACTAAACTAGGTATAAATCCCTATGTCACAAGATGGGTTGCCAACTGGCTCACTGACAGAACCCACACTGTGAAAGTAGCAGACTCCAAATCCAACTTCAGACCACTGACAATTGGAGTACCACAGGGTTCAGTCCTGGGTCCTCTCCTGTTTGGTATCTACTTCTCTGAAGTACAGGCTAACACAGAAGGTCTTTGGCTAATGAAGTTCGTAGATGACTGCAAACTAGGAGCCATAATCAAAACTCCTAACGATGTGAAAATCCTACAAAAGGGCCTCACTGAGACAGATTCCTGGTGTCAAAGCCATGGCCTCAAGCTCAATGCCAAAAAGTACACTGTCATCCCCTTTGGTAAAAAACGTGTACCCATGAACTACAACATAAGCATTAATATACTTAACACCAAAAGTGTGATAAGAGACCTTGGGACACAGTAGTCTCTCCTTTGATAATCACATCGCCACAGTAGTCAGGAAATCCTTTTACATGGCGCACCTCATCACAAAAGGTTTCTCATCCAGAAAAAAAAGAGGTCATTGTTCCCCTCTACTCATCACTCATTAGACCCATTATAGAGTACAATGCCCCTTTTGGTATGTATCTCACAAGACATCTACAACAACTGGAAAGGCCGCAGAAATACCTCATAAAGAGAATTACTGGCCTCAAACAGATTCCCTACGTAGACAGTCTCAAAACACTTCAGCTTCACTCCGTCACATATCGCCTACTCAGAGGTGATCTCTGCCTAACATATAAAGCTATGTCAAACCTAGAGCTGTTGGGCATGCTCCACTTAAAGAAATCCCAATCCCTCCGAGCTACATGCTTCTAGGGACCTAAACCTTGTCACCACAATAAACAGAACATGCCGGAGGGATATATTCCTGTCCCAGAGACTTCCCATAATCTGGAATAAACTACCTATCTATATCAAACAAAGCTCCTCATTAGCACTCTTCAAGAAAAATCTTGATGACTGGATGGGAAATAGGAAATTCACCCCAGGGATCACTTCTGTGGCTCTGCTCGACAGTGGCGCAGGAAAATAATTTTCTTGGGTGGCAAAAACCAGGGTACCTTTTTGGCTGGGCTTGTATAGGCCCTAGGGCAGACAGCCTAGTACATACCTATGAACCTATACTACCCGCAAGTTATCGTTCTCATGTTTTCTTATTTCACATAACTATTGGTTTGATGTGAATGGCATCTGTTTCAGGGCAAAATCTTGATGTGCTCTAGCATTCCACACTAATGACACATCAGTAGGTCAAAAAAATGCTTCTAAACCATCTTTTCTTATTCTGGTGTTGCAAACATAATTTGGACTGACAAACTATATTTACCCCTTACTTACAAATCCCATTATTTGACATCTGAGGTGATTGTCATGACAATTTTTCTCTTGCATACCATAGCAACAGCAGCCTTTGAATGGCAGGTAACATTTCTATTTAGTGAGCCATTAGCTAGACAGCAATATTGGGAAAGGATAGAGGAACTGCAACACAACTGTCTTATTCCTAATATGTGACTATTCCGCTTTTGTAACTCTTACCACATAAAAGAAATTATTTTTTAATGTTTACTTTGTTTTTAACTTGATCACTCCTGAAGTCAAGGACCAAAGCAGTCTAACTCAGTTGCACAAAATAAAAAGTAAGTGTGTGTGTGTGTGTGTGTGTGTGTGTGTGTGTGTGTGTGTGTGTGTGTAAATTAATACACAAGTGCCTACGATTTAATAGTTATTTTTTTTCTTAAGAAACTGTACTTGATAATAAAGCATATGTAAATGTTGGATGTTCACTCATCATTTTATGGCTGAACGTACGATTAAGGGGGAAAAAAAAAAAAAAAAAAGTGGAACAATTTTTATTCTAATCCTGACTGATTATTCATATTTGGTTTTAGACTGCTATTGAAATCAGTTTACTGACTTGCATCTCCCTTAGATTAACTGTACAAAATTATTTTAGAACTGCATCCATATGCCTTCTCTGACCGTCTCACAGTGAGTTTTAAATGAACAGTAACATTGCATTGATAATGTATTACATAGTGCATATTCTGTGCATATTTGGGGCTTTCCTCTCAGTGACATCTATAAATGGGCTGTTCAGTTAGGCCACACATACACACACACAAATATCAAGATATACATATGCAGGCGTACCTAGGTATATGTATAAAAGATTTTATATATATGTATACACACACACACACACACAAATATACATATGAATTCCATTAAAAACAGGAACATCACCAGAGAAATTGGAATGACAACACCTAGAAGGATTAAACACAAATATCCACTCATATGTAACACATGGATGGGCTATGGCTGTATTAAAAGAAAAGGGTGGCGAGTGTACCAATTAGGGTATAAACTCCTGGACTGTAACAACCATGTACAAGCAAGTCTGAAAAGGGGGAAAAGGCACAAGGTATCAGCAATGCATAAAGACAAAACTTCTGAGAGTTTCTCTCAACTTAAAGATCAAACAATTTTATTATTTATTTATTTTACATTTGTTTACCGGGAGAGTCCGACTAGGCATAAAACCCTTTTTAAGCGGAGGCCCGGGGAGAAAAGCTCCATTGTTAGTAGACTATTTTGTTAGTAGATAAAATAGTAACAAACATTTATAATGGTAAAAAGACTAAAACAAAATAAATTGGTCAAGTGGGAGACATGACCAACAATCTTGTATAACAATGCTTCTAGAAATTAGTTCTTTTCAATAGTAGCAAGAAGTGACACTTTATACAATGAGAATGCAATTAGGATACTTAGCCTTATATACAGGTAATATAGCAGCTGAACACTTACAATCTAATAGATATTAACAGTGAGAAACAAAAAAAAACAACATAAGGTAGTCATATGACTTAAATTCAATGCTCATTACATATGCAATTAAAATTTTAAAATCAGCTAGTTCCATGGTTTGGGCTACCTATGCCCAGTACATGTACAAGTCCAGGAATTGGTGAGGTGGGCTTTAATGTGATGCTTGAAGTTTTTTTAAGTTAGTTATAGTTCTAATTTCAAGTGGTAAGGCATTCCACAGTTTAGCAATGTAGTAGCAGTACAGAGAGTCTCCTGAGCTATTTTTACTCCTGGTTACTTCAATTAGAGCTTTATTAGTTGATCTTAGTGGACGGGTACTTTTATGGGGATTGAGGAGGCCTTGTAGAACTGGTGTTGTATCGGGTTTAGAGTACATTTGGTGGGTGGTAGAGTTATGTGAGGATGAGTTGATGGGGTAGTTCTAACCAAGACAGTTGTTGTAGGTCAATACAATGATGGGTTCTAGGAGGACAACTAGTAGCTAATTTAGCTATCTTATTATAGCAGGCATCTAGCTTGCTTAGGTCTGATTTGGAGAGATTGGTAACTATGGGTGAGGCGTATAGTAAGGTTGACAGGCTGTGGTTATTCTGGCATTTGTGGTTAGGTAGTTTTTGCATCTGTATAAGGTACCTATTTTCTTGTGTACTTTTTTTTACAGTCTGGGCAATGTGTAAGTCGAACTTCAGATTTTGATCAACACTACAACCAAGAAGTTGGGTAGATGGTACTGATTCGATCAAAGTCTTATTACTGGATGTGATATTGAAGTAAGTGGCTTGGGTTTTGAATTTAATGGAGTCGAAGAGCATAAGTTTAGTTTCCTTTGGGTTCAGGATTAATTGAGCATCTGTCAACCATGGTTCAATAGCACTGAAGGATGTTTGGGTTAAGTTCTGTAGTTCAGGTAGAGTTGGGGCAGAACATATGACAGTGGAATCATCTGCATACTGTATATGGGTAGCTAGAGTTGTAGCATTATGGAGTTTATTTGTAAACAGGTTAAAATGGAGAGGGCCGAGAATAGACTCTTGGGGCATGCCCACAATCACTGGTAGTAAGGGAGAAAGAGTTTTGTTCTACTGTCCTGCTTGCTGCCGATCTGAGGTAGTTCTGAAAACTGGCTGGAGTGGAGTAGCTTAGGTTCAGCTTGGACAAGGCAGTCAGCAGTTTGTTATGAGACACTGTTTCAAAGGCTTTTGATAAGTCTAAAAAGATTGCTGATACTAGCTCACCTTTATTTCTAAGCTGACTAATGGTGTTAGTGAAGCTAATAAGGGCTGTGGTAGTACTATGGTAGGGGCAAAAGCCGTGCTGATTGTCTAGGAGATGGTTAAGTATTTGGGTGTGAACACACCTTTCAAGGATTTTTGATAGAGGGGATAGGATTGCTATGGTCCGATAGTAGAGAAGTCATTGGATGGATCTCCTTTGTGTAGGGGTATGATGTGAGCAATTTTCCTGAGAGTGGGGATGCGTTGCTCAGATATGGAATGGTTAATTAGTAGGGAAACTGCATAGGAGATGGCTTCAGCTGCTATTTTTTTAAGTATGTTGAGGGTAGTTTTGTCAGTTGCCAGGGTTGTGGGTTTTAGCCCGAGCAAGTATTTGTGTATAGTATGAGTTGGGACTGGTTTTAAGGAGAAGGTGTTGTTATTATTATCTAGTAGACAGGTTAGGTTGATGGGCAGTGATAGGGAGTTTTGGTTAGTAAGGATTTTGAAGGAGCCAAAGAAGTATTTATTAAACTGGGTAGCAATACATTCTATGGGGTTACTTGCTGTTGGCTGAGAGGTCTTAGTCTGACCTGGTCATAGCATTTTATTTATAGTCGTCCAGAATTTTTGAGGATTATTTTGGTCTTTAGCTTGTAAGCTAGTATAGTAAGTCTTCTTATCAAGTCTTATTTGGGTTTTGGCTTTGTTTCTTAGCTGGCAATACTTCTGGTGAGTAACTATTGATTTTTTTGTGGGTCTATTCATGCCACGCTTTATCCCTTTGTTTTAGGAGTGATTTTGTCTGTTCAGTGAGCCAAGGATAGTAATTAGATTTTGCTTGTATCGTCCTGATAGGGGCCATGTTATTTAAGATATTTAAAAATGTGGTGTTAAAGTAATCGACTGCACTGTCCAGGGATAGAGTTTTGAGAAGTTTCCAATTGCAAAGCTTAAGAGATGTTATGAAATCTTGAGACCCGAAATTTTTGGTGCTATGAATTTGGTAAGTAGATGGGTTTCTTGTAAGATTTGCCTGATGATGTACAATGTATGTTGGGAGGTGGTCACTGAGTGAATCAGGGAGAGTACCAGAACAATAGGAAAGTGTGGAGTAATTGGTGAGAATCCAGTCAAGGATAGTTTCCTTTTTAGTAGTTTTATCAAACCTTGTTGTGGTTTGAATTAATTGGGTAAAGCCGTAGAGGTTGATATGGGTGGCAGGGTGGTCAGAGTTGCAGGAGTTCCAGTTAATATTAAAGTCCCCTAGTATAATGGTCTCTTATGGGAGGTTATCGGAGGTCCATTGGAGGACCAAAACAATTATGCAGATTAGACATGTTTCCTGTATCTTAGCATCTACAAGTGCATAACTTCTGAAAGCTGATGAACAACAATGAGTCTGGCTATTAGTACAGGAGGGGGCAAGCTGAGCTACCAGGTATCATGCTGTGGTGATTCATTAAATATGCAGACATCAACTCCTCACTGTAACTTCAATTGACAACAGCAACAGAAGATGAAGAAAAAGGTGTGATGTATAAGCATGGGAACCCTAAGTCACAGACACTGTTTACAGATGAGGTAGGAGAATTATCACAGACAAAGCGAGTTTCTACACTGAATAGACACGTTATTATGTATATGCTGGTTGTGTCACAACAACAGTTACTTCTAAGGATGGACAGGTCTGCCGAAAGTAGCTCACACCAAACTTTCATACATACATGTCCAATCTCTCCTCCAACATCCAAGAAAACTTAGCCACGTTCAGCAGAGGGACATTTGAGGCATTATCACAATCTTGCTACATGACGACATTTTGCATTTTAATATAATGAAATTAATAGAGATCATTAGTATACTCAATAAATCCATACAGGAATCATATGTCCCTAAACTGTGGCATACCGCCTTTATCCTACCCCTCCACAAAGGAGGCAAAAATAATAACTTCTCCAACTTCCGACCCATAGCAATTCTATCTCTTATTTCAAAAATTCTCGAGAAATGTATCCACCTCCAGCTAATGCCATTCCTTACAAATAACCAACTCCTTACCCAAACACAACATGGGTTCCGTCCTGGCTATAGTACAGTAACAGCTCTTCTTTCATTTCTAGACACAGTAAACCACGCCTGTGACTCCGGCAAACTAGTATCCACAGTCCTCCATGACCTCTCCAAGGCTTTTGATACCGTCTCCCATACCCACCTTCTTACCCACCTTTCTAATCTTAACCTCTCAAAGAAACACCATCACCTGGTTCAGCAGCTACTTCTCTGATAGATCACAGGCTGTGAAATGGAAAACTGGCACCTCTGGCTTCCTTCCAAAGCCAACCGGGGTACCCCAGGGATCCATACTCGGCCCAATGCTCTTTAACATTTTCATTAATGATTTCCACACAGCCATTCCTAACACTAAAATAGTACAATATGCAGATGACTCAACTTTAGTCTGCGCTGCCTCTAACCTCCTTGAGCTCCAAACTAAAACTCAAACTACTTTCTCAACTACTGAGAACTGGATGCTTCAAAATCATCTCTCCCTAAATGCCAGCAAATCAAAAACCCTACTATTCACCCCATCAAAATCTATCCCTCTCGACAAAACCTCCTTCAGTACTATCAGCCATGCCAACTCCACTATAGAAATTGTTCCTTTTGCCAAACTTCTTGGGGTTACTATTGACGAACATCTAAAATTTGATACCCATATTCAACTAAATATTAAGAAAACCCATCAGAAACTTGGCATGCTGTACAGAAACCCACACTTCCTCTCCCCTTCAACTAAACAGACCTTCACCTCAACCTACTTACTACCCTCACTGATGTATGGTGCGCCCCTACTAATCAACTTATCTTCCACCATCTCGTCTAAACTGGAAACCTGCTACAACAAAATCTCAAAGTTCGCCACCACTTCCAAATACTCCACTCACCACTGTAAACCACCAGCTGCAATGGCTAGAACTTCCCAACTACCTGGGCTACCTCCAACTCTCCACAGCTCATAAGCTTATTTTCAAACCTACTACATGTCCTGCACTTGCAAACATCTTACTATTATATACCCCTCACAGACCCCTAAGATCTGCCCACCAGAATCTAATCTCTGTGTACAAACCAAATCGTCCCGCTGGTCAGCTACTCCTATCCTTTACCTTAGCCAAAAAATGGAACTCTCTCCCTCCATCTCTAAGAATCTCTGAAAACTTCAAACTCTTCAAAACCCAGCTCCATTCCTACCCTCTCACATAATTGGAAGTGCAATTGCACTCTACCTACCTAACTTCCTTAATACATGATCACATTTATTATAAGTGCCATTTTTTCCTTACCCACCAGGGATTAATCCCTTGTTAACTACTTTTATATCACTATCAGATATTTCTAACCTATGAACAAATTCTGCTCTCTACTATTGTTCTCAACCTAAAAACATGTAAATATATATTATATATTTTATATATGTTGCAGTTCAGCTGTGCTTAGTTTGCTATTTAACGCCTACAAGTTGTTTACTGTACCTTTTGTAATTGTGTATTGTATTTTGTATTATGTAGCTTTTCTCCCCGGGGCTCCATGGAAAATGGTGGAAAAGTGGACCTCTCTGGTCATCAAACTGGAAATACATAAATAATAAACATGTGATATCTGTACCATGTTGTACCATCGGACTAGCAATTACTCCACTACTTATGCGTATAGTTCTTCCAATTACAACTGGGAACAAGGGATAAGAGATTGTGGTAACAAATGTACAAACAACCCATGGCAACAACACTGCATAAAGACAATAATTATGAGTTTCTCTACAGTTAAAGACAAATCAGTTATGCAGATGAGACACCTTTCACGTATCTCAGCAGCTAAAGGTGCATAACTCTCCCTTTCAGTACAGGAAGGGGCAAGCTGAGCTAACAGGTGTCATGCTGAGGAGATGAATTCATTACATAGACATCACGGCTCCTCAGTGAATAACTTCAATTGACTGTTCAGCAAAAGAAGATGAAGAAGGAGGTGAAATGCATGTGCGTGGGAACCGTAAGTCATAAACAGTGGCTTAGCATAGTCACAGGAATATTTACAATACATCAGATGAGGTATGAGAAGTATCACAGTGGAAATCAGTTTTTAAACTGAAGATACTCAATATTCACATGGTGCTTGGTCTAAAACAGTTGCATCAAAGAATGGACAGAACACAAGACAATAGCTCAAAACAGCAATAAGCTGTCAGCACTATATTTAGAACTAGACTAAAACCAGAGCCCTTGCCTCCGTGTCCTAGAGTGTTGGGGGCAATAAAGGCTAGTTTCTTAGTTTGATCCACACACCTAGGCACAACCATAAACTTTGCTACTTAAATCTGCATTATGAGTTTTCAGTTCCACTAGTACTTCAACTGTTGAAAATACTGAAATAAATGCAAATGTGCATGTAATCATTTTGGGTTGTAGAAAAGTACAGTTGTTAAGATACATTTACTATAACCATAGATGTTCAATTGCTCCCCTGCTACAGTAGCCTAAGCTATAATTTTATATCCTGCAAAGCTTCAGGGCACCTTCCACTCACTCAAACCTTTAGCTCCAGCAGAGCTGGCTAAAAAGACAGGTTTGGATGGCATTATCTTCAGAGTTTTCATGCCAACTGAGAGAGGCCGAGGCTAAGCCCTGAGAAGACATTGCTAGGAGAAAGAAAAAAACACCCACACACTGCAATAAAAAACAAACCAAAAACACAGTGGGGGAGTGGCTACTGCAGCAGTAATCATTCAAACATCTACTGCCCCAGTAAATGTATTTACACACCTGTACAATATTCTTCATACTGATCATTGCTGCAGTAGCCTGAGCAGTATGGGTAGATTTCCATAGCTAAGAACAACTGGGAGGAAGAAGAAGAGTCCCGGAAGCCCTGGAGAATGGTCCTAGCTAAACTTGACCTAGACCTGTAGAAGGAATCTGGCTTGTTGTGCTTTGTAAAAGTTTGTAAAGAGGACCAAGTTGATGCTTCTAGAGTACTTCTATAATTCAACCCTTTCAAAAATCCACAGATAAAATCAGGATATAATAAAACACAGCTTGACCCAGCCTGTTTTGTTGTAGTGGGAATAACAAAAGGTAATAGCCTGAGATATTCATTTGGAAATAGACTTCTGTGTCATAGGTTGTCCTTTCACCTTGCCTTAACAAGAAATGAACAACTGAACAGAAGTTCTGAAAAATTTTGTAATGTCAAGCTAGTACCTGAACTGTCTGTGGACATCCAAGGTATGAAGTATCCTTTCTCCCTCATGTTGGGTCTGGGGGAATAACACAGGGATATGGACAGTTTGGCTGTAAGAAAATTTGAATGCCACCTTAAGCAAAAAAAGAAGGATTATTTCTCAAGAAAACCCAGTCCTGTGGGAAATGAAATAAGGTTGTTTTTTCTTGCAGAGGTCAGAGGAACGAGTAAAACTCTTTTCCATTTTAAGGACATCAAGTCAGCCACATATTCTGCTTCAGATGGAGCAAGTGTTGGCTTCTGTAACACAAATTTAATGCAAAAAAGGAGAAGCCACTAGTTTTCTTAGACGCCTCTCGATACAAAACCTCTGTAAGATATGTTGATATGGGAAAGGCTTGAAAAGGGGGACTCCATTGGCAGACGTACTGAAATGGCAAGCAAATGAACCTTGACAGAGGAGTAAGACAGGCAAATAGAAAATAAATACACAAATATTGTAAAACAAGTGAAACACTACTCTGAATGGGTTCCCGCTATGTTTTGGCACCACATAGAAAATCTCTTCCATTTCCTAATGCATGATCTTCTAGTAGAAGTCTTTCTTGTCCCCATTAGTACCTCCTGCACATCCTCAGTAAACAAGTGCCTAACAGGTTCTAAGACCCTAAGACCAAGGTAGTCAGTTAAAATTGTTTGGGGGTTGGGATGTATAAAATGTCCCTCTTCCTCTTCTTTTTTTATTTCTTATTTTTTTTGTAACAAGAAACATCTTTATTAAATTATCACTTATAACACAGGCAATCATACATTTATATAAAAAAACATACTGACATATTTTCAGTTGCAAACATTATACATCACTTATAAACTCATTCCTCCTTCAAAACACTATTCTGCATGTATCTTTCCCACCATACATATTTTTCCCATGTAACTGGCTCCTACCCTTTTTCTATAGCTCCCACTTCCAGTTTTATCTGTTACTATATTTACTACTACTAGTACATGTGGTTTAGACTTTGATTTCAGTTTTTTAGTAAATGCTTTTTTGGCACCCACCAGAATTAAACTCAGTAAGGCCTTACTATATCTAGGCAATTCAGATTCGGTATCAACAAATCAAAAAAATAATTTCCTGAGTTACATAAATTTGCTCACCCAGTATTGCTTATAAAGTAGTCTACAGGGAATTTGTGAAGTCTACCAAGTCATTACAATCCAAAAAATATGTTCCCAATTGCCTCTTTCACCTCTTTCATCTCTGTTCTTGTGTGATGTGACTAGATCCAGTCTGTGAGGCAACTTGTGGTAATTGCCCCTGGCCAATTCAAAAAGATTGACTTGGCCAGAAGAGTCTCACCATAATCATCTTGAGGGATTCTTTCGAAATCAGCAGATTTACCTTGAATATCCGAAAGGGTTGAAAAGCATACAGAAATATTTCAGTCCAAGGAAAGGAAAAGGCATCCGTCTTTCAGGACTTCTTGCATGAAGTCTTGGAGCAGAAGTCTACCAGCTGATTATTCATTGGGAAGTTAGAGAGACCTACTTGAGGTACTCCCCACTGATGACTCAGATCTTGGAAGAGCCCCAATCAAGTTTCCATTCATGAAGGTCTACCTTTGTCCTGCCCAGCTTGTCTGCCACACAATTTTTGCTCTGACAGAATGTAGGAAGTAGAGTGAGATTCTGCTGTAAAACTATATCCCATGATAACATATGCAGTCTGCAAAGGGGGTAAGACCTGGTTCTCCCTTGCTTTTTATGTATCACATCGGGTCTACCTGAAAACACCAAACGCTGACAACGCCGACAACGAGATAACTGACACCGGAAGATCGACAACGGAGATGACCGACGATTAAAAATCCCGATGCTGAGAACACTGACATGTTAAGGTAAGTGTGTGATAGTGATGGACGTTAGGGTCAGGGTGCGGGTAAGGTAAGTGTGCGATAGTGACAGACTTTAAGGTTAGGGCCGGGTTAAGTGAGTTAGGGTTAGGGTGCGGGTAAGGTAAGTGTGCGATAGTGACAGACTTTAGGGTTAGGGGCGAGTTAAGTGAGTTAGGGCACGGGTTAAGTGAGTGTGCGATAGTGACAGACCTTAGGGTTGGGGTTTGGGTTTAGGTTAGTGCACAGATAGTTGTGTAAGTAAGGTTTAGTGTAGGCTTGTAAGGTTTTTGGTGTGCTTGTGTTGTGTGTGTGTGTTCTACGGAAAAGGTATTTGTTTTGTTTTGTTGATTGTTGGGATCGTGGTTTGTCAGGCATGTGAAGTTTCATGTTTTTGAACTTTCGGTTTTGTGGTGTCGGTTATCTCGTTGTCGGTGTTTTTGTGTATCTGTATTTTCAGGTAGACCCATCACATCACTGAGGTATTGTCTGTAACAACTTGAAGTGGTCCTGAGGAACAAAGCTGACTCAGAGAGTCGAATGCCTTGATAAGGGCAAACGTCTCCTTTACATTTATGTGCTTGACCCCGTCTTTGTTATCTTCATTTACATTTATGTGCTTTTGTCTCTTTTTGTTGTCCCAGATATTACACTTTTATTACCCTAGCAAAGAACAAGCAAAGAACAACTGTGGTTACTGACTGTTTTGGAGCTGGAGAGATCTGGATGCAGGGTACTAGAGGTCTCCACCAACTGACTTCTCTTTTCGCACGTCCCAGAAATGGAATCTGAAAAGATAATGGGAATTGGTGCTGCGGCCAAAGTGACTTCAGAAACCATTGTATCTTTCTCATGTGGAGTCTTTCCAGAGGTATCATGAGAATTACAGATGCCATGAGACTCTGAATCCTGAGGTATTCCCTTCCTTGACCAATTAGGGGACCCCAATAGTCATAGAAGACATTGCTGTCCCCCAGCTCATAGTAGCTGTATGTGTAACACCAGAGGGGTCAGGAAAAAAAAACAAGGAGTAGATCTAAATATAGCTATATTTTTTCCTGTGGAAGAAAAGATCTTTGTACTGAGGTTCTCTTGGAATCTCAGTCAGCAAATGCAATCTCTCACCAGAGAGAGAGAGATTCCTGACACTTTTGAAAAAGAGTCTGAATAGATGAGCAAAACATCTAAATATGGAATAATGTGGATACCATGTAGTCTGCAATGTGTTATAATTGGAGTTACGCACTGTATGAACACACTTAGTACAGTGGCTAGTCCAAAGCATAAGGCAGACCATGGATAATGTAACCCAGACACATAAAGCCTTAAGAAACTTCTGAATCCTTAATGGATATCACGGTGATGGAAGGGAACTTTTAAATCTAAGGTTACCAAACAAATCTCAGATGGGAAGAAGGGGTAAGAGATTTTGTTGTGAAACGATCTTGAACCTGGACACTATCACAGACTGCTTTACAAAAAAGGTCCATAACTGATCTCCGGTCCTTTTCTTTTTTTTGCATCATAAACATTCTTATATAAAAACCTCGTCCCCACTGGGACACCAATGCACTATATAGGCATACAAAAGAATGTGAAGAGGCTAAATTTAATTTTTTTGTTACTGAACAGGTGAAAAAGGATTTAAGAGGAGGTTTATGGGAGGAAAGGGTGGGGTATAGAGAACTATGGTGGCAAATTCAACTGAATGCCACAAAAAAAACTGGATTAAATGATAGTATTTCTATAACCCCAGTACTCAAATTGAGAGCTGCAGATATTTAAGAATAATTTTCCCAACTTGTAATATCTTTAATGACCAATAGATGGCAGTGTTTGCCTATATGAAGAAATGATTATAACTGCTTTAAGCACTCTTTCAATTCAATTTAACATATGTTTTTAAATGGATTTAAATATTTATATATACTCACAAGAATGAAATATATATCAGCTTTGGTATTTATGAAATATTTTAACACATTTATTTCAGCAATCTAACAACAACAAAGTATACTGTTTTTATATATGAGTTTGATTGTATGTATTTTAATATTTATGAGCGTCAGTATTGTGATTGGCTACTCTTTGATGCATTTTGATTGATAGGGTAATATTTGAAAAGTCTTACTATTTAATGGCCTAATTAATTAATTGATTTACTATCTGATGAAGTCATCTCTGGCAAAGACGAAAACGCAATTTGTTTGCTAAGAGCGTTAATGTGTTTTATCCAACAACGTTTTTTTTTATATCTGGTTCTAATAAACAGTGAAACCTTTGCTGGTGAGTTCCTGCTTTCATCTAGGCTGCCTTTGGACTTTATTCTTGGTTCGTTTGGACTGGTTTTTTAGTTGTTTATTTCTGTTACCCCCTTCAAATAAAGCATGTGCTGTAGGCTAGGAAGGATCAGAGGAGTTTAGTCTGGGGATGTGGAATAATTCCCTGTAAAGGAGCGATCTCTTCCCACTGAGTCAGTCTCAGAACCCATTTGTCTGAAACAACCGGTTACCAAAGAGACAGAAATGGAGAATATGACTTTCTGGAAGGGATAACAGACTGCCAGGATAGGAGGTAGGACAAGGCCCTTACATACTCATTCTGGCCTTTTTGACTGTCATTTCTTCTGGGGGGAGTCCCTGCTTTCTTTTGAGGAAACTCGCTGCCATTGTTTTTAATGTCTGCTTAGCAGCATATTGCTGAGACTGTTTTGTTGTTTTATTTCTTGATGCAGCTGGACAAGGGAGCAAAAGAACCTTTGGAACATTTAGACAGGGAGGGATAAAAAAAATTTGAAAGATTCCCGGTATATCAGCCCAACCCTCTCATCATATTTTTGATGACCTCTGCAGCAATGGTACCAAAATCTCTGTCTAAAGGTATATTTAAAAGCTCATTTTTACATCCTCTAGAAGCAACATGGTATCAGTGGCAACCTGACTGGATGTATTATCTACAGTCATAAACACACTTTAAATGACCAGTGACCTAAAAAATAAAAGAAACCAAACCACACAAAGCTGATTTTTCCTCACAGGGAGGAACTGTAGCTAAAACAGTCCTCGTATTTTCACAGTTAAGACACAATAAACTTAGCATATGAGCATGACAACTCAGCATCCTAAAAATTACAGTTGCACAAGCAAACACTGTTTCCCTAAACTTAAACATTTGTTTTATCATCCTTGTGAGAAGGGGAAGGATTAGAATTAAAATGTTTGGCAGCAGCTGGATTAACTAAAGTTATAGCTGCTGGGTCATGTTTGGGACAAGTGTATAAAATGTAAAAGATTGGGTAACTCTATACATTTGATTTTCCTTGCTTAATTGCAGCAGGCTGATGATCTTTAAAATTGCAGGCAGTGACATACTTCCTCTGGAGTTGACAGAACTGGGGAAATGGGTAAAGGTTTGGGAAATTCCTTCTGTAACAGCTGATAGTATTTTCTGGGGGACTGAGAAACCTCAGTGTACTCCCACTGAATACACTTGCACGTTCTGGAAATAGCCTAGGAGATTCAGGAAACATGCTCTCCAGTGAATCTGAATCAGAAATCTGAGGGGAATAATGTATCTGTTCCATCACAGTCCTCTCTGGATTTAATTTCTTGAATCTCTTCAGGAAAAGAGGAGTCACTTTTTTGTTTACCAGAAACCACACAATAAGAAAGGTCAATAGCCTATACATGACCCTGAGCCAGACTTAAACTAATTACCAGCCTGCTGTGGTGGCAAACACCTCATTGAATTATCCCTTAAGATATAGACAAAGGTACATTTATATTAAAGAAAACAAACCATGTGATGAACTTCTACTAGCTAAGAATTATGAGTGACCTTTGAGATGTACCAAAATTATTTGACAATTACTCAGATAAAAGTGTCTTGTCTGGACAGCAGTAAACACTCCAAAATATTGTTTTTTGGGGTTCAAAATCAACACACCTCCCATGCACTAGTATATTATGATCTAATCACTTGAAGTTGATGCTTTACAATTATAAAGGAGCTGGTTTTCTGATACGATGAATTTGCACAGAAATGCCTCCTGCTACACTAAACTAGCAGAAGTTGCCACCAATCGTCCTCATAGGACCCACCTTTGTCACAGCTTAAAGCAATTAAACTGGCTTGAACTGCACAACTACCTAACATACTCACAACTACCTGCAGCACACAAACTCATTCATCATCAAGAAAAATGCCTTGCACTAGTAAACATATTACTGGCGTACTGTCCAGCAAGGGACCTCTGCTCTAGTGACAAATTCTTATTATTTAAAAATAAGTCAAATAATGTTGCAGGAGAGTTGCTGTACTCCCAATACTTTACTAAACCCTGGAATATTATCCTCATACAAACAAAACTCTCCAAAAAACTAAATAGCTTTAAATCTCTGCTTAAACAACATCTTAAACCAGTCCTGGTCCTGCACATGCTCATCACAAGGTTAAGACTACTATGCTCTCCAAGTACATACTCTGAACCTCTCACTGAAATGACAAAACAATTTTTATACATAACTGCTGCCTGTACAGTCCAGTAAGTTGCATGTGAGCTTTCTCTTTAGTAACTTCCACCTCTGTAAAAATATTAGAATGTATAAATGCAGCTACTGTTTCATGTATAACTGTAAATAGAAATGTAACTACTCTTTGTTTAACTGGAACTTAGTATAATGCAGTGTGAGGAAATGGAACTTTTCTCCCCAGACCTCCACTGAAAATGGGTATTACTTAAAATAGGTGTCATTACTTCGGAGCAAATAACTAGAATGGAACAAATGGCAGAATGGGAAGATGACAAATTTATTTGCATTCCACTTTAGAGATTGCCTTCCCTATCAAGGATTGATATCAGAGTATAGAAAAGAGAAAGAAATGGGGGAGATGGGGTCCTAAACAAAATACTAGCACTGGTAGAGTTTTTTAATGTAATCTACAACAGAAGATGCCATTAAAAAGGAATAATTAGTAGAGCATATAAATTATTACATGATAACTATAAGAATCAATCAGAAGAGCTCAGAAAGAATTGGGAAGACAGACTGGATAAGTAATTCACAAAGAGACAATAGGGGTGTATAAGTATATCTACCAAAAATGCAACAAGTCTAAAACTTTTAGGATCTTTGCCTGGAAGTCTTTCAGTAGGAATGTCTATACCCCAAGTAGACTACAAATAATATTTTCTCAGATGGATAGCAAATTCCGGAGTTGTGACGAGGAAGAAGGAGGTGGTTGGGAACATATTCTTAGGGAGTGTAAATGATCTGGCAGACTTAAACGATTCCCTGTAGACCACTCTGTTGGGATGCTGGACTGACTGGGGAAATGATTTTTTTAAGCTATGATAAAGAATTGGAACTGTCTAGACATAGTAAAGCCTTGTTGAGTGTAATTATAGTGGCTGCCAAAAAATAACAAGTAGAAAATGGAAATCAAAGTCTAAACCAGTTTTACTAGAAGCAGTGAAAATAGTAACAGAGATAAAACACATGAAATTGGGATCTTTAGAAAAGGGAAGGAGCAAACTGCATAGTAATAAATGGGAATTGTTGGAACAATATAAGCAAAGAAGGAATGAGGTTTAAAAGGCAGGATTTGAATGAGCCATATAATGTTTAATTGACAACGACTGAATAGATTATAAGTGGTGTATAATGTTTGCAGCTACAGTTGTTTCAATGGTGTCTGTGATGCATAATGCTTGCAACTAAAATGGTATTAACATACCTCGTAACCTCTTATTGCAAGAAATCTGGACAAAGACACAAATAATGGGGGAGAAAGACTGAAAATATGGACAATTTTTAAATATTTATTTTACAAACTTAGAAAGTAGCCAGAATAAGACGTTTTGCATTAGCATTACATTTCTAAAGGGTATGAAGTCTTAAACACAAATGTCTTTCATTATTTACAAACTGAAGTCTTCACTGATTTGCCGCTGAATTGATAGAAAAATTAAAATTTTATTGAAAATGGACCTAAAAAATATGAGGCAAAAATCTGGCCATTCTGCGAAAACATGTATAGTTGAGTGGTATGGGTGTCAATGTTGTTTGTCTGTCATTTATGTAAATGTAAGATTGTCTGTACCTTATGTGATAATTTAATAAAGATGTTTTTTTTTTTTTTTTTTAATAAACAAACAGACCTTTTACTTTACTGAAAATTCTCTGACAACAAAACTAAACACGTTTTCAAAACACCACCATCCCCAGCTAACTTAGAACAAACACACAAAACTATGTAAATTTTAACAGATGAAGTTTAACCTCCAGACAGGAACAATTTCCCAAATCCATACCCTAATCTAAATTTAGGATTACCCATGCTTAGGCACATGTTACTTCTTGTGCTCCCACTTACAATGATTGCTGTCTGTTCTTTTCTCATCTATTTTTCCCCTCACAGATGTGACAAACAGCTTGTATGCTTTCAGAAAACATTAATTTTAGCCCTAAGAAGAAGTACACAGGATACATTTGGTTCTAACATCACATCCCCACATCAAACCCAACAGCCACACTCCTTCCCTTAAATCTACCAGAAAAAAGTCCTCAAGGCACTGTCCACGGCCAAGAACACTGCTTTGGTGGGGGCCTGATAACATACCAGGATGCTTACTCACCAGCCAGAAACAGGACCCGTCAACCCTCCCCCCCTCTTCAGTATCAGCTTTTACTCATGGTTTGTATCAGACATGCGGACGACTGCAACAAACATTCTCCTGCACAAAGGTAGGGTATCAACTGACCTAGATCTATAAGCCTGACTAGCCTCATCTATAAAGCTATAGAAACAGTCATTACGGAATTAATAATGACAGATATGGATGGCCAAAAAAAACCTAGATCCAAACTATTTTGGTTTTGTCGAAGACAGATCATGCCTACTTAATATGGTCAACTTCTCAGAAAGGGTTGCAATGAAGGATGACAAATCTGTGCACACCATCTAGACCTCACAACGGTGTTTGACAACATCCCCCACTTGGACATAATTGATAAATTCATAAATACACACACACACACACACACACACACACACACACACACACACACACACGTGTAAATAACTTGTGGGCTAACAAACTGGCTCATAAATATTACCCATGAAGTTAGGGTGGGTGGATCTACCTCCTCCATCTGACCTGTCGCTAGTTGTCTCCCTAATTGTTCACTCCTTGGGCCACTGTTCTTTGGCATCCACTTCAAGGAGGTCAAAGCTAATGGTAACATCTGATGGCTGTCCAAGTTTGCAGATAGATGTACATTTGGTGCCATCACAAACTTTCAGAAGATACCAACATCTTTCTAGAAGACATTTCACAAACAAATAGCTTGAGTCAGAGCCATGGCCTAAAACTAAACACCAATAAATGTAAAACTGTATTCTTCATGATGACCAATGCAATTATCGTATTGACAACACAACCCTGAAAACTGACACACTACTAAGGGACCTGGGAACCTATGCAGATGAGTGGAGTGTCAATCACTAAGTATCCAGTGCTGTAAGGTGGTCCTTTTTCATTGGCTAGATTAGTAAAGGTATGGCATCCATGTCCAGGGGAGTGATCATTCCATTGTATACTGCATTCATTAGGCCAGTTATGAGGTATAATGATCCCTTTGGTATGTACTTGTCCAAACATCTGACACAACTGAAGCAACTACCATGGATTCTCACTAAGAAAATCAACAGCCTAAAATCGCAAAAGCTGCACTGATTGTCTCAAAGACCTGTACCTCTTACTGGTATCTTTCAGATGACTGAGGGGTAATCTCTGCCTCACTTATAGAGCCTCTAATGACCCAATCCTTTCACATCTATTCTTCTTCAAATGAAATGGAACATGTTGGAGGACTAGTTATATTTTAAGCAAAATGCCACTTATCTGGAGTTTTCTTCCTCTCCATATAAGGCAAAGTATGTCTCTTATTCTATTCAAGAGTAATATGAATGAGTGGATGTTCCAGTCTATGATTTTCAGCATCCAACAAAAATAGGCAAAAATCTTTAAGACACTATATATATATATATTCTGCTCATCTTTTACCTGCCTAAAGTTGCATTCTGTGACTGCCTCATCCCCTCACTAACATATCACGCTAACGTTTCTAAAAGAACTCCAATAGTGTATTTACTTGATTGGATGCCTCCATAGCTAGCTTGATTGACATTTTTTCCCAAACCCTACCAGAATTGTGGTGTGCTGGTTTTATAAGACTGTGTCTGGCCTCCAGCCCTTATGGTAATCTAACTTCCAAACTCTCAACTTTCACTGCTATTGTCAGTTATATAAGCTTTTATGTACTCTTCCCACCCATGGTTTTCCACAGATCCATGATACTGAGTGCCCACCCTGCAAACCAATACTGCGCTTGAGCAAACCTCTTTTAAGGCATATTGTCACTGGCTCATTTACGTAGAGGTCGACAAAGCTTGGAGTCATAGCTAGTGTTCCAGAAGTGTTTTACTTGCCTCCAGTGCCATCCAGGCATTAGTAAAGTACTGCTGATTGCTAAATCGCACTTGCTTAAGTTATTCTGAGCAACTGCTATTGTTTCCTACATTTATGCGTGCATTTCACTATATTTTTTGTAAAAAAAAAAAAAAATTCCTCTTACTCTTACTATTATAAAACTGTCTTGAAACTGTCTTCAGCACAGGATTACCAGCTAGTTGTTTAATTGCTGTACAGCATAGTATTTGCATGTCTCTTATACTTTGTTTTTACATTAGGAGGACTTGCTTTATTGTTCGTGTGGCAAGAGGTGTTTGCCTGGTCTATATGAGTTGAGAAATACACAAAAGGACTTGTAGTGTAGTTACTGGCCAGAGAACTAATTAGTTAGGTTTCTTTTTATAAGCTGCTTTTTAAAATTTGCGTGTTTGCATGAGTTAGCAGTACCATGTATAGCAGCAAACACCTAGAAAGTGAATTTTCCCTGTAGAATGGCCCATAAAACTGTACCCTGTAAAGCAGCAAATGACTTGTATGCTGACCAGCTTTGTGCAGCTAGCTGGGTGTTGAGTGGCAGTATGCATAGATTAAGTTGAATTCAGTGTTGTGTAAACACAACAATTTAGTACTATTTTGCATAATTTGCACCAATAAAACATCTTTATCACTGTGCACCGACAAAGCAATAATCCCAATACACCAACCCCCGCAGCTCACCAAAGGACTGGACAGTACAGTTATGCAGTTTCATAACCTCTCTGTAGCCAGCTTGGCAAATATGGGCATCTTGACACAATATAGCAATTGACTCAACAACCACTTAAAAAGAAGCAGACACTGTATGTGATAGGCTTACTTACCAATGACAATGGAGACTAAACTCTTGCATGCAAGCCCACATCAGTTTTTCAAAACCACACACACAACACACAGCACACATATAACCTAACATATGCTGAAGCACTTAGAAGCAATTTTTCCAAATAACAAAGATCACCTACAACACCTGCTGTCAAAGCTATGCTTCAGCAAGCCCAAAGGTAGTTAGAAGAAAACGCCTAACACCACACATATTGTCACTCTCAGTGGAGCCCCAAACAATAAGCCCTTAAGACAAGAAAATGCACTTCCCAGATACACTGATGCCAAGGGTGAACAAATAGTTAATTGTTAGTTGCTCATCTTGAGTGAGGATCCACCAGATCACATACACACTCAAGACATTACACTACAGGTACCAATATGATTCCATCATTGTCCATTTAGGTATAAAATGACCTGAGATGTACATCTCTGGACTATATGAAGAGAAACATTTTGGAGCTTTCAGGCTAGTATGAGGCTAGCATTGACAACATATTACCATCACTGATGATGACGCCACAATTTTTTTTGTGTGTCTTTCGGCTTTTCCCGGTTAGGAGTCGCCACAGCGGAACTCCGGTCCGCTAATGATTGGCAGTAGAGTTTTATGTGCTGACTTGCCAGGTCTGATGCACAACCTTCAACGAAGGTACGCCCATTCATGCATGTCCCACAAAGAAGACGCTGAGAATCGAACCGGACAGTGTCTTACGATGATGACGCCACAATATGAGCCAAAAATTATTTCTTCAACAACTGGCTGACTTTCTGGTGTTAACTCTAAGTGGATTCAATATTTGTCAGCTTGGGAGGACATGGATGGTCTGCATCTTTCCCCTCTAGGCTTTTGATTACTGCCTAAAACTTTATCCACACTCAGTGTATTTGTAAGGCAGTGCCAAATTTACAACACTACTATCATAGCAAAATCAGCTAAACTGATCCTCAAGGTGTTACTGCTCAATGTCAGCAGCCTAAATAAAAAAAACTCCACCAATATCAGTCAATATGCATTATCTCTGCAGAAGTGAAAGTCATCTGAATAATTCCACATTAAAGAGGTCTATAACTAATGATGAGGTTGCTGCTAGAAAACTTTATATTTCACTATTTCATCTACAAATTCAGTGCCTGCTGCTCTTGAAGAATAAATTGCCTATGTTACATTGAAAAGTTGGTAAGTTGATACTGTTGTAATAGGGAATGGATGGCAAATATGGGCCCAAAACTTTGGCTAGGCTTGGAAAGGCCTCATGGCCAGTAGCCTAATAACTTCATATGATCCCATGAAACCAACAACAGGTTCATAGTAAATAGGCATCTCGTCCAAAGGACAACACACTCAGGGCTGCAGAACCCTCCCCCCTTAAAGTACAACACAGTATCAGCAATCCATCTACATGGTGTGGCAGTAAAACCCTCAACCTTTTGCATCAAAAGCAAGCATGCTCCCTGTTGTGCTACTAACACTGCTTTCAAATTTTATACCACAAACACTGATGAGCATTAGCTACACAAAACATGTGCAGGAGGTACAGCAGCTCACACTAGCTTCATGGGTTCTCTTTGTAAGCCAACTGCACAGGGATTAACATTTTTGTGGAAGAGTTTATGTTTGATGCCTAAGTGTGGGGTGGTGGTGAATGCATTATCAAGCCTTTACAAGACACAATTCAGTTTTCAGAAGGACAGCTCTTTGTAACTGATTTTCTCCAGGAATTCTCTACTCTTCCTCCAAGCACACACAACCTCCTGCCCTTTTACTTCAGAGAAACAAAACAAAATAAATAAATACATAAACACCTAAATAATTAAATAAATAAAAAGACCCTACTGATAGTTCTCTTTGCTTTAGTAATCAGATACCTTGATTCTTTTTACCACTTCAGAGAATTAAAAATAATTTCTACTGCACATTTATGACATATATCTAACCATATGCCCAACGTGTGGGAATCAGCACTAGTTAGGCCTCTGCCCATATAAGACCAATAAAACATTGCACTTCTGCTCATTATCTGTATTGTTAGTATTAGCTAAAAATCTAGGAAGAAAAATATCTACAGCCATCTATCATCCGACCTGCAATAATATCTTTGAAACAGAATGGATTTAATTCGGGGGGAAAGTATAGTGACCATTCTGTGAACCCTCACAGAATCTGCCAAGTATGGACAAAGGCAGCCTAATGTGAGCGCTATTCCTTGATGTCCTATTTGACTTTGTTGACTAGTCCCACTCATCCACTTCCTGATCCATCTTGGCTAGCTATCAGTCCCCATGCCTCTGCACGATTCAGAGATTTTTCTGCCCTTCAGATTCTTTAATGTAAAAAAAAAAAATGAATCAGTAACCCCAAAATATTCTTCTCTCTAGTAAAGGGTCTCTTTTTTTCTATTTTTATTAATACCATTCTATCCGACCTGAAGCCCAAAATTGTATGCTATTGGTTTCAGTACTTAGTAGAGCCTATTTTAAATGCAAAACATTCAAAACGGAATAGGTAAACACTGCATTGATATTATAAAAAAAAAAAACAACACATCAAAATGCAGTATACTGCTAATCATAGCACTGTGCTAAATGCTGCATGCATTTCCCTTACTCAACCAACCATTCTTAATGAAATCTCGCCTTAACCGTCTAAAGTCAACTGGTTGACACGCCATAATAAAAGCTTGCAAAGGCTAATTCACAGGTTGAAGGAAGTCAACATGCAACAGAAATCAGAGATACCAAAAATATTGCCTGCAACAAAGATGAACTGACAGCCAGTGCATTATAAAACACCAAGTTTCCCTTGCAAAAACAAGAAAGAAGCAGACACTTCAGCAGTAAAATAACAAATGCACTAAAATCAATAAGGAACTGTGAAGATGTGTTGTGCATCAATAATTCAAAGTCAGCAGAAGGATGACAAAACCCAGTAAACTGCACATAAAAACAGTTTTATCACTTCAGTCGTTCCCGTTACCGCAATTATCGGCACTGATTTATCAAGCCAATATTGCACTACTGCACTATCGTGTTTTCATTTTAAAGAATTCTCGAGCAAAGAAGATGGGTACAGGGGGGTGGCATGGCTAATTTTAGTGAGACAGAGAAAATGTGATGGTTTGCTTATAATTTCTGCTAGAAGGTGGCATTTGGGAAGTTCATGGGCACATCTTGTATGTTTTTTTTTCCACGAGGTGAGTCTTCTAGATTGCTGAAGTTTTTCCTATACCCTTACAGTCAAAAAAAATGCTAGACTGTTTGTAACATACTTCTTAGGAACCAATGCAAGATATAAATTAAATGTAAAAGGAAGAAGCCGTTACAAGCTGACTGAAATGCCTCAGATGTCTGTAATTACGGTAAACATACCTGTGGTAAAAACAAAAATCTTCACCCGAAAACACTTGTGAGATAAGTAGGCATCGTAGTAATCCCACAACAAAACAGATGCGTCTAGCAACTTCAATGAATAGAGTAGTTCCCATAGTCAGTCAGCATAGCATTTGCATTGGCTGCAGGAACCAAAAATGAAAAGAGCTCATATATAATTAATAGTGTTGGCGTTCCCAGGGCGAAAGGACTGAAGGAGGCGGCTCGTGAGCAGTTCTTCAACAGCAACAAAGCAAAAAGTGAAGCATAACATAGGGCGTTATTACCAAACAGTTTAATTGCCCATATGTTCTCTACAGCTCTGCGAGACTGTGATACACTTAAAGATGGCTCACAGTACCGGAGCTGTAAGAACAGCTAATGAAAAAAATTGTCGACATCGTGAAATAGGGTAGCAGAAATAATGTGGTACAATGTTGCTTTCAAAAGATGGGGGGGAATTTGTAGTGGATGTCTTTGTAAATACTTTAGTTGTTTTGTTGAATATTATAATACCTATTTTTAATTACTTGTATAAAATTGTTATGATATTTCTCTGATATGTTAAAACAAAAAACCTGTTTTGAAAAAAAAAAAGATGGGGGGAAAAGGAACCTCAGAAATGAGAAAACAAGTGCAGCAGCAGGTAGTGGTCCTTTAAGTACTTTACTTCATTTGGTCTTCAACCTGTGGGACAGAGTCCCCAGCTACAAAATATTCCTGGGTGGCCCACATGGAAGAATGTTCCGGAGCACTGCAGAGCCAAAGGATGCTCTGTTCCCAGACACAATATCCAGCTTGTAATGTGAAATAAAGGTATGAGATGAAGACCAAATGGCTGCCAAACAGATATTGTCCAGAGAAACCCTAGACCAGAAGGCAGCTGAAGTGGCCATAGATAGAGTAGAATGCACCTTCATTTGTCCCTGCAGAGACATGTCCTTCACAACATAGGCTCGAACAATGCATTGGGAAATCAAGCGAGCAACAGTTACCTTGGAAACTGGCTTGCCTAAGAAGGGTTTAGCATAAGACACGAACAGGTGATCCGATTTACGAAAGGATTTTGTCCTGTGCAAGTAAAATCTCAACTGCCTATGAACATCAAGCAGATGCAGCTTGTATTCCCCTTTGTTTTGGAAGTTAGGGGGGAAAAACTGGTAAATTGATAGTCTGATTAATACTTGCTTCTGAGGCTACCTTAGGAAGGAAAGATGGATTAGTGCGAAGTGACACTCTTTATGAAAGATCATGTAAGGTACTTTGACAGAGCATGAAGCACTGACACTCTTCTGGCGGAGGTAATGGCAACCAATAAAGCAGTTTTCCAGGTTAAAAATTGCAAATCAACTGAAACTGCAGGTTCTAAGGGTGCAGAAACTAATGCATGTAACACTAAGGTGAGATCCCATGGAGGCACAGGGTCCTTAACCAGGAGTCTAAGAAAAAAGGCACCTTTAAGGAAAGTCTTACAAAGTTTGGAAGAAGCCAAGGAAGACATACTCATCCCCACATGGAAATTAGAAATAGCTGCTAGTTGGACTTTAACTGTAAAGGAACTGGCACCCTGATGAAAAAAACTCACCAGAAATTCTAAGACAGCCAAGAGAGGCGCAGTAAAGGGATCCAAGGCCCGCTGAGTGGCCCATATGCAGAAACGTTTGGATTTAATATGATACATCTTTGTGGTAGAAGACTTGTGAGCCACTACCAAAATGGACTTAACAGGGGATGACAATCCGGGAGTCTTAACAATTATGGGAACTGCAGCAGCCAAGCTGTGACGTTCAGAACACTGTCCAGATCTGGATGAGGGATCCCTGAGGGACGAGAAAGAAGATCTGGAACTGGATCGAACGTCCATGGAAGAACTACCAGATGAGACTGCAGTAAGGGAAACCTAATCGGACAAGGCCAGAATGGGGCGATGAGGATCACAGTGCTCCCCAGCCTTTGAACTTTCTGAAGAAACTTCGACATAAGAAGAAGCGGAGGATAAGCATAAAGGAGACCAGGAGGCCAAGCATGCACTAGTGCATCTCTGGGAGCTTCCCCCTGCAGGAGGAGTTCAGGGCGAAAAACTTGCTACACTTCACACTGGAAGGAGATGCGAAGAGATCGCAGCAAGGACAACCCCAACTTAGAAAGATCTGTTCTACTACTGAAGGATTCAGAGACCACATGTAAGGCATCAAGATAGATCTGCTGAGCCCGTCCGCTGGACTGCCTCGGAATGTGCTTTACTACTAGAAAACGTCCAATAGAGATCACCCATTCCCACACTCTCATGGCTTCTCGACAGAGGGGATAAGATCTGGTTCTCCTTTGCTTGTTGATATAACAGACCACTGACATATTGTCTGTCTGAATAGCAATCGTCCCTAGAGGAAGATAAGCATGAAAGTCCCACAACGCCAGAAGGACCACTCTCATCTCTAGTACGTTGATATGCAAACTGGTCTCGGAAAGGGACCACGTGTCTTGGACTGTCCTTTCTGAGCAGTGCCCCCGCCCACCCCAGCTGGAAGGCATCTGGGGTCACCGTGGTTTTGGGAAAGGCAAGGTGAAAGGAGCATCTCTTGAGGAGATCTGAGGACTGAATCCACCACCAAAGGGAGTCCTTGCATACTTTTGAGATTCTCACAAGGAAGGACAGAGGAAGATCTAACAGGGACCAGTGGACCGCAAGTGTCCAACCAAAGAACTCTCATATGAAGATGAGCCATCAGCAGGAGATTGATCGTAGCTGCCGTGGAGCCCAACGCCCATAGGACTGCTTTGGCTGTTGGTACTTGTGTATGAAAAATGTGCAACACATGTAATTGTAGATTGCGTATCCTGTCTAAAGTGAGGAATACCCTCATTTGAGTAGTGTCCAGCTGAGCCCTGATAAAGTCTAGAATCTGAACCGGGGCCAGTGAAGATTTGTTCAGATTGATGGTAATGCCCAGATTGTTTGCTAGCCAAGTGAAGCAATACCTGACTTGGCAGAGTAGATGCTCTGAAGGGGCAGCAGAGAGTCAATCATCCAGGTAAGGAAAAACCTAAATACCCTGAAGCCTCAGATGAGCCGCTACAACCGCCATTACCTTGGTAAACACCCTGGGGGGTGTGGTGAAACCGAAGGGGGGGGCTCTGAAGTGATAACGAGTGGCTCTCCCAGCCGGAAGTGAAGAAACTTCTGGGAGCACCTGTCCATCTTGATGTGATAGTACACATCCTGGAGATCGATCGACAACATCCAGTCTTTGGCCTGCAGAAAGGGTAAGATAGACTGACGAGTGACCATCCGGAACTTCGACTTGGCTACTGACAGGTTCAATGTGGACAGATCCAAAATTGGTCTGAGGTCCTCCGTTTTCTTTGGCACTAAAAAGAACCTGGAATAAATGCCAGATCTGGACTGGTCTAGGGGGACCAGCTGGATGACTCATTTCTTCAGCAGCTTTCTTATTTCTAGCGCTGCTTCTTCCCATTGCACGGGTAGGATGTCAGGCAGGAGCTTGTTCAGATGGGGAGGTTCCTTGAACGGAACAAAATATCCTTTGGATATGATTCGCAACACCCAACGATCTGTTGCAATGGACTCCCATGCTTTTGGGTGTAGCGACAGACAACTCCAGACTGCCTCCAGAGATGAGCAGTTGGGCAACCCTTCAGGGCTGCTGCCTGGGTTTCTCTGAGAAAGGTTCTCGGGACCTGAAATTCCTAGGACCCCTTCTGCCTTCAAGGGTAGCGTCTGTCGTAACTCCTTCTGCCTCTGGGGGAAGGAGAATCCTAAGCATCCCGGGAAAACGCCAATGACTTCTGGAACCACATCTTCTTCATTCCTCACTGATTCCTGGAAAATGATCTTTGAGGAGACGAGAAGCGGATCCCGACGACAGACAATGTCTTCCCATCCTTCTCGCTTTGGATCAGTGTCTCTTTCACTGATTTCCCGAAAAGGGAAGAACCATCATACGGGGAACTGGTGAAAGACACCTTGAAGGACTTTGAATACTGACACAACCAGAGCCAGGTGTGACGCCTGATGACAATGCCTGTCCCAGCCGCCCTTGCGGCTCCTGTGGCATGGACGTATTGGCAACCTCTGAGAGTGGCCATTTGAGCGGAGAACGTCTTCTTGTCCTCTGCCTACATGGACTCTGGAGTCGACTCCCTGATTTCTTTCACAAGATCTCTCTGATGTCGAATAACGTGTGCTATATAGTTCAGCGCCCTTACCGAGACGGTCACTGAAGCATATACTTGCTTCACAAAATGGTCCATTGCCCTTGATGCTCGATCAGGGGGATGAACCGTGGAGCTCTCCTGCGCGAGCTCCTTCTTGGTGGTGGCCGCCACCATCATCGCATCTACCGGGGACCCCTTGTCCCAATGTGTCCTATCGTGGAGGGTGGGGTTCAAGACTTTGTCGGGACGCTTGGGAATGGGTTCTATGGTGTCTGGCTCCTTCCATGCCCTAGATGTTATGAGATCCACTAAAGGATCCGCAGTAGGGGATACCCAAGAGGTAGATGGGCCCGAGCTGAATGCCTCCAGGAACACAGACTTGTCTGAAGTTGGTTTTGGGGGAGACCACCCCTGCCTCTGGCAGAGGAACTCCATGATGTCTCCAAACGAGATATCCTCAGGGGTGGGGGGGGGGGTGACCGTGGGAAACTTTCCCCTTCCTCCAAGTCCATGTCTTCTGTGAGGGACTCTGGATGAGCTCAGATCCATAGCTGAAAATGCAGCCGTGTCTAATCTGATGTGGATCCGAAACCCACAGATTGAAGACCAAATGAAGTAAACCACTTTAGATCTGTAAATATTTCCTGAAGAGAAAGGGGAATAGGAATGTAAAGATAAGCATTGCTCAGGTCCAACGAGAATCAGATAGGGCTCAGTAGTAGTATGGGGAGCAAAAACTGGAGAGCGAACATTTTGAAAGAAGGGATCCTCAAAAAACATCCAGAATGGGCATGCAAAACCTTCCTTCTTGGGAACTAGAAACATCGTAGAATAAAACTCTGTGCCTCTCTGGGAGGCAGTAATAGTCTGAATAGTTGTTTGAATCAAAAAAGGCTTGAAGAATTTGAGGAAAATGCAGAAGCTGGCACAGTGGGGGTTGGGGGATCCCTGAAAAAGGTGGAAGGGATTTACAAATCATGAAGTAACCTTTCAACATTATGGAAAGTACCCAGGAATCCATGGTGATCTGTTGCCAGACGGGGTAGAAGATAGTTAACCTGAAGAAAAGAGGAAGCTGCCCAAAGAGCAGGGAAGAATAACAAAACAGAAGCAGATTTGCCAGGAGAAGACAGCTTGACCCCTTAAATCCAGAGCTGGTTTGTCTAAACACACCTGTTTGGAAGGTTTCTTACCCTTAAGAGAGGCTTATGTTGTCTATGCAGAAAGGAAGAATTTAAAGGACAATTCATTTGAAACTTACGAATGGGAAAAATAAAATTCTGTTTGAGGTCCTGCATAACCTTCCCTTTATCTTGTAAGGCTTTACAAAACTCTGAAACTGCAGAACCAAACAGATTCTGAGAATCCAACAACTTGACTTTGATATCATTAAGGAGAGATTGCAACATAATCCATTAACACCTGCATAGGTGCCTGATGCAGCTGCCCTAAAAAATGCATCAGCAGCATCATAAAGTACAGTTGTGTACACTTACCATAAATGTAGATGTTCGAGTGTATTCACTGTTGCAGTTATCACACACGGGTTATCCTGCCACGGGTAGCCCTCAGTCGGACCGAATACCAGAGGCTTAGAATTTCTGCATCAGTTGCTGCCGCTTCAGGACTGACGTCAGGTCATCAGTAGTATAAAAACAGGCAGCCAACGCCATTACATCAGTTTTTCTTGCCCCAAATATCAGAAGCCCCCAAACAGGGAGCTAAGTTATGGTGGAAAAACATCACCAGTCAAAAGTAAATACCAATAGCCCTTTAAGGAGTGAGGAAGAGAGAGAAAGACAAGGGGGCTGGAGGGTGGGAAACCAGGACTGCAACAATGAATACACTTGAACATCTACATTTATGGTAACTGTACACAACTGTACTATGTTCTTCGGGTTTCACTGCTGCAGTCATCACACATGGGTTGATTCCCAAAGCTGAAGAATGAGTGGAGGCAGTTAAGAAGAGTTGGGGCTTGCTAGTATGCCCTGCAGGACGGCGGTTGCAAAGCCTGCCCTGGTATGGAAAAAGATAGGTAAGGTGGTAATGCTTGGTGAAGGTATGAACAGAACTCCAAGTTGCAGCTTCCAGAATGTCGCTGGTAGGAACTCCTCTGAGAAAGGCTGTAGAGGTTGAAGTTGCTCTGGTGGAATGTGTTCTGTCCCCCTGAGGGGGTGGTTTCCCATGGTGTTTGTAACAGAAATGGGTACAGTGTGCTATCCATTTGGAGATGGTTTGCTTTGATATGGCCTTGCCCTCTGCCCCTGGTGCAAAGCTGACTAGTAACTGGTCAGATTAACTAAATGGCTTATTCCTATCGAGTTAGAATCTGAGCTGTCTGTGCACATTTAAAGAGTGCAGGATCCTTTCCCCCTTATTTTGAAGATTAGGGAAAAATGTGAGTAAATGGACAGATTGGTTGAGAGCCACACTGGACACCACTTTAGGCATGAAAGTTGGGTTAGTCCTGACGGAGACACTGTCAGCATGAAAAATGATGAAAGGTTCCACAGCCATAAATGCTTGTAGCTCAGACACTCTTCTGGCTGAAGTGATGGCCAGAAGCAAGGCTGTTTTCCAAGAGAGGAATTTTAACTCTGCTGATGCTGCAGGTTCAAGGGGGGGTGGGGGGAGTGAGCTTTTCCAACACAAAGTTAAGGTCCCAAGCAGGAGTAGGGGTTCTTCTTGGTGGCAATAAGTTGTACGCCCCTCTCAGGAACTGCTTGATGAGAGGGTGTGAGAAGAGAGGTGGCTCAGTGCTGTAATGAGCAGAGATGGCAGAGGCATGGATCTTAATGGAAGAGAAGGATAGGCCCCTGTGGAATAGGTCAGCTAGGTAATCCAGGATGAGAGGTAAGGAGGGCTGTGCTGGATCAACTCTTTTAGTCTGGATCCAGAAACAATACCTTTTCCACTTGTCAGCACAGGGTTTTCTAGTACCGAGTCATGTGGCTTCAGGTATGACATCCAGTACCTGCTTGCTTAGGCTGGCCACTGGAGGAGAAGTCAAGGAATAAGCCAGGCTGCAAGGTTCAGAGTCTACAATTGTGGATGCAAGAACTGTCCCTCCCTGCTGAGTCAGGAGAGTTGGGATCTGGGGGGTGTGCCATGGAGGCAACGGTGACAGACTGAGCAGTAGTAGATACGAGTGTTGGCATGGCCAGTTTGGGGCAATCAGGATTGCCCTTGGTCTTTTCTCCCTTATTCTGAGTAATACCCTTGTAAGAAGAGGTAAAGGGGGAAATGTACAGATTGAGAGGTTTGCCCACTGGAAGGACAGGGCATCCACTTTCCAGGCCTTGCTGTGAGGTTCCCTAGTGCAGAATTTGCTGAGCTTGTGGTTGAGGGGAAGGCAAATGGGTCCACCTTCAGGGTACCCCATTTCTGGATCACAAGGCTGAAGGTGTTGTGGTTTAATTGCCACTTGTGTGGGTCTAGGAGATTTCGGCTCAAGTTGTCTGCCAGAGAGTTTTGTTTGCCTGGCAGGAGTTGAGCTTGCTGGTGAACATGCATGGGTAAGGCCGTGTTCCAGGGGGTCATGGCTAGCCTGCAGAGTGGTTCCCCCCCTGCTTGTTGATGTGCCACATCACTGTGGTGTTGTCAGTTTTGATTAGTAGAGGCCCCAGAGAGACTAGGGATCTGAAAGCTGTCAGAGCATGTAACAGCTAGCATCTCTTTTTGGCTGATAAGCAGATGAATTTGATTAAAACTGCAGTGGCTCTGAATGCACCTGCCATCCAAATGTGCACTCTAGGCATAGTCTGGTGAGTCTGTGGTTAGGGTTTGGGCAGCGTGGGGTTGTGTAAAGGGAAGCCCCTTGTTGTGGTTGCATGCTGCTGCCCACCAAAGGAACTCTTTCCTTAGACAAGGTATCATAGGTATGACAGTTTCCAGGTCCTGAGAATGCTGGCACCAAAGACTTTTTAAGTACCACTGAAGTTTCCTCATATGCAGTCTGGCATATGGAATCAGTAGAATGCAGGAGGCCATGAACCCTAGAGTTTGCAGGATTTTCCTTGTGGATAACTGGGTTCTGGTGGTCATTTGAGAGAAGTAGCCTGTCAGGTTTCTTTTTCTGGAGTAAGGAATGCCATCTGGGAAGCTGTGCCGAAACTTGCTCCCAAGAATACAATTTTTTGACTGGGTACTAGTTTGGATTTCTTTTCATTGACAGTGTCCCCCAGGGAGGTTAGAAGGTCCTTTACAAATGTCAGGTGCTGCAACAGCTTTTCCTGTCTGCCTGAATGAGGCAATCGTCCAAGTAGGGGTAAACTTGAATATTTCTCTGTCTGCAATAGGCAATGGCTGGAGCCAGGCATTTTGTGAAAACTCTGGGAGCTGTGGATAAGCCAAAGGGAAGTGCAGAGAACTGATAATGCATAGGGCCTGCCCTGAAACGTAGACATCTCCTGCAGGAGTCCCTGATTGGGATGTGCAGATAGGGGCCTCCTTTAGATCTAGGGTGGCTAACCAGGCATCTTTGGACAGCATAGCTAGAAGCTGCTGTAGGGTGAGCATTTTGAATTTTGGTACCACCAAGAAGGTGTTTAAAATGGATAGATCTAAGATTGGGCGCCAAGTGCCCTCTTTTCTGGGTACCAGGAAAAGTCTGGAATAAAAACATTGGCCTATCTGTTCTGCAGGAACAGGCTGAATTGCCCTTACGGACAGCAGGGACTGAACTTGGTTTTCTGCCTCTGCCCACTGGTTTGGAGAAAGGCCTGGGAACCCTTTTGGGGTTGGCAGTGTGTGGAAATAAAATTTGTACCCCTGGGATACTATGTTGAGGACCCATCGATCATTGGTGATGGAGGTCCAGTTGTTTGCATAGTGGGCAAGTTTTCCTCCTAGGGGCATGAGCAATTGGGCAGAGGTGGGGAGATGATTTAGAAGTAATCGTAAATTCTTTCCATAAGGAGGTGGCTTAGCACTCCCTGTTTTAGAAGTGGAGGTACTCCATTGCTTAGATCTCTGCATACCTTGAGACTGTAGTCTGGGGAGGGGGTCTTTTTCCCCCTAGGCCTAGTTTGAGGTGGCCTTGAGGGGGCTGGAAAGGACTAATGTTTTGAGGGGCAATGCCTACTGAATCTTGGAGACTGCACTTGCAAAAATTCTTTGACGGTCTGCATAGACTTAGCTTTTTCTTCCATCTTTTTTAAAATCTCTTCTGCTCTGCTGCCAAACAGATTGCCCTTGTTCAAAGGTGCGCCCAATAATTTTGATTTGACATGGTCAGGCAAAGTCTGCTCCTTAAGCCAAGCATGCCTTCTGACTCCCCTCCAGAGGATTTTTCTTTTGGTGAAACTTCTGATACTTTGAGAGAGCAGCATTTTTGGGGAATGCCAGGATTATCCTCAGTCCAAGGGAAGACCAAACCTGACTTTGCCTGACCATGCCTGTGACTGCTGCCTTGCAAGATGCTTCTAGGGCAGCAAACCAACATTGCAGGGTATGCTTGCAGACGTGTCTTGCAGAATGCATAAGCTCCTGTAATTCTTTATTTTCTGCGCAGTCAGGGAAGGTAGACAATTTTTGCTTAAGTTCCATAGTATGTTGCTGTTACTTCAGCATGTGGAACTGACAATTTAATGCTCTAATGGTAAGAGCTGCAGAGGTGTATACTTTTTTACCCCATCTGTCTAAAGTTCGGGAATCCCTGTCCGGGGGAGATGGGATTCTTAGCTGTAGTTGCTTTTATTCCTTTAGGTCCTTGTGAGATGACCTCTGGGTCAGCAGTAGGATTTTTAAAAAGAAATTTGAGACAGTCAGGGACTCTGTAGTACCCGTCAGGTTTCCTGGGAGCAGGGGATAAAGTATCAGGAGTTCGACTGGACTCCATAAAGACATCATACACAACATCCAGAATAGGAGGGATAGCTAATGGTCTGTGCTGTGGTAAGTCAAACTTCCCCGAGTCTCTTTTTGGACTGAGGATAATCCTGGCATTCCCAATGGAAATGCTCTCTCAAAGTATGTAGGGTTTCACCAAAAGAAAAATCCTCTGGAGGGGAGTCAGAAGGAATGGATTCCTCTGCATCTGAATCCTCACAGGCAGAAAAGGGCATGACTTCATAATCACAAACTTCAGAGTCGTCGGACTCTTGGTCAGATAAAGCTGCTGGGGACAAGTCTCTTTTTCTTTTAGCAGGGGAAGGCTGGCTTCCCCTAATCAACATGATAACGTCTTCTGCCACTAAGCATCTACGATTGTGGCAAGGAAGCAGGCGCTTGAGTTAGGTTCATGTTTTTTTAGGTGTAGCTCATACTCTTGGCCTTAGAAACTCGGTAGTTTTAGAAAGAACTGAAGACGCAAAAGAAGTCATCAGTTTTTGTCGAATATCAGTAGTGAGAAAAACTTCCTCAGAAGCCAGTGGCTGCACAGCGGCTCTGGACCCATTCAAGGTAGAAACATCCGTAGGTTCCGTAGTCAAAGAAAAGTCTCACGGCATACCAGACTCCAAACGGGTCTTGGTAGCGGCCTGCAAATCCATCAAAGTGGGCCTCAGGGGCAGCGAAAGCGCCTCACTGAGTACCGGCGAACTGGCGACTAGCTTAATGGAAGCGTCAGCAGTTTTGGACCTGCATGGTCTATCTCTGTCTTTATCCATAGGTTTTTTTCGAAAGATCGGTAGTCAGATGGCTTACTGAAGCCATTCCGGAAAACGGAGATCTAGAAGGAAAGTATTTAGCTACAATAAGGGCCCAACGATGAATAGTTTGGGTGTTGAACAAAGCACAAAAAGTACAGTTTTGTACCTACCATAAATGTAGATGTCCGATAGGCATGCATCTGCAGTCCTTACAAATGGGTTGTCCTGTCGTCAGGCAGCCCTTCGGTCGGCCGGATTCCAAAGTCTGGGTCTGGCCTCGGCTGGTGTCGCACTTCACCCGACGTCATAGCGGCAGTTCTTCGGGTATAAAGGCATCAGCCGACGCCATTTTCCTCAGTGTTTCTTGCCCCAGATGCCAGGTGCCCTCTAGGAAGGCTAAATTTGGATAAATGCAAATGGTTCCAAATAGTAGAGAGCAAACAAAAAATAAGCATGTATGTACATATATACAAACAAATACACCATAATAGATTCCCCCAGCTAGCTACAAGATGGGCAAATACCCTAGGAGTACCACAGAGGGGAAGGAGGGTGGGTAATCCTGACTGCAGATGCATGCCTATCGGACATCTACATTTATGGTAGGTACAAAACTGTACTATGTCCTTCAAGGATGCATCTGCAGTCCTTACAAATGGGTAGAATATCACAGCCAAACTGGGGGAGGAGGAGAAATAGATTATGGTGTAGTTAAGATCCCTTGCAAAACAGCAGTGGCAAAACCTGCTCGGGATCTGGAGTATAAAGGTAAATTATAATGTTTGGCAAATGTATGCACGGAGCTCCAAGTAGCAGCCTCTAAAATGTCTTTGGTAGCCACTCCTCGTAAAAAAGCTGTGGTAGTGGCTGTAGCCCTTGTAGAGTGAGGCCTGATGTTTTCTGGAGTTTTCTTTCCATGGTAGGAGTAACAAAATCTAATGCAATTTCCTATCCACTTAGAGATTGTCTGTTTTGAAATTGCTTTTCCTTCCATTCCTGTTGCATATGCTACCAGTAGCTGGTCAGTTTTTCTATTGCTCTTGGTCCTGTCCAGGTAGTAACGTAATTGTCTATGTACATCCAAGGTATGCAGCAGTCTTTCTCCCCTGTTTTGTGGGTTGGGGAAGAATGTAGGTAGGTGGATAGCTTGATTTAAAGATACCCTGGAGACCGCCTTTGGCATAAAAGTAGGATTAGTTCTCATGGACACTCTATCTTGATGGAAGATCAGGAAGGGCTGTACTGCCATTAATGCCTGTAGCTCAGATACCCTTCTTGCTGAAGTGATTGCAAGCAGGAAAGCAGTTTTCCATGATAAGTACTGTAATTCTGCTGTTGCTGCTGGCTCGAAAGGAGGGAGTGTCAACATTTCTAGCACAAAGTTCAAGTCCCATGCTGGCAATGGCGGCTTCCTGGGTGGCTTTACATTTTTAATCCCTCTCAGAAACTGCCTGAGCAGAGGATGTGAGAATACTGGAGGATCCAAGTTGTATTCTGCTGAAATAGCTGATGTATGAATCTTAATGGAAGAATAGGACAGGCCGTTGTGGAAGAGCTCTGCCAAGTATTCCAGGATGTTAGCTATGTTTACCAGTGACACATTCTCTCCTTTTGCAGTACTCCAAATGAGATATCTTTTCCATTTTGCTGAATAATTTTTTCTTGTTGAGGGT
This sequence comes from Protopterus annectens, assembly GCF_019279795.1. NCBI lineage: Eukaryota > Metazoa > Chordata > Ceratodontiformes > Protopteridae > Protopterus > Protopterus annectens. Next base: position 101,639,667 of record NC_056742.1, read on the forward strand.
CTGCGAGCCTCCAAGATAATGTCTTTAACCCTTTGAGATAAATCTGGGTTATTTGGTCTTATGCAATGTTCCAGGCAGTCAAGCTGCAGTGTTTTCAGGTTTGGATGCAGGGTTTTGAAGTTGTTCTGTGTTAACAGCAAGGGAACTAGGGGCAGAGGCCCTATTTGTTCCCGAGACATACTCCTCAGTAATGGGTACCAATGTTGCCTTGGCCAGTCTGGAGCTATCAGGATGATCCTTGGACTGTCTTCTTTGATCTTCAGTAGCACCTTGTGCATCAAAGGAAGAGGTGGGAATGCATATGCTGTCAGGTTTGTCCAACTGAAAGATAGGGAGTCCACTTTCCAAGCAAGTGGGTGGTACGTCCTTGTGCAGAATTTTTTCAGTTGGTGATTGTGTGGGGATGCAAATAAGTCTATTTCTGGCAGTCCCCATTTTCCTGTAATGGTTTTGAAGATGTCCGGATGCAGCATCCATTCGTGGGCATCCGTGGTAGTTCTGCTTAGGATGTCTGCTAGTATATTTTCTTTTCCTGGCACAAAAATTGCTTGTAGCTGAATGATGAAGCTCAGTGCCACATTCCAGAGGTCCATTGCCATCCGGCATAGAGGGTATGAATGTGTGCCTCCCTGTTTGTTGATGTACCACATAACTGTGGTGTTGTCCGTCCTTATCAGCAGTTGACCCTGTTGAAGAAATGGTCTGAATGCCTGAATTGCCAGTTTTACTGCCAGCATTTCCTTTTGATTTATGTGTAGGTGCAGCTGGTCTTGAGTCCATAAGCCTTGTATGCACTTGTCCAGCATGTGTGCCCCCACACCGAGGTCTGAGGCGTCTGTTGTGATGGTCTGGCTTGGTTGAGTGCTGTGGAAGGGCAGTCCCTTGTTTGATTGACAGGCCCGGGCCCACCATTGGAATTCTTGTTTCAGGCATGGAATTACTGGAATTTGGGTTTCTAGGCTGTGCTTGTGCTGAGACCATAAATTCCTTAGGTACCACTGTAACTTTCTCATATGTAGTCTGGCATGTGGAATTAATATTATGCAGGATGCCCTGTAACCGAGAGCTTGCAGGACTTTTCTTGCTGTTAGCTGGTTCTGCTTTGTTAATGCCATGAAGTAGAAAGGGAGTTGCTCCTGTTTTTCTACTGGTCAGGAATGCCATTTGTTTTGTTGTGTCCAAATCTGCACCCAAGAAGGTTATCCTTTGGGATGGTATCAGCCTTGACTTTTTTATATTGACTGTGTATCCCAGGGCTTGTAGTAGATGAATGACCCTTTCCAAATCTTTTGTTAATTTGTTTTTGTTGTCCGCTTGTAACAGGCAGTCGTCCAGGTAAGGGTAAATTTGAATTCCCTGAAGCCTGCAATGAGCAATTACTGATGCCAGGCATTTCGTGAATACTCTGGGCGCAGTAGATAAGCCAAAGGGCAATGCTGAGAATTGATAATGCTCTGATCCTGCAAGAAATCTGAGGTATCTTCTGCAATTTGGTCGTATGGGGACGTGCAGGTATGCCTCCCTGAGATCTAGAGTTACCAGCCAAGACTCCTTGCCCAGCATGGGAAGAAGCTGCTGTAGGGTCAGCATTTTGAATTTTGGAACAATGAGGTATGTGTTTAAAGCGGACAGGTCGAGAACAGGTCTCCATTGGTTTTCTTTTCTTGGTACCAGGAAGAGTCTGGAGTAAAATCCTTGCCCTTGTTCCATAGATGGTACCCTTTCTACAGCTCTCATCCTTAGTAAGTGAGTTATTTGTTCTAGAGCTTCTGTCTTCTGATTTGGAGGTAGGTTTGGCATTCCTCTCTTCCTTGGTAGAGTATGGAAGTGAAACCTGTAACCTTGGTCTATTGTCTGTAAAATCCATTTATCTCCTGTGATGTAATGCCAGTTTACTGAAAATAAGGCTAGCTTCCCGCCTAAGGGTGCCTCTAGTTGTTCCCTGGTAGGCGGTGCTAGAGCCAAGTCACGGTGATTGTCCTGTGGAAGTGGTGGTGGCTGGATCTGTGGCTGTACCTCGTTGGTTGTTAGCCTGCCACTGACGTCCCCTGTAGGCACCTCTGGATTGACCCCTGCCTCTTGAGCGCCTATTCCTGCCTCTCGGAGCTCTGGCGGTGTCTGGAAAGGACCAATTCTTGGAAGGCCAGTTCCTGCTAAACCTTGGAGGCTGGACCTGCAAGAAATCCTTGACTGTCTGGACAGATTTTGCTTTGTCTTCCACCTTCTTCAGCACCTGCTGCGCAGGGGAGCCAAACAAATTGAGCTTATCCATGGGAGCATCTAGGAGCTTTGATTTAACATGGTCTGGTAAGGACTGCTCTTTTAACCATGCATGTCTTCTGATCACTGTGCCAGTCATGGCTGATCTAAAGGAAGCCTCCAGTGCATCATAGCCGCATTTTAAGGAATGATTACTGACCTGCTGAATGTTATGTACCATTTCCTGTATAGATTTTTTTGTCTAATGGTTCATCCGAGGACAGTTTTTAGTTAATTGGTCTAACATAAATTCCTGATACTGAATCATGTGGAATTGACAGTTCAAGGCCCTAGCTGAAAGAGTAGCAGAAGTGTAAACTTTTACCCCATCTCTCTAAGGCCCTAGATTCCCTTTCAGAGGGAGGGTTTTGGTAGAAGAAGCTGCTACAGCCTTGGGTCCCTGGGAGATAGTTTCGGATCTGCAAAGGGGCCTTATACAAATGATAATGTGTGTCCGGAACCCTATAGTACCTATCGGGCTTAGCAGGGGCCGGAGGAAGAGAATCAGGAGCAGTACAAGCATCATTAAAAGCATCATCCACAACAGTAAGTACTGGAGGAATGGCTAAAGGCCTATGCTGTGGCAAATGCAAAAAGGTTCTAAGCCTTTTCCTAGAGTCTGAAAAATCCTGGCCCTGCCATTGAAATTGTTCCCTCATAGCATGCAAGGTTTCCCCAAAAGAAAATTCCTCAGGCGGAGAGGCAGAAGGAATGGAGTCTTCTGCATCAGGGTCCTCATAAGGAGAAAAGGGGCCTTCTGGAGGGTTTGAATTACCTGATTCATCAGAGGAGCCATCTGAAGAAACTGGCTCAGGGAGCTCTACTCTAATCCTCTTCTCTGGAGGTGGGTGAGAGGCCCTGTCTGGATGTGGTTGGGATCCCTGGATCAAAGAAATGAGATCCTCTGCAAGACTAAGCATTTGTGAACTAGAGCTAGGCCTGTGAGAGGGGGTCTTAGCAGGCACAGTTTTGGTAGTTTTAGCTGCTTTAGCCCTGGCAAAGGCCTTAATCGACATGGATGCAGGAGGCCTAGCAGCTCCACGTGCAGGGGTAGAAATATCCAAAGGGATAGTATCAGATAAATCCTGCGAACCTGCAAGAGCAGGTGTGATTTCAGTAGCAGATTCAGCCTGGCTGGATGAAGCCTCGGTAAGTGGCAAGCTTTCGGCCGAAGAACCGTGGACTCTGTTTCAGCCAAAACCGAGACACTCGCGGTTGGCTTAACAGCGGTTTCGGCCGAAACCGCGGACCGCGAGTGTCGGTCCTTTTCCTTGCGTTTTTTAGAAATTTGCGTAGTCGGAGTATCCGACGGCATAATGTAAGCGAAATCGGAGCCGAAAAAATTCCGACCGACGTCTAAGTGTCCATCGGTTGAAAGAAGCACAGGCTAGACAAGCTGCTACGTCGTGGTCTGGGCCTAAGCAAGGTAAGCAGTAAGAGTGGAAATCTTTATGAGGTATTTGTTTCCCACAAGTTAAACAGTTATTCACTTTTTCTGACATCGGCTGAGGCAAGAAAGAGTCCCCAACGGGGTACTTAGCTTTTTAGAAGTCTTCGGTACTTGTAGTAGTAATCTCTGGTTCTGACCGACCGGCACTTGCGAACAGCTTCTGCTTCGGGCGCCACGCGGCAAGAAAGACTGAGGAAAATGTCGTCGGCTGATGCCTTTATACCCGAAGAACTGCCGCTATGACGTCGGGTGAAGTGCGACACCAGCCGAGGCCAGACCCAGACTTTGGAATCCGGCCGACCGAAGGGCTGCCTGACGACAGGACAACCCATTTGTAAGGACTGCAGATGCATCCTTGAAGGACATCCAGCATCGTGGTCTGGGCCTTAACAGGTGACGCAGTAAGTATGGAAATCTCGGTGTGGTATCTGCTTTCTACAGGTGAAACAATAGTTAACTTTTTCTTGACATTTATTAGAGCAAGAAAAAAGGATCCCCAATGGGGTACTTAGCTTTAGAAGACTTCGTTGATTCAGTTTCAGAAATGAAAACTCAGGTAGGGGCCGACCGGCACTCATGCAAACTGCTTCTGCTTTGGGCTCCTCAGCAAGAAAGACTGGTGTAATGGCGTTGGCTGCCTGTTTTTATACCACTGACTACCTGACGTCAGTCCTGAAGCGACAGCAACAGACGAAGAAATACTAAGCCTCTGGTATTCGGGCCGAGTGAGGGCTACCTCTGGCAGGATAACCAAGTGTGATGACTGCAACATTGAAACACGACGAAAATCTGCATTTGATAGAATGGGAAGCCATCTGATAAGCAGAACTCAATAAAGAAATGGCAGACGTCTCAGCTTCAGAATCAGTCATGTTAGTCAAAACGCCACCAAGTTTAAATAGAAGAACCAGCATATAACTACATATCTCATACCTTCTAGTCCCATATCCCTAGCCCATTTCCCTAATTGCAGATCTCTAAAATCTCTCTTTCCTTATAACAATTTAGGAAGATTCTCCGATTTCAGTCTATTTTCCAGTAATATAACAAAATCAATGTTTTGTGTATAACCTCCTGTCTGTCCTTGTCTTATATAACATCTATGTAATTTTTCATTCCTGCATATGTAATCTATATTCTCTTTGTAGTAACTATACTTTGAATTTTGTAATTTAAACATGTACTTCCATTTTGTATTGGAGCTTTTCTCCTCGGGCCTCTACTGAAAACGGATATGTATCCAGCTAGACCAGCCCGGTTAACAAATGTAAAATAAAATAAAATAAATATACGTATTCATATGGGTCTGGCAGTTTATAGCTCTGAAAGACAAGGTGACAGAGGTATAATTCCCTACCACACCAATACATATCCCACAGTCCTACTGTCCCAGTCAGAAGGGAGAAGTTTGGAAGAAAGTAATAATTTGTATGGTTTATCAAAAGAAAAACAAATTATTGCAAGCTCAGAGAACGGATTCTTATATAAAACACTTCTTGACCTCAAGGACCTTGTAAAACCTATCAGGTTTCTTAGATGTAGGAGGGTTGGATTTAGGAGCTTGGGAAGCAGCTAGTAAATATGCCCAGAAAGGCTTCTAATGCAGAAGGGACTGCAGAAGGTCAGAATGAATCCATATGCAAAAGGGCATAAAACTTCTTTTGGACTTCAGAAATTTGGGAAAACATTCACTGAAAAGTGCTGCATCATTTTTACAATGGTGTCAACAAATGAAAGCTCCTCTACACAGACAACCTGAGACAGAGTATCCTCATCCTCTAACACTAAAGCAACAGAAGAACGGATCTGAGAACAGTCTGCCCCAGAATCCAAATCCATATCTTCTGCAGAAGAGTCACTCATCTTAGGCTTTTCAGAGGGAGTGAAAGAAAAAGGAACAGCAGAAGGCACAGATGATACCTGGTGGGACGTCAGGGCCCATAAGAAGCTTGAAAAGAACCTCAGTGAAATTCTGTAACTCTTTATGGGGATCCTTGGCTAAAGCAACTACATGTTCGGACTTCTGATTTTTTTTTTCTTCAAAGGCACCTTAGCCCCAAGAAGCTTAAGTGATGCAAAGCCCTGCCTACCTTCAATGAGGGAACCAGGAACCTCTTCCCTAACAAGTATCTGGGGAATCCTCCTAGGCCCTTCTGATATAATCAGCCATGGCTTCCTACCATAACTTTAGCAGATGCATGCTCAGCCTTGGTGGACAAGTGAGAAACCAACCCTTGTGTCGGACTCCAAATAGGTCAAGTCAGAGGGGGCTGGCAGTGTAAACAAGGTCCTCAAGTTCTTCATTTGATTTGATGGAGACATCTGGCAGAGGCTTGACAGCAAGTCTCTCTAAACAAATCATTTTCAATGACTTCTTAAGAAGTGGCTGACCGTCTAAGAAGGTGGAGATTCAGAAGTCATGGCTCCCTTTACATGTAACCAACTGCTGGTTCTAATCAGAAAGAGAAGACAAACTGCTGCAAAGGCTCCTGTCTTGGGTAGCGAAGCCTGACAAATACACACACACAGTGTGATCATGGTCTGCACCTAGGCAGAAAAAGCACTTGCCCTGTTTATCTTTATTGAGAATCTGCCTCCCACACTCACACTTCCCCTTACTGTATGACATTTAAGACAGTAACAAAAATAAAGGAAAAGTCTCCAGCAGGGTACTTGTCTGCTACAGGGTCAATTTCTGGAATAATACAACAATCAACTTGGCAGACCTAATTCATAAAGTAGCAATCAGGCTTGCGGCAAAGAAGTTCCGAACATCAGGTGCTTGTACATCACTCATGTACCTTGCGTCCAGGATGAAGAACATACTTCTGACATATGGAATCTGGAAGGGCCTAAGGTTTTGGTATGCTGGCCGGAAATATAGCTATCCTCAGTAGGATATCCACCTTAGTAAGGAATACTGCAACAGTGTAAGGACATACATCTACATGTTTGAGCATGTTCACTACTGCAGTAATAACTTCTGCAACAGAAGGCCTGACATCCATCTCAAATTCAACACAGGTGGTTGCCATTCTTAACAGGACATCAGGGTGCCGGTGGTGTAAAAGGAAAGCCTATGCACACCATCTTAATTTTCTTGACCTAACAACATACTTTTGTATTGCATAAAGTCAGAGCACTGACTGTCCTGGTGGAAGTAATCTGCAAGAAAGCAGGCCAACTAGAAGGCCCCCAATCTGCCTCATTAAGTTCCAGGTCAACATGAGGGAAGGCACCTATTGAGGGTAACAGAGGGGGGAGGCAGGAGGAAGGGTGGTTACCATACACACCAAAACCCAAAGATGTTAACAGAAAGGACAGAATAAAGGAAAATGAAGGGAACTGGCACTACAAAACTAAACAACTTTAGCATCAATAAATTAACTCCTAACACAACTGCACTACATTCATTGTGTATTTCACTGCTGCAGTAGTAATTCATTAGTAGATTCCAAATGTTTAAGGACCAGTGGGTGGCTAGCCCTTGGAGCAGTAATGCTGCATAAGTTCTTACAAAAGGGCCACAGTAAACCCTGTCCTGGCCAGAAATATAATTTCCGAATAATATTAATTGGAAGGTGTGTTATGATGACCAGACAGCTGTTTCAAGGACAGACTGGGTAGTACTCCCCACCTCCAGAAGGATGACAGGTGTGGCTGCAATGGCCTTAGTGGAATGGTCCCTAATGTGACATGACAGATTTGCAAAGAAAGGAGTTAGACATGACAGATTTGCAAAGAAAGGAGTTACAGAAACAGACTGTGACAGTTACTGGAGCAGTCTGTTTGCTAATAGGCTTCCTTTCCTTGCTCTCTGCATAAAAAACTAACAGCTATTCAGACTTTCTTTTATCCTGTCCAAGTAAAATTCCAACTGGGTATGCACATTCAAGGAATGTAAAATATTTTACCCCTTGCTCTCAGGCAATGGAAAAACTCAGGAGGTGAGCATATTGACTTATAGCACTATTACCATTCTAGGCAAAAAGGTGGGGGTTAATACACAGAATAGCCATATCTTTGAGGAAGATGGACAAATGATTCTTTGAACATGATGGCCTGCAATTCTGAAGTCCTCCTACCAGACAACTATCATCAGGACAGTTTTACAAGGATGTCACAGTTAGTTTTTCTAGACTGTAGTTGACATCCTATGGTGAATCAGAATCCCACTTAGGAGGTCTCACCTGTAAAATGCCTTGAAGAACAAACTACAAGACCCCATAATGGAACAGCTTTACTGGCAGCAAAGAACATGGTGGTGGATCCCAAGGCAGGCAGGCTAGCCAAAATTGCTGAGAAATATAGCTTCACTTTATTCTGTTTTGTATTTCGTAAAGACAGAATATTTATTTTCTAGGAATGAATTTCTAGTATCTGGTTTCCTTGACTCTCACAGAACGTAGAGCATGTCCTTTTGAAAATGTGTGCATAAAGAGAATGAGTGCTAAACCTTCACTTTATTTTGTTTTATATTTCGTAAAGAGAGAAAAAGAAAAATTGTGCAAAATCTTACCATAACCATAGATGTCCTTCTCTTCCATGTTGCAGTACTTAACATACGGGTCTACTCTTCTTACTTCGCGAACGTCTAGCCAGTATACAAAAGTTTGCAGTCCCTGTATGGTGCGTGGGACGTCTGACATGGCTCAAGGAACATGGGCCATAAAAGTGACGTCTGCATGCACCCGCCCTCAGAACTGTAACCCCCAGTCGGACCAGTCCTAGTAAGGCAATGCCTGTCCTGTGACACCCAGAAAGGGAAATGCAGCCTAACAGGCGAGGAAGAAGGATGGGAAGGAATACTGCAACATGGAGAAGGACATCTATGGTTATGGTAAGATTTTACACAACTTTTCTATGTCCTTCTATTCCCATGTTGCAGTATTCAACATATTGGTGAGTGCCAAAGCTCACTGTGAAGGAGGGTGGTGGTGGTCTAGAGGCGGTTTCCAGGAATCCATGAAGGAAAGCTCTGGCAAAACCCTCTCTGGCCTTGGAAATGTGGTCTAACTTGTAGTGTGTGGTGGTGGTATGCAGTGATGACCAAGTGGCTGCTTCAAGAATGGTAGAGGTATCCAGACCTTTGAAGAAGGCTCCTGAGGAAGCCAAAGCCCTGGTGTAGTGTGCTTTGACAGTGCCTTTCAGGGATTTCCCATGGTATTTGTAGCAGAAGATGATGGCTTTGGAAATCCAGGCAGAGATAATTTGTTTGGTTACCGCCTTCCCCAGGGCTCTGGGGTGGAGGGAGACAAAGAGTTGATCAGCCTGTCTGATGGGCTTGGTTTTATGTAAGTAAAACCAGAGTTGTCTGTGAACATCCAGAGAGTGAAGTACTCTCTCACTGCCCCCCTGTGGGTTAGGGAAAAAGGTAGGTAGGTGGATGGCTTGACTCAGGGAGAAGTCATTCACCACCTTGGGCATGAATGAAGGGTTAGTTCTATGAGTAACCCTATAAATATGGAAAACTAGGAAAAGTGGGGTAGCCATGAGGGCTTGCAACTCCCAATACTTTTCTGGCTGAGGTCACAGCCACGAGTAGCACCGTTTTCCATGTATAGAATTTTAGGGTGGTTTTGTCTGCTGGCTCAAATGGAGGGAGCGTGAGCTCTTCCAAAACATAGTTAAGGTCCCATGGGGTGGGGTTGGTTTTCTGAGGGGCCTCAGGTGAAGAACCCCTTTGAGAAACAGCTTAGCTGGTAGTCTGGATGCCAGAGGGGGTTCCAGGGGAAGGCATGCTAAAATAACAGACAAGTGGGCTTTAATGGAGGAATAGGCCAAGCCTATCTGCAGTAAGTCACACAGGTAAGACAGAACTAGATGGGTCTTGCTTGCAAGTGGGTCTAACTGTCTTTTGTGACACCATATAGAAAATCTCTTCCACTTCCAAAGGTAAGATTTTACTGTATTTGGTGTCCTGGCCTCCTGCAGGACAGTGAACACCTCCTCATTATAAAGGTGTCTGAATGGGATAAGAATCTTATCGGCCACAGTGTGAGGTACAGTAACTGCCACTGTGGGTGTATTTGGGATTCCTTGTGTTGTGTGAGAAGGACAACTCTGAGGGGTAACTTGTGGTGATTGCCCTTGAAGAGTAGGGGGAACCAATGTTGTCTTGGCCAGAAGGGAGTCACCAACAAAATTTCTGGTCTGTCCTGTTGGATTTTCAACAAGACCTTCTAGACGAGTGGGAAGGGGGGAAATGCATAGAGAAAAGTCCCCTTCCAAGAGACCAAGAAGGCATCTGTTGCCAGTGCCTGAGGATGTGGTATCCTGGTGCAAAATCCAGACAGCTGCCTGTTGATGGAGGAGACAAACAGGTCTGTTTGAGGTGTACCCCCACCAGTCGACCAGATTCAGGAAGGCATCCCTGTGAAGCATCCATTCATTGTGGTTTGTGATGGTTCTGCTGAGATGGTCTGCCTGGGAGTTCTCTAGAGAGGGAATGTAGACTGTCTGCAGGTCACCCCCTACGAGGAGTCCAAGTCCCATACTAGGAGAGCTAGTCTGCAAGGTAAGTAGGACTTGGTCCCTCCCTGTTTGTTGAGGTACCACAGGACTGTGGTATTGTCTGTGAAAATCTTTAGCGGACCTCTCTGAAGATATGGTTGGAAGGCTCGAAGGGCCAGGAGGATTGCCTTCATCTCTTGAACATTGATGTGTTTGGTGAAGATGTGCACAAATGACCAGGTGGCATCTTCCAGAATGTCTTTAGTAGGAACTCCTTTCAGGAAGGCAGCAGAAGTAGCAGTAACCCTAGTGGAGTGTGACTTGAGAGCCTCAGGTGACTTTTTGCTATAACAAAATGAGATGCAGTGTGAGATCCATTTTGAGATAGTCTGTTTAGAAGCTGGCTTTCCATCAGAGACAGGGCAAAGGTTACAAAGAGCTGGTTAGATTTTCTCGAGGCTTTTGTTCTGTCAAGATAGTAATGGAGCTACCTACGCACATCTAAACAATAAAGTATTCTTTCCCCTTGATTCTGGGGGTAGGAAAAGAATGTGGTTAGGTGAATGGCCTGATTAGTGTCAGTGATCACCTTGGGCAAGAAGGAAGGGTTAGTTTTGAGGGAAACCCTGTATGAGTGGAAAATGAGGAATGGCTCCATGGCCATGACAGCTGTCAGCTCAGAGACTCCTAGCAGAAGTGACAGTCAGCAGAAGGGCAGTTTTCCAAGTTAGAAACTTGAGATGGGCAGAGGCTGCAGGTTCTTAAGGAGGCAGAGTCAGTTTTTCCAGAACAAAATTAAGGTACCATGGAGGGGGAGATTGCCTGCTGGAATGTATGATATGGATGACACCCTAAGAAATTGTCTTAACACAGGATGGGAAAAGACAGGAGGAAGAGCAGGTATATGGGCCAAATGACAGATGCATGGTTTTTAATGGAGGAATACAGAAGGCCTTTATCAACCAGACTAGCCAGGTAAGCCTACAATGACAAAAATCTGGACTGAATCATGACTGTGGTGCTGCTGTTGGCACCAGATGTAAAATCTTTTCCATTTAGCCAAGTATGATTTTCTAGTACTCTGCTTTCTAGCCTCCTTAAAATGTCCTGAACTCGTTTACTCCGGGCGGGCTTGGTCATAGATGCTGTGGAATTATCTAAGCTGAAAGGCTGAGCATCTCTAGGTTGGGGTGCACAATCCTTCCCTTTTCCTGAGTTAGAAGACTGACTCTCTGAGGCAACAGCCAAGGACTCTGGTTAGTGAGTTTGTGAAGCAGAGGATACCAGTGCTGCCTGGGCCAGTCTGGAGCTATCAGTACTGTCCTTGGAGTCTCTTCTCTTATTTTAAAGGCACCCAAGGAAAAGAGGCAGGGGAGAGAATGCATAAATTAAGAGGTGAATCCAAGGGAAAGAGAAAGCATATGTTTCTCCAGGCTAATTGCTGTTTGTTCCTGGAAAAGGATCTTTTCAGTTGAGCATTTTCCTTAGTGGCAAAAAGGTCCATCAGTGGGACTACCCATCTCTCGACCATGCTGAAAAATACTTCCCAATGTAGATGCCATTCATGGGGGTCTAACAAGTTTCTGCTGAAGTGATGATCTGGAGTATTTTGAGCACTAGGACGGTATTGTGCCAAGAGGTGAAACCCCAGAGAGTGAGCAGTTTCCCCAAACTTGCAATGCTAGATGACACAGAGGGTAAAGAGTGGGTACTCCCCTGAATGTTTATGTTCTGCATAACTGTGGTGTTGTCTGCCTTGACCAAGAGGAACGCAGGCTCCCATTTTTCCTTGAAAGCTACCAGGCCTTTTTGAAGTGCCATAAGCTCTTTCCAGTTTATGTGCTTGTCAACTAAGTCTCCCACTTTTCTTGGGATTGGAAGTGCGCCCCCAGTCTGTCACTGAGGCATTTGCAGTGACAGTCTGGCCCTGCGAAGTGAATCTAAATGGAAGGCCCTGATTTTGTGCACAAGCCTACACCCACCATGTAAACTCCTCCTTGAGGCAATGAATCCACTGTATCTCCGTCACCAGGGACTGTGTGTGTGTTGGTACCACACATTTCTGAGGTAACTCTGGTGTTTCCTCATCTGCATCCTGGCCAGGGGGAACCATGAGGATACAAGATGCCATGTAGTCCAATGCTACAAAGAAAACTCTGGCTGAGATGCGTAATTTCTGCTGGATTCTTTTGAAGTAGTGGGTCAAAAAGGAGACCTTGTGTGGGGGAAGGGAGTCTTTTTGAAGAGAAGAGTCCAGGAGGGTCCCCCCAGGAAAACTATCCTGGTGGATGGAAGAGTGTTGGATTTTTGCAGATTTATAGTGAAACCCATGGTGGATAAGGAGGTTCAGGGTAAATCTTAGACCTTTGTGAAGTTTTGATAGATTTGTGGCCTGTAGTAGACAATCATCCAGGTAGGGGTAGATTTGGACCACTCTGGTCCTGCAAAAGATATTTACAGGAGTTAAGCATTTGGTGAAAACCATGGGAGCAGTAGACAAGCCAAAGGGCAGTGCTGAAAATTGAAAGTGATTGGTACCTGCTCTGAAGCGAAGAAAGTTTCTGTGCAATTCCTGAATGGGAATGTGCAGGTAGGCATATTTTAAACCCAGAGAGCATAAAGGCCTGTGAAGCTAAAGAGTCAACATTTTGAACTTTGGAACCAGGAGGAACTGACAGAGGTTGGACACGTCTCAGATAGGATGCCAACAGCTGCCTTCTTTTCTGGGAACCAGAAATAGCCTGGAGTAGAACCCTTTTCTTTTCTGATGTTCTGGAACTGGTTCCACTGATCCCTGAGCGCACAATATCTGGATTTGGAGGGCCTCTGTTTTCTGATTTAGAGGAATATCTGGATAGCCTGAGAATTTTAAAGGATCTTTGAAAGTGAGTTTGTAACCATTTGAAATAAGGTTTAGAACCCACTTGTCTGAAGTGCCGAGGGATCAATTTTGAACAGAGACAGCCATCTGCCTAGTCTTGTTGTTTGGAGAGGCAGGGAGAGTGGGATGGGCGAGTCATTGTTCCTCTCTGTTAGATGCCTATGGCCTAGAACTCCCATGCTTGAGGTTTCTGAGGTCCACTGTGTGGGTCTCTGCAGCTGTTGCCATTGCCTCTGTGTCCTTTCCCAATGGGGTTTCCTCTGCCTGCTTCTAAATTGGGAGAGAAAAAAACAGTGTTGAGTGGGGAATTTCCTACTAAACCTTGGTGGCTGAAAGTACAGTTGTGTACCATAAATGTAGATGTTTGAGTGTATTCACTGTTGCAGTCATCAACTGTGGGTTATCCTTGCTGTGGTGGCCCTTGGCCAGCCAGAATATCAGAGTCAATGTTTTTCTGTGTCGGCTGCTGTCACAGCATCAGTGCTATTAAAGCAAGGCAGCCACCATTACATCAGTTTTTCTTGCTCTAACCATTCAGAAGCCCAAGGAAATATGGTAAAGTGGTCTTGGTGGCTGAAAGCCACCATAAAATGCTTATGTCTAAGGAAGGAAGATATAAGGAAAAAGGAGGGAGAGAAACCAGGACTACAACAGTGAATACACTCGAATATCTACATTTATGGTAAGTGCACACAACTGTACTATCCTCTTTGTGTATCACTGTTGCAGTCATCACCTGTGGAAGGATTCCCAAAGCTGAGGAGAGGAGTGGAAGGATTAGTTAGAGACCTAGGCATAGGTAAGCATACCTTGCAGAAATGCAGAGGCAAACCCTGCCTTAGCCTTAGAGAAAAGAGACAGGTGGTAAAGCTTTGAAAAGGTATGGAGAGAGGTCCAGGTGGCAGCTTACAAGATGTCCCTGGTAGGAATTCCTCCAAGGAATGCCATGGAAGTGGATGCTGCCCTAATGGAATGGATACAAATAGACCTAGGGGGTGGTTTCCCATGTAATCTGGAGCAGAAATGGATACAGTGTGATATCCATTTGGAAATGGTTTGCTTGGAAATAGGCTTTTCCTCTGCCCCTGGGGCAAAGCTGACACAAAGTTGATCTGTTTTCCTGAAGGGTTTAGTACGGTCCAGGTAGTATCTGAGCTGTCTGTGCACATCTAGTGAGTGCAGAATTCTTTCCCCCTTGTTTTGAGGGTTAGGAAAGAAGGTGGGTAGATGTATGGCCTGGTTGAGAGTCACGTTAGATACCACCTCGGGGATAAAGGAAGGACTAGTCCTCAGGAAGACCCTGTCTGCATGAAAATGATGAAGGGCTCAATGGCCATCAGTGCCTGAAGCTCTGAAACCCTTCTGGCTGAAGTGATAGCTAGTAGAGAAGCAGTCTTCCAGGAGAGGTATTTCAGTTCTGCTGAAGTAGCAGGTTCGAAGAGTGGTAAGGTTAGTTTTTTCCAAAACATAATTCAGGTCCCAAACTGGCATGGGTGGCCTTCTAGGAGGTCTGATATTAAAAGCCCCGCTCAGGAATTGCTTAATTAAAGGATGTGAGAATAGGGGCTGATCTTTATCAAAATGAGCTGAAATGGCTGAGGCGTGGATTTTAACAGAAGAGAAGGACAGGCCACTATTGAGTAACTCTACTAGGTAGTCTAGGATAAGAGGGATGGAAGGTTGTAAGGAACTGCCCCCTCTGGACTGGCTCCAGGAGCAGAATCTTTTCCATTTCCCTGCATAAGATTTTCTTGTGCTGGGCCTTCTGGCCTCTGTGATAATGTCTAGGACTTATTTGCTTAACAGGGGCCCCTTGTCTGCTTTCAGAGTATTAGCCATGCTGACAATTTGAGAGTCTGCAAGTCTGGGTGCAGCACCCCCCCCCCCAACTGAGTCAAGAGGTCTGAGATCATGGGGAAGCTGCCTGGGAGGGTGTGATGTCAGGCTGTGCAGTAAGGGGTAACCAATGCTGTCTGGGCCAATATGGCCTTTGGTCTCTCCTCCCTTATCTTGATCAGTACCTTGGGGATAAGGGGCAGAGGAGGGAATGCGTACACAAGGGAAGGTCAAGGCATCCATCTTCCACGCTAGGTGGTGTTACTCCCTGGTACAGAAATTTTTCAGCTGTTGGTTGAGGTGTGAAGCAGAGAGATCCACCTCCAGAGTTCCCCACTCCTGAGTGACTTGCAAAAAGATTTTTTGGTGGAGCTGCCATTCGTGGTGGTCCAGTAAGTTCCCGCTTAAGTGGTCTGCCAGGGTGTTGTTGATCCCTGGTAGGTACTAGGCTATTAGGTGTATTCCCATGGAGGAGGCTGTCAGCCACAGGTTCATTGCTAGCCTGCACAGAGATTAAGATGGAGTCCCTCCCTGTTTGTTGATGTACAACATTACTGTGCTGTTGTCTGTTTTGATAAGGAGAAAGTACAGTTTTGTACCTACCATAAATGTAGATGTTCGAAGATCCACGTTGCTGCAGTCCTAACACTTGGGTAGTCCGCTGTCCCAGTCGGCCCGAATACCAAAGTATAAGGCTGACGTCGGTCAAGGCGCATTAGTCTGACGTCAGAACGTCAGGGTACAAATGCGCATGACCGACGTCATATCCTCAGTCTTTTCTTGCCCCAGATGTCAGAAGACCCTAAAAAGATAAGGCCAAAACCAAAAAACACCAAACACTACTGTACCAAATATATGTACAATATATACAAATTTACAAAAGTACAACCCCACCCACACAACCACCCCTAAACACAGAGGGGAAGGAGGGAGGGTAAATTGGACTGCAGCAATGTGGATCTTCGAACATCTACATTTATGGTAGGTACAAAACTGTACTATGTTCTTCATCCCACATTGCTGCAGTCCTAACACTTGGGTAGAATCCCAAAGCAGAGGTAAGGGAGGCTGGCAAATCATAAAGAAGCTGGAGCTGTCAACATGCCCTGCAAAATAGCCGTGGCAAAACCAGCCCTAGATTTAGAGTAGAGAGGAAGGTGGTAATGCTTAGAGAAAGTATGCACTGAACTCCAAGTAGCTGCCTCCAAAATATCCTTAGTTGCCACCCCTTAGAAATGCTGTTGAAGTGGCAGTAGCCCTAGTGGAATGAGGCCTAATCCCAGCTGGAATCTCCTTGCCATGATGGGAATAACAAAATGCAATGCAAAACCCAATCCACTTAGAAATAGTTTGTTTCGACACAGGCTTGCCCTGAGAACTCAAAGCAAAAGAAACAAACAACTGCTGAGACTGCCTAAAATCCTTAGTCCTGCTTAAATAATAACGCAACTGCCTGTGTACATCTAAAGTGTGCAAAATCTTTTCCCCTTATTTTGGGGATCTGCATAAAAAGTAGGCAAATGAATAGTTTGGTTTAAAGCCACACTAGAGACCACCTTAGGCATAAAGGAAGGATTAGTACGTAATGATACCCTATCCTTATGGAAAATGAAAAAAGGCTCAACCGCCATAAGGGCCTGCAATTCAGAAACCCTTCTTGCAGAAGTAAGGGCCAACAAAAAGCAGTTTTCCATGACAAGTATTTCAATTCAGCAGTAGCCATGAGGCTCAAAAGGTTGTAGAGTAAGTTTCTCCAACACAAAATTGAGGTCCCAAGCAGGAGTAGGAGCTCACGTGGGGGTCTTATATTCTTTGCCCCTCTAAGAAATTGCTTGAACAAAGGATGAGAAAACAATGGTGGGTCACAATCATAGTGAGCTGAAATTGCTGCAGCATGAATCTTAATGGAAGAGAAAGACAAACCTTTGTCCAATAACTCAGTAAGATATTGAAGAGCCACACTCAAATTAGGCTCAGAAACCTCCAAATCATTTGCTGCACTCCAAAATAAAAATCTCTTCCATTTTTCTGCGTACACTTTCCTTGTACTAGGTCTTCTGGCTTCCATAATCACATTCAAAACTTGTTGAGGAAGTTGAGACCTGCTGTGGTTCAAAACAGAATATGCCAGGCTGTTAGATGAAGAGAGTGAAGCTTGACATTGAGTAGATGACCGTCCCTCTGAGACAATAGGTGTGGAATCAAAGGTAAAGGCCATGGAGGCTTCCTTACCAGACTCCTCAGTAATGGGTACCAGTGTTGCCGAGGCCAATCTGGAGCTATTAAAATCATCCTTGGCTTGTCTTGTCTGACCTTTAGGAGTAAACGAAGTAAGCGGAACTACCAAAAAACCAGTAACGGACCCAAAAAGAACAGGAAAACTGTGGAGAATGCCACCAACCACTCGAAATTTGACTGTCGTAATTGTGTGATACATTCAAAATCCATAAATCTTGGTAAATTAGGTAGTTATCATCAGTGCCAATACCAAACAGCAAAAAAAGTCCAAAATAAGAAGTCGAAATTACTTTAATTTGATAGACCACAACAAATAAGCAGCTTAGCCTGGTGTATCCCAGGCTTTATCAAGTTACAAATATGATATGGCCATCCCCTTTATTTATATCCTGGGATAGGCCAGTCAATTAATTAATTAACCGTTTCAAGCATTATTTAACAAGAAAAGAAACATTTTGGAATATTTTAAAAAGTATGTGTACCATATTTAAAATGTAATATATAAAATGCACAAGATTAACTGATCTGTACAAATTTTCTGCTGATTCAAAAATAATAATAATAATAAATAATAAATGTATATATATCTTAATTGTATAACATTGTACTTGAATATAACATTTATAAATAATGTTTACATGTTAAAAACTCTAAAATACATAGTATTGGACATAGTTAACTGGTTGTTGAGACGTTGCTTTGTCAAAAATATATAAAAATCATGTAAAAATCCATGACTCAGCCAATTGATTCAAAATATCTACCAAGAAAATATATATATATATATATATATATATATATATAACAGGAAGGGTCAATTTTCTTGGTAGATATTTTGAATCAATTGGCTGAGTCATGGATTTTTACATGATTTTTATATATTTTTGACAAAGCAACGTCTCAACAACCAGTTAACATATACATTGTTAAATAATGCTTGAAACGGTTAATTAATTAAATGACTGGCCTATCCCAGGATATAAATAAAGGGGATGGCCATATCATATTTGTAACTTGATAAAGCCTGGGATACACCAGGCGAAAGCGCTCGTTTTTATTTGTTGTGGTCTATCAAATTAAAGTAATTTCGACTTCTTATTTTGGACTTTTTTTGCTGTTT